>NW_027225570.1:6375441-6681029 GCF_038994185.2 Dermacentor albipictus | reverse complement strand
AAAAAGCGGCCAAGATGATTATTGTGGGACAAGATAGGCCCGAAAGAGTGCAAACCTTTCTTAGAGTGTACACCTTCGTCAATAGCCTCGGTAAGCCGACAAAGAGAGAGTCGTGTGCGGCTTTTGTAATTTTACTAATGTATTCTATGTAAATCTGAACTTCTTGCGCGGCATATACATCTTGAGTTGTGGAACTCCCTACCACTGCACCAATTTCCTACAGCGTACCAATAATGACAAGACAATGTAACTGCAATATCATGCTGTTTCATGTATCATGTTTTCATGCTGTTGAACGTTATACAACTTATGTCACTTCCAGGGATAGTAACGTTATCTATATTACGTTAGAAATATTACCGTTATTACAATTTCTTATTTTCAGATGTTTCTAGCATTGTGAAGTGATTAAAATTACTTCTTTATTCAAACTTCGCGGTGTAAAAGACCATTTCTTAAGCTTCACTTGAAATGACGGCGCTCTTTGCGCGACCATACGCTTGTACAGGCGCATCGTTCACGAGTGTCACGTACCATCCATGTGTCCGCTACGTGCTTTACCATTTTCTGCTCATTCCGAATCATTCCTTCTCCAGTACTGCAACTATGCTTCTCCGGCAGGCACTACGCAGGTTCTACAGTTCGGCATAAAAGTAGATCGTCAACGATAACGTAATGGGAGCATTCGGGATGCATTCTTGTGCTTCCGAGCAAGCGATGCGCATTACGATAAATATATTTTTTTTTGTACCGTAGGCGTCATTATTCTAAGCAGCAGAAGCTTGATGTGGGCGAGTTGGTTTAACATAGCTGAAGAAATGGGCGCTACAAAGACGTGGTCTAAATGAACATGTACGACGGACAGGCGCTAAGTTCCAACTAACCTCTATTTGGACAAACAGGATTTATGTATAGATAGAAAGAAGAAAAGCACAACCGTGACTTCACGACCTCTCATCGCATCAGAAAAGCAATGTCTGTTTCAGTAAGTGCCACTGACGGGCAGCGAATGCACGTGCCTTCGGTCTTTGCAATGTAGAAAGCTTCTAATATCTCTCTTTCTGAGAAAGTCTGTCTCTAGAACGCGCCAGAAACCTGGTGTCACGAAGATACGGATGGCATTTGTGACGTTTACAATGTTCAGCCAGTTGGCCCCCGCGTTGTTATTTACGGTACAATTGCGCTCACGCGCCCTTTAATTGTAACACAGTCCGGTTTGGCCGATATAAACGTGGTTGCAGCTTAGGGGTATTTCATGTACGACATTTCTAGTGCATTCCGTCTACTGCGCTGCATGTTTTATAGAGCATGGTTCCGGTTATGCTTTTGTCAGCATAGGGCATATATTGGCTAGTTTACGCGGTGCGCTGAAGATAAGATTAACATTGTGCCTATGCGCAATGTTCATGAAGTTGTGGGACACCCTGTGCCAATATGGAATCACTTGTATGCTCTTCTTATCAACTGGCTTCTCTTTGTTAAGGGGAAGCTGAAGAGTCTGTCGAATTCAATAAGACGCTCATATATGGATGCGGGAACCTTATAAACCATGTAGGTAAAATTTGGGCGGGATTTTTCACTTAGGAACGACCTAATCACCGGTTAAAATTGCCCTGTCGCTCCGCCCCCCGTCGAGCGCCGCGCGCTGCTGCTGCCGCTGACGATGCGAGCGGAGACCGTAAACCGCGGCGTAGTGACGTCAGCACTGGTGTTCGGTTCCTTCGCAGTCTCCGAGACCGTGCCTGACCACGCTTGTTTCTGCGTGCGTGCCGTCATAATCTCCTTCGATCGACCCTGCATTCCTTTGTTTGTGTGTATGTTGAGTAGTAGTTGACGTGCGCAGCATCAATTGAAGTGTTGGGCTGATCACCCCGGCGTTCTGTGCAGCCTGCGGTTGCACGAACACCAGCGGCCGCGACGATCACGCGGCGATTGTGGTACAGATGGTGCGAGGGTGATGGTCCTCCACGGTCTTCAGGAGTTTCGGGAAGCACAAGGCGCGATAAATAAACACTTTGCTATAGGATGCCTGCCACTCACTTCTCTCCATCCGGTAATCTTTCTTGGTGCAGAACTGCTTTTAGACACCAATGCAATCATATTTTTTGGACATTGGAGCGCATCCTCTCGTCGCGACGATGGTCCATTACTTCCCGAAGACAAGAAGCTTCCAGCTAAGTGGGAGGCTAATGTGAATCGAAAGAATCTCAAGCGCTCAAGAACAACAGCGCTGTGCTCTAACCACTTCTGTGACGACGATTACTACAAGAGGTTATCAATAATGCGAATGAGTGAGAGTACGACTTGCTGCTTGCAGGCTTTCGAAACACAGCGCGATAAGGCCAGGGCAGTGAACGCACGCGGGCGGAACGAAATCGGGCGGACGGATGGTAACTGGTCTTGGAAAACCTTATGAATACACCAACTCGTCAATATCTGGATTTTGGTTTACTGCTAGCGCCTTCGGGTTAGCACGTTGAACGGAAGGTACATGTTTCCCTCCCACCCTTGAAGCAGGTTTCGTCGCAAACCGCCGTTAATTTTCTATTCGAACGTGTGGTGTGAAACAGCGTACATGCAGTTACCATAACGCAGTTCAAGAGTCAAGTTTGCATGTGTTTGAAAGCCGGCGCACGCCAGGACGCTGGGCTCCCCCCAAAGAGAAACCGGCTGTCTCACGTAGCCGACGGAATTCGCCGCCTTTACGGCTACGGTTACGAGTAGCATGCGGATGGCGCATTGATGAAGGTCACTAAACATGCTACAAGAGCCGAAAAACGTTTCCCGCATTTAAACTGTCTGTGTAGACTGCCAACAGCTTTGGGGCAGCGCACAAATGCCGAATAGCATCCCTGCTTACGTTCCACGAGGAGGCATGCAGGAACATAACAGTACAGTTGTTTGCCTGGAAACGAACTCACTGGATCGCTGAATACAGCTTTGCAAAAAAGCATGCTCACCAAAGAACATTTCTAACACGAGGAGATGTTAACACCTCGCTTTCGTTCGCGTCGAAAGCACTGCTTGCTACCAGCATCTTTTGCTTTTTGGAGAGGCCGGCTACGTACATGTAGGAGGCAACGCCGAACTCCTCAGATAAACGCAGACCAAACCAAACCACAGCGCCAAACGTCTCACCAAACTACAGCGCCAAACCACCTTGCACCGTGCTTAATGTGTGGCGGCAGCGGGCAGTCCGGACGAACACCACTGTTGTTACGAGGCGCCCGACCAATTACAGGCGGAAACGAGGCGTGCGAGCTGTCCCGGGTCTGCTGCTGCACTTTTCGTCCAAATAAACTCCGTTTGCGCTTTCTTTCGCCCAATTTGGATGCGATATTCGAATTCAGAAGGTTGAAAACCATTACGTACAGTTGACTCATTTTCAGCCATTCACTCATTTTTTCTGCAAAACTCTTCAGCTTCCCTTTAATGCCCTCCCTTAGCTGTTTGACCTTTTGAAGAAGCTTATCACAAACGCTAGAAACTAAGTGCGAAGGGAAACCGGCTAGGCGTAGCCTTGTAATCTGGATGTTAAAGCTGCTTTCTACTGTGCGGATGCAAGATTCATTTTACCCAGATTCTTCCTGTTTCTTCAAATAAACGTTTAGTGGAAGTCAGCGCCTGCCCGTCGTATATGCTCCTCTCTCAGTCCGCGTCTTTGTAGCACCGCTTTCTTCGAGTCATTCTTCTAGACCCGGAGGCGTTCCCGTAAACCTCGACGTGCGCCAACCACGCGCCCTTCCTGCGATACGTTCGAGCGGCCGCGGACGCATGCTGCGCAGCCGAATGGCACGAGACGACGCAGTTGAGGGTTCCCCTCCGGCGGGGCTTCATTTTATCTTGCGCGCCATTTCCGCCATCGTCACTTCGTGCTTCTGAGAAATGAGTTCACGGTCCACCAGCACGTTTGTGACTACGAAAGACAATAGCTCTGCGCTTCGGCAATGCTGCACGCCTTGTAGCAGCATTCGAACACGATGCCGCCCGGAGAGTTTCGCTTTCCCAACAGCTGGTTGGCCGTCTCGGGACGAAGGAAGCCCAGCGCAGTGGGCTTTTCTCCAGACATGAAGAACCGTTGGCCTGCGACAGGAACAATAGACCCCACATTAGCACAGGAACAGCAAAGCGATGCATTTTCTGTCTATATTTCGCGGACAAACATTTGTGGCAATGAAGGAAACTAACGCGCGGGGCTCTGCATGAACATGTGTTAATTTACGCCAAATATCCTGTCAGCATTTGACAGTGCTTTTTTTCTCTGCTTTTTCGAACTGAATGAGCTTGGCTTCCACGTGCGTCGGTTTCGCATTTGCCCCAATGCGGAGATAAAAATGTAGAAAAGGAAGATTCAGTGCTCTGGGTTCTGTATTTTATCTTGCGTTTCTGCTGTTGATAAGGTGTTTATTATTGAAGGGAAAATGAGACATCCACCTAAACGTAGCAAAGTGCTGCAATGGAAACCCATACGGGCTCCTCGAATGGAAAGCTTCGCAGTTGAAGAAAAATTCGCCCTGCGAAGCTTTCCTTTCGAGGAACCCGTGTGGGTTTCCTTTGTAGCACTTAGCTACGTATAGGTGGAAGTCTCATTTTCCCTTTATTAATTATTTTTCTCTACCTTATGGGTTTCCACAGAACTACTACGTCAAGGCGTTTATTTTAGAACGACAGAAAGCTGAGCTAGTTGGTAAGGATTCATAATGCAAAAAAAGAGGTGAGGCGTGCAGACAGGACACAAGAGTAGAGAAGTGGACAACACAAACGCCGACTATCAACACATAAAACACTCATTCGCCCCATCCTCGAATATGGCTGCGCTGTATTGAATCCATACAAACACTGTGACGTCAAAAAACTAGAATCAGTGAAAAAAAATAAAGGCAGTGCGTTTTGTTTGTAGGAGATATGACGAGAAATTTTCGCCGTCTAACTCTCTTCCCCTACCAGGCACGTACCCAGGATTTTTTTTCGGGGGGGGGCCCACCACCTCCATCGTCATCATCATCGTCATCATCATCATCATCATGTTTTATGTGCACTGCAGGACGAAGACCTCTCCCTGCGCCGACCGATTCCAACTAGCGCCCGCGAATTTCCTAATTTCATCGCTCCACCTAGTGATTTGTCGTCCTCGATTGCGTTTCCGTTCTCTTGGTACCCATTCTGTAACCCTAATGGTCCAACGGTTATCTAACCGGCGCATTACATGACCTGCCCAGCTACATTTTTTCCTCTTGATGTCAATCAGAATATCGTCTATACCCGTTCATACTCTGATCCAAACCGCTCTCTTTCTCTCTTAACGTCACGCCTAGCAATCTTCGTTCGATCGCTCTTTGCTTGGTCCTTAACTTGATCTCAAGTCTCTGCCCCATATGCACTGGCAAAATGCACTGGCAAAATGCACTGGGAAATGCACTGGCAAATGCATTGGCACTGTACATATTGCACTGGCAAAATGCACTGATTGCACAGCTTACTTCTCAATAATAATGGTAAGCTTTCAGTCAGGAGCTGGCAATGTCTGCCGTATGCGATCCAACCTATTTTTATTCTTCTGTGAATTTCCTTCTCATGATCAGGGTTCCCTCTGATTAATTGACCTAGGTAAACGTACTCCTTCATAGTCTCTAGTGGCCGACTGGCCATCCTGATCTCTTGTTCCTTTGCCCGGCTATTTATCATTATCTTCATCTTCTGCATAATAATATTCAACCCCACTCTTACACTCTCCCTGTTAAGGTCTCCAATTTGTTGTAACTCGTCTGCATTGTTGTTGAATAGAACAATGTCATCGGCAAACCGAAGGTTGCTGAGATATTTGCTGTAGATCGTTACTCCTAAGCCTTCCCACTTTAATAGCTTGAATTCTTCTAAGCACGCAAAAAATAGCTTTGGAGAAATTGTGCCTCCCTGTCTGACCCCTTTCTCTATAGGTATCTCCCTGCTTTTTTTGTGTAGAATTAAGCTAGCTGTATAACCTCTGTAGATATTCTAACGCGAAAGACGAGTCAGTAAGACGAGAAACTATTTACAGATAATATTTACAACAACGGTTGCAGCACTGACCGGTTAGATTCACAGCGCGAGCCCAGTTCGTTCTTCCTCCTCTTTTCTGGAGTGATGGCGCTTACGCACCTCGTTCAAACAAACAAATACCTCACGCATGTAGCAATATTTTCCAAGCTTTTTACGTAAGCATTCTGTACTCCTTGATTACGTAGTGCCTCTACGATTGCTGGTATCTCTACTGAATCAAATGCCTTTTCGTAATCTATATAAGCCACATAGAGAGGCTTATTGTACTCTGCAGATTTCGCGATAACGTGATTGATGACATGGATGTGATCCATTGCAAAGTATCTCTTCCTGAAGCCAGCCTGTTCCCTTGGTTGACAAAATCCAGTGTTAACCTTATTCTATGGGAGATTATTTTGGTAAATATTTTATATAATACCGGGAGCAAGCTAATGGTCCCATAATTGTTCAATTCTTTAACGTCTCCTTTTTTTTTGTGGATTAGTATAATGTCTGCATTCTTCCAGTTTTCTTGGACCCTTGCAGTCGATAGACACTTCGTATAAAGAGCCGGCAGTTTTCTAAGCATTATGTTTCCTCCATCTTTGATTAAATCGACTGTTATTCCACCTTATCCTCCCGCTCTTCATCGTTTCTTGTCTTGCAGGGCCTTTCTGACCTCATCGCTAGTTATAGGAGAGTTTCTGTACCCTGTTCATTACTGTTTCTTAGTGAACTATCGTGACTCCTCTGGGTACTGTATACAGGTCAGCTTAGAATTTTTCCGCTGCTTACTATATCTTCGAGATTGCTGATGATATTATCCTTCATATCCTCTAGTGCATACATCATGGTTTGTCCTATGCCAGGTTTCTTTTTTACTGATTTCAGGCTCCGTTCATTTTTTACGGCTTTTTCAGTTTTTTTCATGTTATAGTTCCGAATATCAGTTATTTTCGCCTTGTTGATCAGTTTTGACAGTTCCGCGAATTGCGTAACGCTGTGCGGCCGCCAGTCCCATGCAACCGCGTAGAGCGCAGGACTCTGCGATTCTAGACGTACTGCACTCACTGCGAAAGGTTAGAAAAATACCCACATAAGTACAGCAGAGAAGTGGCTACGTGAGGCGGTTCGACCGATAACTGTAGAAGCGTCATTCAAAACAAGAAATTGTTCACCGCTTCCGGCTGCGTTTTCTATACTTCTTTTTTGAATAAAAAGATGTTGATCCATAAATATTCTCATAAACAACGGTTAACTTTTTTATTATTCGCTTTTGCTTGCAGTTTGGTTGTTGCCTTGGCTCTCTCCCTTAGTAGATCGCTTAATTTCTCGACTCCTTGCGATTTTTTTTTCCAGTTGCCAATTTTGCACGAAAAGTGCTATACAATTAGGGAAAGACAGATGAGGTAACGGGCGACAGTCATTTTACTTATGGGTTTAAGGGTTATTGCAGGGTTTCATGATGGACGCTTTTTCACATTATTTTATTTCCCACCTTATCTAACCCATATCACGTGTGTATGGTTCCGGGCATCTCCCAGCGTTGCGGCGAGCCGTAACTCAAGGAAACAATGAAGCAAAGGGATAAGTTAAACGCAATTGGCGTTTTCTCCGGCCGCAACTCGTTCCATGAGAGCACAGACCAGCTGAGTAACAGCCGCATCCCTCTCCTGGTCCCAGGATCAGCCTAAACAAAGAAGGTTGAACTAACAAAAGCAACAGCTATGCGCGTGACGGTTGAATAGATGGTGACAACTGAACGCATCTCGAGTTAATCGCGTGGGTGCGGAATCTACGAGACAACTGTCCGCCAGATTACAAGAGATGCCGATAATTACCGCCATCTAAAAGGAGTGAAAAAGGCTGCATAATGCTGACTGATGAACAGCTGCGAAGTCTCAACATTGATCTGGCGGCGCTTTAGGAATGTGTGAGGAGTGGTGGCGTGGGCGGGGAGTGGAAGGGGGCGGGGGGGGGTATGCCACTTGATTTCGGGGGGGGGCCGGGCCCCCCCGGGCCCCCCCCCCCTCCTGGGTACGTGCCTGTCCCCTACTTACTCTTACTTCTCTTGCAGAGCGTTGAAAATTTGAATACCTAAAATTCTTTCACACGTTAATCAATTCTCCTCGTCTCTCCTCTCTAAATAACTATTTGACTTTTCCCAAACCCTCATGCAGGAGGAGTCATCATGCTCTAAATATCTCAACCTTCTTTGCCCGCACTGATTCCTTTAAATACAGTTTTTTGAAGTCTGGAATTCGTTACCGGGCAACATCCACTTGCTTTCACTGAAACAATTCACGCAAGCTTGTGCATAAAAAAATATTTGCATGTTTGTTGTTCATCCCAATCCTGCAATAGCTTCATCGAGGCTGCAGTATGTATGCATGTATAAATAAATGAATAAATAAATAAATAAATAAATAAATAAATAAATAAATAAATAAATAAATAAATAAATAAATAAATAAATAAATGCGTCTCGGATCTAAGCCTATATGCCGCCGTGCGAGTCAAGTGACAGCTTTCTGCCACCAGCTCCCACGGCTCACCGCTTCCACTCCCGATCAGCACATCGAATACTGGCAGTTTAAAAGTGGGCAAATAAGTGATTGCACTTTGTGTTACTTCCACAATTTGTAGGAAAAATAGACAGGTTGTCCCACATAGCTTGAGACAGAGTTTTAAAAATGAAAGGCACTCCAGACGCGATTTGAACCGAATGCTTAATGTTGGCACTGGCCTTGACTTAGGCTATATTTTATTTTCACCTTAACTAACGGATTACTTATGCTATATAATCAACTTTTAAGTATTGGCTGCAGATCCCAGGTGTGATACGCAAAGTTGTAGAGGACCTTGAGAAACCTCTCAACAAATTGTTTCCAAAACGATGTATCTCACGTGTATCTCACGCGTTCCAAAGAAAGCCCGCGATATATGAAGAAATACCACGTGACGGGGCGATTGCAAACTGTTATTGTGCTGCTCTCAAGCGATGAACAAGCTCGGCTGCAGCGAGACTGGCCCGCTACAGGGCGTTATGTCTGGTGTAGGCATAAGGGCATGCGGTGTTAGGGTTGGTGTCTGACACCACGTGGCGACAGGAATTTCACCCGACCTTCTACCAGGATTCGTAGAAATGAGGCTTGACTTCTCCTGAAATGGTTAACGTCACGCGCCTTGCGCACAAAGGGCCTTCTACCACCCGACCTTCTTCACCCGGCCTTCTACCAGGCTTCGTCGAAATGAGGCGTGACTTTTCCTTTCCTTGCTCGGTAATGCCAGAGGAGGAGGGGCCCTCTCTCTGTGCCTGTCACGTGACATCGACGGAAGCAAGATCCCGCCCACACTTCTAGAGAGCCTATTTAAGGGGCTCCGAAATGTACTTTGATATACTTCATGCTCTTCTCATTTTTTTCATCTACCTTTGAATAAACCGTGCAATTTTCGCACTAGCAAATCATCTCGCCCTTGTTTGGTCGCCATGGTCTACCGGATGCCTGCAGCCCGCCGACAACGCCACGCTACCCAATAAGTAACGTCGGTCGAGCTTCGATAGGCAGGCGCCGCTACTTCTCGGCAGCAGTACGATACGCTAAGGTCCCTCTATAATTTCCAAGGTAGCGCCATCTGCCGCGCGCGCCACCTAGGAAGTTCCTGTAGCAGACGGCGCCCACGCTAAACCGCGGCGCCGCGGCATTCGTGAGGTGAAAAAAATATCTGCATACGCGCGGAAATAAAACCTTCTGGTGCCTGACTGTGGCGAAAAAACGAAAGAAGGACCCGAACTGCTAAATTTAGTCCTTTAATTTCAAATAAGTGCTCCAAGAAAATAGCTCAAGAGAGCGTAATGAGGGCTTGATCGCCTCGATTCCGCGTGTTTACATTTCGTTCGTTTGCGCTCAATCGCCGCGCGAGCCTTGGTGATTGCTTACGCTTAATCCCGTATGCTCTGTGAAATCTTTTGCATGTAAGTGTGCTGCGTACACATAGCGGTTGCATTGAACGAAGAAGTCGTGTAAAAAATGATGGCTGACAGTCGCTTGGACTGAAAAACTTTCGACATAACGTCGCTCAAACGTGCGACTCGCAAAGCGCGCGACCCTCACGGCAACTAAACAACATCATGTGTGTATGTGGAAACGAGTGCGCCAACAGACTTCTTGCCGCTGAGTGTGTCTGTCGTGTAGCGATAACACGACGACTGCTGTGTCTTGTGGTTCAATGCTACGAGCCAGTGCAACTGTCGTGACATGATGAAGAGGTGGTATGGATCGTGTCAGCGTGTCTCCTCGATCGTGTTCGGGCTGCCAGCGCGATCTGATCTCGCGGCACACCAACATCGAGCGTAGTGTGTGCGCGTGTGTGAATGTGGTTGACTGTTCTCGTGAACCGTGCGACGTCGCCGCGTAAACTCGAATCATGACGCGCATTGTTGTGTTTATCCCTTTTCGCCTCCGTGCACCGCTAAATCCCCGTAAGAATTAGAGGGCCCTTATACGAAACGCACGCGGATTGACCCAGCTATTACTGCACTGTGTTTTGCTTGCAATCCGCGTATCGCTTGTGGCGTTTTTCTTATGTTCATTTGCAGTTGTGTGCTTTTCAGCAGTAAAATGGCATTGCCGATTACTGAAACATCTTCGAGTGTAAGGGAAACTTGGAAGGAACGAGCTCGCAGCTGTATGCAATGTACTTTGACATTCTGTATTACGCTTTATTATTTGACGGCCAGTAGCTGTGGCTATGCAGTATTCGTTTTTAAAAACAGAGTAATGCAGGCACTTAGCAATATATTTATTCATATATGCAATGCACAAAATACGATTAGGATATTGGAAATTACATTTTGGACATGTTGTAAAGCGCAGTTAACAACGCGCGCACAAACACAGGAAAGTGTAAAAGTAGAATTCGCTGCTGAATTTTATTTTTTATCGCACGTAACGCAATGCGGATATTTGTCAGCGAGTTAATGCGTTTCTGCCCCACTGTTTACTTGCATGCTAGGTCATACTGCACTTGCTAAGTCAACGGGCTCGTAATGCACTAAAATCAGTAATCTCCACAAACTTCGGCTGTCAACATTCATGCGCGCGAATGAAATACTATCGCAGCTCTGCAAACACAGGGGTATACTTCCTCTCGCTTCTTCGTATCGCTCTACGTTACTTTCCTCGCATAGTCGTGCAGTTACCAACGGTTCAGTCTGTCCGTCCATTTCTATGCAACCAGAATTACCTTCTGGTTAGGTTTTGTTTGCTGCGCGAGATGCAAAATAACTTCTTGTCGTCCTCCGTCTGATCTCGGCACCCATCCGCACAGCAACAAGGCATTTCGGTCCTTCGCATCCTAGGTCATGCCGATCTATTCAGCGCGCTCACAGCGAACTAAAATAAATAATCTCCACAAACTTCGGCCCTCAACATTCATGCACGCGAGTGAAATACTATCAGCGCTCGACACACGCACGTGTCTACTTTCTATGGTACCTTTGTATCGTTGTATGTTACTTGCCTCGCATAGTCGTGCTGTTACCGACGGTTCAAAGTCCGTCCGTGCAATTCTGTGTAACCATACTTTTCGTCTGCTTAGGTTCTGGTTGGCGCGCGCGATGCAAAATAACTTCTTGCCATCCTTCGTCCGGTTTCGGCACCCAACCGCACAGCAACAAGGCATTTCGGACTTCCCGGAACGAAATTATCGCAGCGATGTGCAAAGCACAACAGGCGAAAAGCGCGCTCTTCGCCCGGCGCGCAGGAACTTTCATGGCGGCAAAGGGGCGGAGCAAGGTCACATGTCACCGATGAGCCTATCGCAGGCGTTGTCGGCTGGATCAAAGCCTGGCGGTACTTTTTAATGATTGAGGGACTTTACGATACGCTACCCTGGCGTACGCAACAGCGGGTTTCATCGCATGACGGCGCAAATGCGTGCTGTTGGCCGAGTGGTGCCGAAGCGATAAAGCGTTTAAGGAGACGAAAGAAAACAAGAACATAGCTTTATTTTATTATGCTTGAAATGGGGGGGGGGGCGCAAGAGCTGGCAGCCTGCCGACGTTGTGCAATGGGTAGGGTGGGGAGGCGGCGTTAGGGCCGGAATGATTTTCCCCTCACCTTCAATCCAGAAAGCGCCCTTTAATTATACTGCGTGTTCAAAGAGATCACTATTTGCTGCAATGCACATTTGGCATCTCATAGGCCCATTTTCTTAGGCGTTGATCATGGTATCAGGGATGGAGTTGCAGACTTGCCTTTTTTTCTGTCAGGTTCTCTGATGTTGTGGTTGGTGTCCGGTATACTTTATCCTTCACGTAGCCCCAAAGAAAGCAACCCAGGGGCGTTAAACCTGGTGACCGTACCGGCCAAGCAATGGGCCCATGCCGTCCAAACCACTGCTGCGGGAATATTTCATGCAGCCATTTGCAAGCTCTGCTGCTGTCGTGCGGGTGAGCACCATCATGGTGATACCAAATATCATTTATCCAGGCCAATGGAACCCCCCCCCCCAAATAAAAAAAAAATCCTGAAGCGCCCATCAATGATGTCGTTGACGTATCATTCGCCTGTAAGCGTGTTATCAAAAAACGCGGGCCAGTGATAGTGCCACCGTAAATTCCACACCACACATATCCGGCCACTGATATTGGTGGTGTGCCTTCCAAACCCAATGAGGGTTTTCGTCGCTCCAATAGAGAGCGTTGTGGACATTCACTTCGGCACTACGTGAGAAGGTAGCTTCATTGGTCCACAGTATTTTGTCGACAAAGTCTGGGTCCTCTTCCGTCTTGATTATAATCTAGCTTGCAAATCCTTTCGACTTTGGGAATCGCGGGGCTCCAACATCTGGTGGAATTGCACGTGGTACGGATGAAATTGCCTCTTCTTAAGTACTCTCCCCACTGAAGACTGATACTCGAGCTTCTGCACCAACACTTGCATGTGGGTCTGAAGAGAACTTTGAAAGAATATCTGTCTCCATGTCCTCGCCCAAAATAGAAGATTTATGTCGTTTCTTCTCTCAGCGTTTCATATGCACGCACAGTCGTCATTGAGCTCGGACGTATACCTGGATGCTAGCGTTTAAATAGCTCAACGGCGCGCCTTCTACATCCCCTTGACGTACCCAGAGCATAAACCGTATCCGCTCTTTCCTCATTGGAGTAAAGCCATATCTGCTGCTCAACGTTAGTCACAGCCAAATAGCGTTGTTGTGTAGAACACGCAGGGATACGGGCTCCTGAGGCGCAGTGGATATATTGCAGTTCGCTGAGATTCATTCAAACGAGGTACATGAGGTGTGATATACATCCAGTAAACGAGAAAAGCCTGCTGGCGCACTCTGTCAGGGACTGACGCGGCTGTCACGGTGAAAGCATAGAGAAAGAAATTCAACAAGCGGGGACACTCTTCAAAAACTGGCAACAGGAAACACGTCACGCTTAGTTTCAACTCATTCCGTTAGTTGAGGCGAGCATCAGAAAAAAAGAATGCGAAATAAACTTCCAGACAGCGTTTTATTTTTTTAATTCTTTCCCGTTAAAAGCGAAAAAGTTTTGCGTGTAAATGAACTTATACTTTGCAACTTACTTTTGTTGCGTTGCCTAGCAACACGCTAGCGGCGCGCCTGACGCGCGTGCATACGTCATGCGCCACACAAGCCGCAGGAGTGAGGCCGGCTGCGCATGCGAAGCTCGCGTGCTCGGCGACCCGTATATTTTGGATGTAGCGCGTTTTTTGGGCTCCCGGCGATCTCTTGTGTTCCGTCTAAATTTCGACAAGGCACCGCTGCACTACTGGACTACAGCAAGGTGAGGAATTTTGTTTGACAGTCTGCGACGCACTTCAAGCACATTTAGGCTCACTGCACAAAACTGAACCTATATAGTGACGCAGTTATCGAAAAACAGCTCGGCAGTGCAAGCCTAGTTAATATGAGTTAATTACTCGTACTGGGAGATGTTTGCGACGCTTTCTGTGAGCCCAAGCATAATTATAACTTATTTAGGTAGTTTTTGGGCACGCTCGCCGCACCTGGCTTTCTGACGAAAAGCACCTTGGCCGTGTGACGCAGTTTCGCGTGTACTGAATCTTACCGCGACAAGCTTTGGCGCTTTCTCTGACCCCAGACATTCTTGTAACTAATTTCACTACTTTTGGGTACTTTTCAAGCACAGTGGCCGCGCTCGGCGTAGTGGCGCAGTTAGCGAAAAGCAGCCCGGCTGTCTGCCGCAGTTTTGCGTGTACTGAATCTTATTGGTAGAAGTTCGTGACGCATTATCTGACCCAAAAAAGTACTGTAATTTATTTGTTAACTTTTGGGGATATCTTGAGGCTTGCTCGCCGCGCCTGGGGTTGTGAAGCTGTTAGCAAAAAAGCAAGGCGGCCATAGTGAGTTAGTCTTGCGTGTACTGAATTTCAGTGGGACAAGTTTGTGACGCATTTGATAGCCCTGCAACAACATATACCTTATTTCGGTACTCACGCTTGTCGAAAACGTGACGAGCGGTTGCCGATAGTGATAACACGGGAGAGCTGCATGTGCCGGCAGGACGCGTAAAAGATAACACGGAGGAGCTCAAGAACATGACATATATGTATTCTGAGCGACTGAAAACAGGCTTTGCACCCACGAATCTGTCTTGAGTGCGACTAGAAGGCATTCTGTGAGCGTGCAACATGGTCTGGCTGAGCCTGTGTTGTAGCCACCTCTGTGTACTTGGCGTACCATCGCGTCGACTGAGGCTAAGTTGTTTTGGAAACGCGCAGTCATCCGTGTATTTGTGCACTTAAAGTGCAGGAAATAATGCCCGGGAAGGGAGAGGTGCTTGAAAATCGTATGTTTTGTTCAGATTTAAGGCATTGTTTGGGAGGAGTCTTTGCTGCGAAATGTACGTAAATGTGATTTTATCTGTAATGCCACTCATTCACTATTTACGCACGTTTCGCCTCTACACGCAATACTACTGTTAGGTCAATATACGAAAATGATACATGCTTGTAATTTGCTTTCTTTCAGCTGATGACATCCGGTGGAGCTTCGTGTGGCAACGACTGCTGCTTACCTGGTGCCACAACTTTGGATGAATGTAGAAGAAGCCCGCAACGAGTATTTATATAGAGCAAAATAAACATTTCATCATTTCAGAAGACGTCCTGCGTTTTCTTTATGAAATTGCACCTGACGGATTCGGTGGAGTCTTGTAAAGGTCGTTCGCAATCATTTTTACTAAATAATGAAACGATTTCAGGCCCAGGCCACGCGGGGTTCAGCAGAAGCGAAAAATAAAATCCCGCTTCGAACAGCGTAGCCGGCGCGGCGTGTACCAGCCGGTGTTGAAAACGCGCGCGCCTAAAACCGAAACCGGAAGGAGTCAATACCATCCGCTTGGTGTGCTACAGTCAATTCGGCCGCTGGGCTCTATGGGAGTGTCCGCTCTTGTTTAAATTTCTTTCTCAATGGTGCAAGTGTGAAACCGGACGCGGCCACCCGATACTGCGACCACGAAGCGATGAGCACGCGCTGGGTGCGAAATCACAAAGAACGTCTTGTAGACAGTAAGTATGAGAAACAGAGCTGACGAGGCCGGTGCGAAAAGAGTCATCGTTTGAAGAAGGCACGTGTAAGCTTTCTTGAATATAGCCAAGGTTTTTTTTTTACCATTAGTTAGTTTTGTTGCCGTGCGATTTATCCGCTGTTATTCGAACCCCAAGGTTTAAAATTGTAGCATCATCATTCACTTTGAAAACTACAAGGTCATTTGTGTACAAAGGCAAGACTGTAGCAGCCGTCATAGCCTTGCATCGTTCCCACGCGCTTCGCCCTTCTTTCAAGCAGAATCGAAATGCTGCTTTCGTCTTTCTTTTGTCGTGTCCTTAGACGCTTTATCGCTTCGGCAACACCCGGCCAGCAGCATGCATTTGCACCGTCATAAGAGCCGCATGCCCAGATGCCCACACCAGACATAACGCCGTGTCGCGGGTCAGTCTCGCTGCAGCCGACCTTGTTCATCCATCGCACGCTTGATAGCAGCACGAAAACAATGCGTCTTTAGAACACAGAAGAACAGGTGAGATAAATCGTGTTGGAAACGAGGTATTGAGAGGTTTGTCCCGGTGCTCCACGACTTTGCGTATCACACTCGGCATCTGCGCTGAATACTTAAAAAGGTGTATTAATTGAACATAACTAATCCGTTAAGAGGAAAATGAGAATAGCCTTAATAACTTTAGGCCAGTGGCATCATTCTGCATTCGCTCGAACTCGCGTACGCAGTGCCTTTCATTTTTCAAACTTTGGCTCAAGTTATGTGGGCAACCTGTACATGAAACACCGCTTTCCTAGAAAGCGTCGCCGATCATCAACGAGTGCAGTGCGAGACGTGCGAAAGGACCTTTCGCAGCTTCCGTTGCCCGCTGAATACGAAGCGGAGCGCTCTACGCCCCCGAAATGTGCGGCAGAAGAGTACGTACCGAACAGCGCCCTCTTGGGGGCAGCCGCTTCGTGCGGGTCGTAGATGACTCCGTCGCAGACAAATTCCATGAACTCGCGCAGCACGCGGCCGCAGCGCCGCTGCGAGGACGTCTGCGTCGCCGCGCTCGAGGCCAGCAGCAGCGGGAGCAGGAGGAGCAGCATCGTCCTGGCCATCCTGCGAGGGACACGAGAGTAAGCCAGCGTGAATGGGGCCCGCGTAAGAGCGGGCCTGGCTCTGCGGCACTTACCCCGTCGGCACCGGACGGCTGTGCATCGCGCAACACCATCGCTCGGCCAGCTAACGGGTTTCACCTATTCGCCAAGGCTGGAGGCCGGAGAGGTAATTTTTGTCTTCGGTAGCTAGTGCTCGCTTCGGCGCCCTGGGAATGACGCGCAGTTGTGAAATTCCGTGGCCCCGGGCTATTCAAAGCAGAGACGTAGCATTCCAAGGCACATATTGCGATAAAGCATGGCGGAGCTTAACCTGCGTCATCTGCACGCGTTTTGTAGGTCACGTCATGTAAACGGCTGAGCTTCCGAGGAATGCGCGTCACTCCACGTCTCGATAGGTCATCACTTTCACGGACGTCAGGTTTAAACATACAGGCCGGAAAACAGAAGTCCACCTCAAGGAAGGAGAAATGGATCTAGTTTTTCGTTTTGTGATGTTAAGGCGCTGGAGAGACGAAACAAGACAATGTGTCCATAACAGTCAGAACGAGGCGCCACGTAGAAGTGCTTCTGTTGTCTTTGTTCTTGAGTTCCTCACTGCTTAGAGTGAGCGCATTGTTATCGCACGTGTTCCTGAATGAATCAAAATCGATCAGCGTGGTGCAGCTAATAAGTATATTTTTTGGCCACAGGCGAAGCCACTTTTTGCATCAAACGCTCAGAAGGCTTGGAGAGACCAGCTTTTTCATTGCTTGTAAGAAGGCTTCTGATGTTGGGATAATATATCAGTAAAATATCTGCACCAGAGTCTTTGACTAAAACAACAACAACCAAAAATCTAGGATCTCACGCTTGTGTGGGAATCGGTGTTGAGCAGAGGTTTCGTTGATGTTTGAGCACATGTTCAAGCCAATGTTACACAAACTTGACACTAATGATGCAAATGGACAGCATACTACACAAATTCAATCCAGTGGTTAATTGAAACTAATTCCATCACAATTATATAACTATCATTCTTTTTTCTACGCAGGTGCAGCCTCAAGCATTCAGCTCAATGTGTACACCTCGTGTCGTCTTCCTTCTTTGGTCGGCCCACGTCACTGCCTCTAGAAGCGACTGCTTCTGTTAGCAGCATCTCTCTTCTCTCAACTATGCTCGCCCAGTGCACGCTCCGTTCACATTTTGTTCGCCTCTTTTCTCCACACTCGGCAACTTCTCCAGTCCACTCCTCCATCATTCTTCTGTAGCCTATTTCAAATTTGTGTTGCCGATTTCTTCATTCCTCCGTGTCTGCTTGTAAACTCGGGCACATACCGTTTTCGAGGTGAGTGGGCACGCACAAAGTGTCATGGTTGCGCATACAAGTGGCTGAAGTCGTAGTCTAGTCGGCAGGACAGCAGCTGCAAAAGTGGGTTGAAAAGGCAGGGAACAGATGCGCCATTAGAACGTAAAAACTGAGTGTCTATAACGCAGGTTTCGCTTTTCAAGTCTGGCATCAAGTGTCGGTCAGTGGATGAATTTGTTCTGCTCCAAGAACTTGATAGAACCACTAAATCATATCATCAACATTAACCTTGCTAAATATTTTGTGGCCCGTGTCTTGTTTTATTCAGTCAACGATACCACTCTGTATATCGTAGCGGCACACATTTGGTTACGCTGTCTTGGAATCGGCCCTTTTACTCGGCGAAAGATCGACAAAGCAGAGGCGCCAAAGCTCGGCGACGAAGAAATAGAAAGCTATGCCTATGTGCTATACTATGTACAGATTATACGTTCTGTTTGCTCATACGAAGCGTGTTTGAGAGCATTGCGATCGCCGCTCGCATGTAGGCATGTGACGGCCTTTTTTTTTTACAATTCACGCGCTTTCTTTTGGGAGAACAAATGCTTGCGCCACTAATACAAAAACCGTTGAATTAGATATGTTCGAGAATGCTCTACAGCAATCTAAAATTTCTTATGCAGAAACTAGTGTGACTTACTCCATACAATAAGCTACAATACTCATTTGATCGTGTCCTCCTAGAATGTTTGTGCATGTTTTTTAACCTTCGAGAAAGTTCGCTAGGATAATTTGCAGAAATTTCAGCCTAATGGTACATTAACTTCGTATTAAGAAGCGAAGGATACACACACACATGCACGAAAGACAGCCTAATGTTTTGTCATGTGTCCTCATGTAGGCCCAACGTTGCTCTATTCGAAGATGGGCTGGAAAAACTGGCACATAAAGCGATTCATTTTATTCGTTCTCTACAGTGTGTGCGTTATTCGGCTAGAATGGCGGCGGTGGTGGCAGCAGCAGCAGCCGCAGTACAGTAATGCCGGGACGTTCTCCCTTTAGAGGGAAGCTGAAACGGTTTTCAATTTCCATGAATTGCTGGGATTGGGAAGAACAGACCCAATAATTTACGGTTCCGATTTTTTTTCTTCGTTTTGTTAATATAAGAGGCGGAAATCGCTTTCAAAATCACCCCCGCGGACACGCCCCCATCGCTTCCCGGAGCGTCGGGTGAGGTGGTTGCCAGAGGAGAGAACCGGCGAGAGTGACGTCGTTCGCGGGGACCGAGCTGCCGGACCGGTGCGCTGGCATGCCTTTTTCCGTCCTGCGCTTTACTGAACGACGCTACGAGAGATTTGCCGCCGCCGCCGCTCACGTTTGTTTTCTTTTGCGATTTTCGTAAACTGTTCTTTCCTTCGGTGCTGCGTGAATGGCTACAGTCAAGGGCGCCCAACATGCCCTCGTTCTGTGCAGCGTTCGGCTGCGCGAACACAGGTGGGCGAGACGATGTGGTGTTTCACAGGTTCCCGAAGGACAAGAAGCTTGCAGCGCAGAGCGGGTGAGGAGAGATAAGTTCGTGCCGACGAAATAAACTGTGCTGTGCTCGGACCATTTCCGCGATAGCCGGCAAGCCTTACGACAAATGCGGAAACGCGTTGTTGCTAGCGTTGCTATACTCCGTTTCATACATCAAGCGCAACGCTGTGGAGGCTTGAGATACTTCTTGCAGTGGCTGCGTTCGCACTTAGAAAAGTTCGGTGTTTCTTGACCCGATTTTTGGGAAAATTTTTCATATATAAGCTCAGTTCTGAATGAAAAAAAAAGAATTTACCCATAGAAACAATATGGCTGCTAACACGTTCTCTTAAATCAATTTTCTTTTCTGCATTTTTTTAATTGCAGCCCGTCGCGGCAGCTTCACGTGCATGCTCGCGCAAGCAAACACCGCTGGCACGCTGCGAAGCATAGACGGAAACGCGCGCAGTAATAAATTTTGGTGACCGGACTTCGTGCGTAGCTTCCACAGCGTTGCACCTGAGGTATGAAATGGAGTATAGGCTTGCCTAGTGACATTCGACGTACGCTTGCAGTTATCGTGTTTACCACACGGCGGTGCTAAAACTGCCTAATATCTTTATGTCAACACTAGCATGGAGCATGCATACCGATTCTTGATTGAGCCACAATCGCGAAGTCGTCGAACCATAGTACGAATATTGCACATATAATACCTCTGGCCATCTCTGGATGTGTATGATAAGCAACTTCCATGACTGTACCTCGCAGCACTGCATGTGCGCGCTTTGAAACGCGGCACTTATGTTCGCGATCGTGTATCAACACTAAAAAAAACACGGGACTTTAGACAAGCAGTGGCAAGGTGCTTGACATCGCGGAATTGCACCCGTGTTTACAATCTAATGAGAAGTTAGTGCTTCGGCATTCTTCCAGCAGCAAATTCCCAGTGACACATTAGCGCATTTTTTCCCCGTCATTGGAACGTGCAGCTACATGAAAAAACAACAACAACATACGTACCAGCTAAGATGTCCAACGCGCGAGAAGGTGTACACATCGCTCTCGCTTTTGGCACACTCACATCGTCGTTGCCGTCGTTGCCGCCATCGTTTTCCGTATCGGCTGTCGGTTCGAACATGTACGGCGAAAATACAAGCTGTCCGAGACAGCGAGAACGTTCCATAATGCTTACAACTCAGCTATGAAGCCAGAACAGCGTGCTTACACTCTGAAATGGCGGCGCCTACCGGCGACTGCCGCGAGTGACGTCAGAGTGGCCCCGACCAATCACGGGCAACAGCGGCGTTCGCGCGATACCCTGAGGCGCTGGTGCGCGTTTTCATGAAAAAGCAGCCGCTTGCGCTTGTTTCCACCCTTTTTGAACCAGATATTCGTGTTCAGGGGACTCAGAACTGTAGAATGCCGTAGAGAACTCATTTTTTTTCGAAAAGTGTTTCAGCTTCCCTTTAACATGCAGACGGTGTTCGGGTTCCTACCGTTTAGGCTCGCTGAAACAGCCCGAACCCTGCAAGGGCGCATCTCCAAACAAAACTCGCTTTGTTCCTCGAAGTCAGTGTACCAGGGACAGCTTCTGACTACTTTACGCGTGCCAGACGGGCGTTTCAATAGACGACGCGTTTCCGCCGAGTGATGGATTCGAAGCGGACGTCCGACCACGCGTGGGAACGGAATCGCCCCGGCCATTGGAGCGCCGCGTGACTCACTCGGAGGGACGCCCGCTTGAGCGAAGACGGACTCGCGTCGTGCTCTGCAGGCCTCGCGCACCCTGACCGAGCCACAGTGTTTCGTGCTAGCAATAATGAAGCGATATCTCAAGTCTATCAGTATCCATAGAAGGACATGGACAGCACAGGGATTTTATAACCATCTCGCATAGATCCGTTGAAGAAGCGCGTTGCGTCTTAACTTATTGTTCTCTTCAGTTAAACTGAGAAGCATTCTAGACTCATACGTTTATTTGGAGCAGTTAAATCATCATTACCAAAGAAATTGATGTAAATGCATGATTTACAGTGCGTGAGCAGATCACAATACTTGTTAGTTATGGTGCCGCCATATTTAGCTGATAATACTTAAACTTAAGAACGTCAAAGAAACATCATTACGTTGTAACGTCCTGAAAATGCCTAGTGCTTTATGAGGAACACTGTACCGGAGGGCTGCGTTGTACTTTTAACCGCCAAAGGGTTTTAACACGTAGCACGGTACGCGGGCCTTCTTGTATTTCGCCTCCACCGGAATGCCGCGGCCGGAAGCGAACCCGCACCCTCGTGCTCAGCAGAGCAACGTCACAACCACTTGGCTACAACGGCGTTTGCGGATGTTAAACAGTACTTGACATGGGTATTCATGCATATGTATTGTAAACAGTGATATCGATTTTTAATGCGCCCAAACACCGAATAGCAGAAATGGTAGGCTCATTGACACTAATTGTGACAATACGTACATGTTGCGACCAAATTAAACAGCTTGAAGAGCTTTAACACATAACATCGAGAGGCAGCCCTATGACATCAGGAAAGAATTTAGGTAAATCCATACACTGCGCATAATCCTCATGCTAGATGAGTGGCCATAACGGTAGCCGGCGTAGACACCTCAGTATTCTTAGTAACAACATGACACCAGTATCCACGCTGTTTAACCCTTGCGGATTAAAAACGTTCTTTGTACATAGTTACTGAATGCTCATTCTCTCCCTATTTTTCTGCGTAATTCAAAG
The DNA here is from genome assembly GCF_038994185.2 of Dermacentor albipictus. NCBI lineage: Eukaryota > Metazoa > Arthropoda > Arachnida > Ixodida > Ixodidae > Dermacentor > Dermacentor albipictus. The sequence continues at coordinate 6,658,809 of NW_027225570.1, read as the reverse complement.
CTTGGTGGAAATTTCCTCGATGGCCCAGGCGTACTGAATGTTCCGCCTAGCGCACATGTAATAGGAATAGGTATATCTGATGTGCAATCTAAATTTCAAGTATGTGGGTCAAATTACTATCATATCCGTCAAGCAGATATTGTGCCGCCTGAGGGTGATACACACCCAATATAGGCATGTGAGGTTGCGGTGTAAACAGAGAGCAAAATGAGACACCAAGATTCTATTTGCAAAGAATGTGGCGCTACCGTATACTAATGTGCGGGCAACGCTTTTAAGTGTGCGGTGTAATTAGGGGCTTGAAAATTATTAGTACAATACAACTAGTCGAGACAAACGGCTTCGCTAAAAACTGATGTGTGATTCTGCAAAGTCTCATAAGCACGCTGTAGTTTCTTTTCTTTTTAAACTTCCACAAGAGTTAGTAGCGGAATGAAGAATATCCAGCGGAGTAACGCCGTCACTGTGATCGTCTCTTCAGTTTCACAAAGGGTCCCTCATTCCCTGCTACAGAGACTGTTGAAACAGCCGAGATGGTATTCTGACTTAAGTATTTCTGTTCGCATGATCTTTCTTGCCTTGACCGAGAACGACTTGCTGTTCTGGGTTGCTTCATATTTTCACTACTGGCAGATATTTCACTTTTCGGGATAAATCTGATTAATATTTGTCTGTGTATTTAATCTTGCACGTAACAGTAAAAATGACTTTTCTATACGTTTTCATGCGCTAAATACCTGATCAAATGCACTACCTAGTCTGATATACGTACCATAGTTACCTACCACGTAGTAGACAACCAGTGGTCTAATGGATTAACGATAGGTGAGAAAAAAGTACGAACTGCGGTGGAAAGCTCCAATGAATTGATTAAATATTCGAACGAGAAAAGTTTCTCGAAATAAAGCGATATGAGATTGAGTTCCTTGTACTCTACTAATATCAGCACAGTTGCATAAGATGGTGAGTTTATTTTTGAAATATTGGCAGTGTGAAATTTCGGTCTACATAGACAACAATTTTACGCATGGACGCCGTCGGACAAACGACATCCTGAGACCTTGGACAGGCTTGCGTGACGTGCAATCCTGAACCGTGAGTCTGGTTCAAGAGGGGAAAGGCAAACCTGACGATGTTCGAAGCTAGCAGAGCGCACACCGGAGGCTCTACCAGACGAAGGGCAGTGCAACGCCTGGACGTCATGTCGTTAACAAATCAACGTCAGCTTGTGGAAGTTTTGTTGCTGTATGAGCCTATTCACTCCTTAATATGTCCCACTCTCTTGCTATTCACTGAACTGCGACGTCGTCCTTTTCCTGTCTTTTTGCGTACCGAAAACTTATGTCCATGGCAACTTGCTCTTTGGCTTGTCTGCGATATGGCCCGCGGGTGCGTGAAAACGGGCGTGAACGATCGGCGCCCATACTGTCGTAGCGGAATGGCGATTTCCTTGCCTTTCCATGCGGATTGTGTGGTTGTCGAGAAAGTTCCGATGAAGCCAACCTTGCCCGGAAGAGCCGTATCCCGCTGATCAAAAGAATTCCCAAATCAGAAATTATAGCTACACTTAGTGATCTTCGTGTATCGAAGACGTCGATTGCGCTATCAGAAAAAGACACGGAATTCCTCAAAGCCTGACCGCGTTGAGCATCACTGGCGACCCTGTATAAGGGCGCGAGGTTTGCTTTCGCAAGAAAAGTTGAGAAATAGCGCTACTTATGTGCTTGTCTCTTTTTTCTCGTATTTTGCATGCGGTTGCACGCACGATGCTGTAAATATACATGAAGCGGCTCAACGCACAAAAACTACGAAAGAAAGACTGCGTAGCTATGTACCCCCTGATCGTATTATTTGGCCTTATAAATTATTAAGTAATGCTTTTTATTGGAGCAGAACAGAAGTTAAGCAACATAACGCTTTTGCCGTACGTTAATATGTAATCTACGGTAACTTCACACGCATCGTTTTTCATACCTTCGTCCTGATAATTGTAACATCTAGAAAGGTTCGTGGGGTTAGAAGTATGAGCTTTGTAGAAAACAAATTAACGTGACCTTGGATTAGAGCGGTGCCAGCGTCTCAATTGCAACTGAGTCCAATCGACACGTGTTGCTGAAAGGTGGACACGTTCGTTGTTTGTCATGCCTATAAATAGACCGCGATTGATATTTATTCGTATAAGGGGACATGGCACTAGCGCGTAAAAAAAGGGCACGGACAGGAACATGAAAAAACAGACACACCGAACACTAGCTGTCTTTTTTCATGTTCCTGTCCGTGTCCTTTTTTACGCGCTAGCGCGATGTCGCCTTATATGAATAACCACCAACTAGCCCTGCTTTCTGCCTTAAATTGATATTTAGACGTGTTTGTGGGTCCGTTTCACAGCTCTAGAACGCGAGACATACAAGTTTTGACAAAAAAGGCGCTGTCCTTCTACATGCATTTTAAGTAGGCCAATCCTTAAAAGGTGTTTAAAAAGTTGTCCACATAAGTGTATGCACTTATCACTGGTAAGCCGTTAAGGTAATCTCCTGGCATATTTTGCTAAATGTTTGTTGCAGAGTACAGACGCTGAGCGGAAACCTTATGAAGGACCTTGCCTTTAGGTCTAGAGGACATCCTCGCGCGCAGATGTGCTTCGCATATAAACGGTAGCATTACTAAACAATTATTTGACAAGTTCTTGAACTTGTATTTTGTATTCCTTTTGCACTTTAGACATTTCCCATGTGCAAGACGTCTTCAATCGCAGCCTTCCGCACCGAATTCACCAAAGCGGCGCACTTGTTTACATCGACATCTACAGCCACATCGCACAGATCGTTGTAATCGTCAAATAGTGTGGAAAAGCTACATCGCTTATATGAAACAATGTCAAAAGGTAGAAAAACGTACATGCACTATCTGTGCATATGAGCCGCGTTGTTACACCCTGAGGCGAGTCAATATGAGCGGCCGGGTCACTTAAACAACGCCAATTGTGATCCGGATACACATATTGCAGTCTGTTAATTCACATGTGATTCCCGCTTTTATTTTAGGGATTAGTGATTCTCGCTTTTTTGCGTTCCATAAACCATTATTAGAGATAGCTGTGCTCGTATAAGCGCGCATTTATAGGCCATGTTGTTCTCTCGCGAAAACGCAGATGCCATCGCTGACGCCGTTGGTAGCAGAGTGAGGAAGTTGTTTATGCTGCTTCACCGAATGCAGCGTCTCGTGTTTCCCGTTTGACGGAGAGGTAAACAGTGCATCTCCGCAATTAAGAAAGCATTAAGAAATCGCAGCCACCAATGTGCGTAGCGAATGCTGCCGGCAGCCCACGAGAAAGGTGACGTCAGCGGTGGCAAAGCACTATCGCCGCTTGCCATGTAGTGTGGCGCGCCGTGCGAAGTGAAGTCTAGTTGGCTTCAAATCGCTAAGGCCAGAACTGAACGACGAAAGTGATTCCCTTCGCCCTAACCGTTTCTTTTCAGTTTAGGTCCGCTGGTAGCTGACCCACGAACACGACAGCATCAACATTGGCTCAAGCTTCATGTGCACGGCTTGAGAGGGTTAAAGCTTGTGCATGTCAACTACGTAGGCGTGGTTCGACTCATTTTGAGTGCAATTAATTATATACACACGCGAGAACAGTACGGCTATCGCGTTTTCGGTTCGACGGTCGCGGTCGCGGTGTGCGGTCGAGCGATGGTCGGCACTCTGATTTTGTCCGTGCCGTCGAGAAGAAAGTCCATCGCGGTGCGACAGCTCGCACTCGGCGGTTTTCGGCCTGGCATGATGAAATGTCCACAGCAACACACCGTGCCGAACAGTCAGCCAATCGTTGGCGTGAGCGTCTTGTCGGTCTCGTAGTGACCCAGTGTAACCGCGCCAGTGCGTGAAGGCAGTCGCGCGTAGTTCCCACCAGCGAGTGAAGGCTAACGCTGCAAGAAGACTTCGTCAGCAACGGGATGCTTTTAGGTGCCTCGCAAGAATAACAAAGGAGATTTTCGTTAAATTTGCCAGCCATCAATGAAAGATGGCAACTGCGTGGCTCACGGTGCAGTCCGGTCGAAGCCCTGGATGCTTTCTGCTTTAAAGTTGAGTTGCAGTCTCACGCTACACATGTTTTCGGCGCCGTACTGACGTCCAGCTGTCAGCAGAGTTTCAACGCGGTACATAGCACGAGCAGCAGCGCGCGTCAGATTGATTCTTTTCGGAGAACTTTTCCCAGAGATCGGGCCGTGCGCTCAACCCTTCCGAAACGTTTCGTGAGTAATCAGCTAGAGCAGTGCGCATGCTCCATCATGCCATGAAAAAGGCGGATTAAATGGAAACTCACTAACTTATTGAACAATCGGCCTCTGGTAACTGATTTCACTGAGGGAGCTTGCCCCCAACTAATGTTCACAAGATCAATCAATATTTTCAATGTATTCTGTGTGTGTGTGTGGGCAGGGGGGATGGTTTTGCCATGTCCATGTGATGTACGTGTGTTGTAGTACTGATACGTGCCGTTCAGCAGTTCACTTGTTGTCTCTTTGGTTGGCGCTGCTTGGCCATCATTGTCCCTTGCGCCACGAAACCCAATATATGATCACTGTCGGTCATCGCTGTATTGTCACAATAACGTTGTCCTCCAATGCCGACATGTGTCGTGTATTGGCATCGTTAGGTTTTAGCAACGCTGAGTCCATACTTATTATGGGGCAAGGGAGTAAGTTTGAAGTTCCCTCCTGTTGCTTCAGTGTCACGACAGTCAAAGACCTAATGTATTATTAGGATATAAATAAATAAATATCTATAGACATACCATTTGCACAATTATTATTCACAACGAAAACGAGAACTCTCAATTCAGAAGGTTTGTAGACAAGGAGACTATTTCTCCAGCGTTAGTCATTGTATTCTTCCAATTACTGAATGTGCAAAATAGGATATGATTACGCGTACAGAGCAACGGGGAATAACAGCAAATTTTGGTTTTCAAACTGAAGGTCCTGTTTATCCGCGAAAGATGACTTACAGCAAATAACCGAAAGTTTCAATAGGGAAACGCAAATGCTGGGTTAGGGAATTAATATGAAGAAGACTAAGGTGATCTTCAAGAACCTCTGATGACAAGACTTTGTGATTGGTAGCCACTTGAAGCACAGTGTAAAGACGTTATAGTGTGAACATGAAAAGGAAATTTTCGAATGAATATAAACGGGTTGAACACATATTACAGGCGCTCTAGGTTGCAGATGGCACATACCAGTAACCTTGAAATGAAATGCGTACAACCAGCGCATTCTTTCAGTAATACCATATGGGGATGTAGCTTGGACCATATAACTGGAACTTGCGATGCTAAGTACTTTACAATGAGGTATTTACCTTGGCCACACTACTAGTGTCGATCGTTGACAAAACATGGCAGTGCATAAACTCTACACATAAGAAACGTCCAATAAAGCGACCTTCCTTTACTACGTATAATTAATAAGAGCACAGGAAGCCCCCTCCCGTCTCCCGCCCCCTTCCAGCGTCACTCCTTCATCATTTCAGCAACATAACTAACTACCCCAGCAGTCGACAAGACGTGTTAGTAAAGGCAGAGTCGTCCCGGACTTATTTTTATTTGCAATTTTTTGCCGCCAAGGCTGTAACATTGCAAGCAACTGAGCTCAGTGCCCTTGCACTCTGTTTAGAAGGATGACCGGCGAAGATATGTATGTGGGCCCCTTAAGGATGAACTGCCCCTCCGCCGCGGGTCGGCTCGGTGTTGCACTATCCTCGGGACCAGCAGACGTGTGGGAGTGCTTAACGCCGGCGTCACCTCTGCCGCGCGTCGGCCCAGCATTGTACTACCTTCGGGATCCTTTTCTACATGCGGACATGATAGCTGGGAAAGTAGCCCTAAACCTCTCCGCTGTAGAAAGCGAAAAGCATGAGCAGTGGTGGCAAATGGAGCGACGCTACCTCGTTAAGTCTAGGCAGAGCGACAGGCGGTGTTCGCTCAACCGCTGTGCACAGTTTTCTTGCGTCGTGAGTAATGTTTTTTCTCAAAGCTAAGCATCCAAATGACGGAAGACAGTCAAAATGTACGAAAAAGGAGAAATAAATTTTATGTGCCCACGTTACTCTCCTTTTCTTTCGTTCCGAACGTGGTCTGCAATTGCTGCAGCTGTTGCTGCGCAGTAGTAGAAAAAGGATGCCAAGCTTGTTGAGCAGAAAAAAAAAAAACTACTTCGAACCGCAGGGGCTGGTTTCCGGCTCCATCACCAAATGCAAGACCGAGGCACATTACAATCAAAACTATCAAAAACAAATGTCGCAGTTCCAGTAAGCGGAGACTTGTCATGCTTGTATCGGGGAGTAAGGCGCATCGATGCAGCATTTCACCATGCGTTTTTCAATTTCATCGTTGTACCGAAAGCGCAACTTCTTATGCGTATCCTCCGTGACGCAGTGCTGTTCGTGCACACTGGGAGGCGACATACTGGAGGTCACGGTTATTCATTACTGCTCGAGTTGCCGCATGCTCATTAGACAAGTGGAAAATCTTGTTCGCAACCTGAAATGCGTGCTAGAAACAGTTTCTTCTGCTTCATAAAGCTTTGGCCCAAACGCTGCGCTTAGGCATACCTGAACCATATATACCCTTCAGAATTTGAACACCAATGCAAAACCGGGCGCCGTGAACGTCTGAGAAGCAAACGATAACGTGATTAAGTGTGGATTGCTGTGGGGCGCCGGTAGCAGGAGTGAACACGCAAGATTCCCCACTTCGAGAGAAGAAAACGAGTCACGTGACTATCTAGAGTTTAATCAATATGTGTAGATATAAGCTTACCGCAGAATTTTCTATTTAGTTCGAAAGGACCTTTCAACTATTCACTCTAAGCTCTTAACTCTGAAGTGGGCAGTTAGTGCGCCTGACCGCATGCTGGTTCACCACATGCTTCTTGACACTAGCGCTTGCCTTTCAGCCAGCGACATTTGTTCGTGGCCACAATGCAATCTCGCAAGAACTTTTACAAATGGCTCCTCTGGTATGCGTGCCGTGTTCCCTTGGCGAGCACACATTTCATTTGCAATGCATGCCTCCTGGTCTGCAAGCTTTATGCCTTTGCTTGTTACTTCATACCTTTTCTTATACTTTTTACACAGCTCGTATACGAGTTTCTAAGGTAGGAATCTAAGTCATTAAGCTGCAATGCATACCAGCGGTCCCTCAGAAATCGTCGAACAACCTTTCTGTTATGAAGCGAACTTCCAATAGCGCAGCTCTAAACTGCAAACATCTCGTATTTACATCTCATATTTTCTGTCGTATACACAGAGTCTGTACCAAATGCCGTATACAACTCATGCGAGACATAGCATGCTGCCAGTGGGTCACTACAGCATTTGAAAGAGAGCTATATTGTTTAGCCTAATGTGTTTTTGACCCACTTTCACCGAAATGCGGAACCTTGTTGTTCCCACCCGTTCAGTTTCAACGCCTCGGTTCAGGTTAGCGCTCACGCAGGGTAGAAGAATACCGTTCATTGTTCTGTTCCCGTCAAAATTTCGGTTAGAGTACAGTTTTCTGGTTACGCTTTAGTTCATTTAAGCACTTTCAATTATTTGAATAACAGTAAGACAGTTGCAAAGACTTACCCAACGCAAGTCGGCAATCTTTCTCCCACACCTGTCAAATCGCAGCTGAAACTTGGGCTATAAAGTTGTGGCACGAAACTTCTAATACAGGAATTGTAGCCAGGATGTTTTCAGAGTAACGAGAGAATTCACATGCGTGAAAATCAGGCACATTTCAGGAGTTTGCCCGTCAGTCCCTGAAGCGGCGCCAGCCGCAATCGTGCCCCGACTATCCACACACTGTGCCGCTGCTCACCTTTCGTTCCGAAGCGGCGCCGACGGTGGTGATTGCTGTGCTGGGCGAGGACCCGGGCTCGAAGCACGTGCGATAGGCGGCGTGCTTTTATACGCGCCTGCCGGCTGGCGTGCCGCCGGCGCGACTGAGCGACGCCGGATTAGTTGCCAAGGGAGCCGACACTCACGTCACGCGGCCTAGGGAAGCCTTCCCCAGGCTCCCTAGGGATCCCTAGGTGGCCAGAAAACAGTGTAGGCAAGACGAACTGACAGAACGAGGCGCTGTTTCGTATCGTCCGCCTTGCTTCGCGGTGTCTATTCGAACTTCCATAGAAAAAACGTCTTCCGTTACACTCGATTGCGTTACCTGAATAAACAAGGGTGCTATGAAGGTGTCCACCATGAAGGCATTTTCATACGCCTGCACACTTTCTGAAGTCTGTCACACCATAAAAAAAAAGAATGGTCAAGCCCAAGAAAACGACAGCCTCACAGATATAACTAGGAAAACCAGCGAGAAAGACACTTGCCCTTCGGAGTAGGTATAAAACAACGGAACATCCTAAAACTGTCGTCACACGGCACAAATACGTATGTGTGACTAATATTGCAAACATGTGTGAGCCCTATTCCTGCATTATTCCTGCCAATGCAATATGTCTGTGCAAAGTCCTTCCGAAGGGTATGTGTGCTTGTCCTCACTTTCTGCTCTAAGTGCGTGTCACAGGAATTGCACATATACCCTGTTTATGTAGTGTACATTATCCATTGGCAAACTAAAGCTCATCAGCGTCGAATATAACGCCATGTCGGCACGCGAACAGGTTTTTAGAAAGCTATTTTGAAATATATAGTGAAGTGGAATAACCAACATCGCTCCCATTTGCATAAATCTTGCGCAAGTTACTAAAATTTCAGGACGTTACTGTATGTATAACTTATCAGCAGTGGTCAAGCGATCATCCTATGTTGATCATCTCTGTCTTTGGCTTATAACCCAGAAAACCACTTTATTCGCTGTAATTTCTTTGTTGCAGCTCCACCCATTTCATGGCCTGTTTCGACCAGCTGTCACGTGGGATTTCCTCTTTTAAATATAGCTGGCTGCAGCCCCACAATGCCGTTTACCCATTTTCCTGTGGCAAAATTACTGGTAGTAGCGATAATGCCGGTATTAGGTTTAAATTTGAGGATCATGGGCCCAGGAATTTCGAACATTCTCCCTTCGGCCATCTGTCGAAATTCAACGCAATCCAAAACTATAGCTGAACGTTCTGCATAAAATCAGATGTCAAATATATGGGTTTCACATATTTGCCTTAAGAAAGATCTGGAAAACATATGGACTTGATGTCGAGTGTTAAGGAAGCATATGAAGGTTGCGCTGCATACATGCAAAAATCTACTACGGAGGGTATAAAATGGTATTTATTTATTATTAAACGTACCCGCAGCTGGGCCAAAGGCATTATAGAGGGGAATGGGTTACATGGAAAACAATATATATATATATATATATATATATATATATATATATATATATACAGTGAAAGCTCGTTAATTCGAACTGCAATAATTCGAATTTATGGATAATTCGAACTGTACGATTTGGTCCGGCCAAGCTCCGCAGAAGTCTATGTATAAAGAAGTCCGTTAATTCGAACACGAGAAGGTTTCCTCACGGATAATTCGAACTGCGCTCGCCTGGCACACGGCCAGAGAAACGCGCCTACTGCCTACACACAAGGCTGCATTGCCTCCGAAACGGAGAGAACGGCGAGAGAAGGCAAAATCGGAAAAAAATCTAACCGACGCGGGGTCAGCCAGAAGGCAGCGGCGGCTGCCGCCTCTCCGTTCTACGTAACCTCCGAGACTTCTTGCCCGCTGCGAATCTCGGAGGCTTCGCAAATCTTGTACAGCTGCTAATGCTGTGCGGAGATGGCACGGCAAGCGCCAAAACGCAGCGAATCAAGTACGTCGTAGCTGCGCTTGCAATCAAGAACCAACGAATCAGGGCCTTCGCCACATTCACATGTTCAGCGTCTTTGTCTCGGCAGTCTTCATCGGTTGTGCACCTCTGTTTTCAGATTAGGAGGCATCGGCCGTCGCGATTCATTGTGATAGTGTTAAGCTTCGGCTAACGTTCGTTTCATTGGACATCGGTGGTGTGGCACAGTCGGACCCAGAGCTTCGACTCGAAGATGGCGTGTGCCCGCAACACACGCCATCACTTTTTGACTCGCCAAATTTCTGACATGCCCTACTGCTTCCAAATCGCAGTGTACTGTTGCTCTCCTTCACTTTCGTTAGTTCAAACTTTCGTTAATTCGAACTGAAGCAGCTTCCCCTTGCGGTTCGAATAAACGAGCTTTTACTGTATATATATTGAGAAGCCAACAAACATTGACACCAAGGACAACATAGGGGAAATTACATAGGCAAAATGAACTGCTTGGCGTCGGAGGGTTCGGGATACAGGGATGGCCGACGATCCAGAAAGATAGTTGAAAAGAGAAGCGACCCACGGGTCACGACGTTGTGCGGTTGCAAAGGAGTCCATGTCGAGAGATGACACGGAATGTGCGGAAGTTGTTGCGCAGGCCGAGTCTGGAGGTAAAGGTGAACGAGACAAGGCATCTGCGTCGGAGTGTGTGCGTCCACTGCGGTAGACGACGCGAATATCGTACTCCTGGATGCGTAGTGCACAACGGGCTAGGCGGCCAGTGGGATCTTTCAAGTTGGCGAGCCAACAAAGCGCATGGTGATCTGTGACCAAGTCGAATGGGCGCCCGTACAGATATGGTCGGAACTTGCCAAGTGCCCATACTAAAGCCAAGCACTCTTTTTCGGTCACGCTGTAATTGGCCTCAGGCTTCGTCAGTGTGCGACTCGCATAGGCGACTACATATTCGGGGTAGCCCTCCTTTCGTTGGGCGAGTACGGCGCCGAGACCGACCCCGCTGGCATCTGTATGTACTTCAGTTGCAGCTGACGGGTCGAAATGGCGAAGAATAGGCGGGGAGATGAGAAGACGACGTAGCGTAGCAAAGGCGGAGTCACATGCAGGGGACCAGCAGGAGAGGGCGGCGTCACCGCGTAGAAGCTGAGTCAATGGCGCCATGATCGATGCGAAATTTCGAACAAAGCGCCGGAAATATGAGCATAGGCCCACGAAGCTTCGAAGTTCTTTGATGGTCTGAGGCTTCGGAAACTCAGCGACTGCTCGAAGTTTTGCAGGATCGGGTAGAACGCCATGCTTGGACACAACGTGGCCTAAAATGGTGAGCTCTCGCGCGGCGAAGCGGCACTTCTTGAGGTTGAGTTGAAGGCCAGCGTTCGTTAGACAGGTCAAAACTTGTCTAAGGCGGAGCAGGTGAGTAGCAAAATCAGGCGAGAAAACCACGACATCGTCGAGGTAACACAGACATATAGACCACTTGAGGCCACGCAGAGTGTTGTCCATGAGTCGTTCAAAGGTGGCAGGGGCGTTACAAAGCCCGAAAGGCATCACCTTAAATTCATATAAACCGTCAGGTGTAATGAACGCGGTTTTCTGGCGATCGGCCGCAGCCATGGGGACCTACCAGTACCCTGAACGCAAGTCAAGGGACGAGAAAAATTCTGCGCCCTGAAGACTGTCGAGGGCGTCATCGATGCGCGGCAAAGGATAGACGTCTTTGCGCGTTACCTTATTTAACCGACGGTAGTCGACGCAAAAGCGAATAGACCCGTCCTTCTTGCGAACGAGAACGACAGGAGATGCCCAGGGACTGTGCGAAGGTTGAATAACATCACGGCGCAGCATATCTTCGACTTGGGTGGTAATGACACGACGCTCTTCGGCAGAGACGCGATATGGTCGTTGACGTAACGGCTGATGTGAACCGGTGTCAATGTAGTGCCGCACTTCCGACGTGCGGCCCAGGTGAGGTTGTGAAACGTCGAATGAACTTCTAAAGTTGTGCAGGAGATCAAGAAGGGCGGCGCGTTCGGCAGGTGTGAGGGTATCGGCGATGGCATGCGAGAACGCAACCCTGGACGTTTCTTCAAGCGCGGACATCGAAGATGCTTGGCCGGGGTCGACGTCAAAAGAGTCTCCAGGGACGTCAACCAAAGACGAAGAGTCGAGGAGTTCCACGAAGCCAAGGCATTCACCAACGAGCAACGTAAGAGGCGCACAGAGGGGATTGTAAAAGTAGAAATTGCCGCAGCCGCCAGCCATGTCAAGCGTCGCGAAGGGTAGTGGGAGAGATTTACGGCTCATGAAGACGTCGGACGGCGTGAAGAGGACCGTTGCATCAGCGATGGCATCGCAAAAGACGGGGACGAGGGCGAAGGAGCCAGGTGGAATATCTGTGTCCTCGCGCACGGTAAGTTTAGAAGGGCGGTCGCAATCTTCGTCCAAGGGCGCGTCACAAGGGGAAAATTCAACTTCGGCGCGTGCGCAGTCGATCACGGCTTTATGACTGGATAAGAAGTCCCATCCGAGGATGACGTCATGCGAGCAGGTGGGAAGAACAATACACTCGACGATGTAAACAATGCCGTGAATAAGCACACGTACAGTACAGGCTGCGTGCGGAGTGACGGGCTGCGCGCTTGCCGTACGAAGCGACAATCCAGAAAGCGGCGTGGTCACCTTGCGCAGCGAACGGCACAGTTTGGCGGCTATCACAGAAACGGCTGCGCCGGTATCCACAAGAGCGAATGTAGGAACACCTTCTACACAAATTTCGACCACGTTAGCAGGAGAGGCGCGAGGACTTTGACAGTTCGAATGGGGCGCAGTTCTTGCCTCTTGAACTGCGACGTTCAGTTTTCCTGGTCAGGTGGTGCGGGTCGCCGACGCATTGGGGAGAGCGAGCGTCGGCGAGGGGATGGCGAGCGACGCGAAGGAAATTCTGGGATGTCAGCACGAGCATACGGTTGGGGGGAAGGAGCGGCGTATTGGCGAAATGGCTGGCTGCCGTACTGGAAGGGCCGCGAGGCGTCGCCGAACGCTTGAGGACGACGGCGGCAATATCGGGCGACGTGTCCGGGAGTGCAGCAAGAATAACAGATGGGTCGGTTGTCAGGTGTCCGCCAAGGACTAGCTCGCGGTGCGGTCCAAGATGTAGCATGCGCTTCCGGTGGCAGCGGTTGGGACTGGGTCGTGAAAGACGCCGGTGGAGGCCTGCGTACTGCCTGGGCGTACGTAAGAGGCGCGGCCACAGGCAGGACTGGCTGCGCATAGGTGAGAGGCGTGGCGACAGGCTGCACTGCCCGCGTAGAGTTGAGATTCACGGCTGCAGGCGGCTGATGTGGTGCGGAAGGGACAACGTGGGCGACCTCTTCTGAAATGAGGGTGCGGAGCGTGTTTGGAAGACGGGAGGTGGGCTCCTGAGTGAAGGGGACTAAAGAAAGTTGGCGAGCAACTTCCTCACGCACAAAGTCCTTGACCCGCTGAAAGAATGAGGATGGGTCGTACATGTTGTCAAGGCTCGCCAACAAGTCGTCGCTTCCCAAAGGACGCCGAGTCGAAGCGCGTTGCTACCTCAACTCATCGCAACTTTGGCACAGGCTGACAACTTCAGACACAGTGCGCGGATTCCTGGCTAGGAGCATCTGGAATGCGCCGTCATCGATGCCTTTCAGTATATGGCGAATTCGCTCAGCTTCTGGCATTGCGGCGTTGACTCGTTTACAAAGGTCCAGGACGTCTTCTATGTAGCTTGTGAACGTTTCCGCCGTCTGCTGTGCTCGGGCGCGCAAGCGCTGTTCGGCACGGAGCTTGCGAACAGCGGGTCGGCCGAACACTTCCGTAAAGGTTGTCCTGAAGACTGACCATGTGGGCACGTCACTTTCGTGGTTGTGAAACCACAGTTGGGCAACACCAGCCAGATAAAAGATGACGTGAGTTAACTTGGCGGGATCATCCCACTTGTTGTGTGCGCTCACCCGTTCATACGACGCAAACCAGTCTTCTACGTCTTCGTCGTCTGCACCGCTGAAGACCTTGGGGTCCCGTTGTCGTGGAACGCCGGTGCAGGTGACGGACTGTGGCGTCGGTGCCGTTTGGGAGGAGCTGTCGGTCATGGCGGGTGGTAGCGTTCGTGATCTCAGCTCCAGGGTTTCAAGCAACGGGGTTTGAGTCCCCGCACCTCCACCAATTGAGAAAAGGTTTATTGGCGGCTCCTAATGTAACGGCACAGCAACCGGGAACGGCGAAGCAGCCCGAAGCACTGTCCAAACGGACGCCAGCAATCAACAGCGCGAGCCGAGACGAGCCGCGCGTTGGCAATGCGTCTGTGCCGCGAGGCGCGTCTTCTTCTTCACAATATATATATATATATATATATATATATATATATATATATATATATATATATATATATATGTGTGTGTGTGTGTGTGTGTGTGTGTGTGTGTGTGTGTGTGTGTGTGTGTGTGTGTGTGTGTGTGTGTGTGTGTGTGTGTATACACACGAGCAAATACTTAAACTTTCCATTATACAATGTTTGCTAAGGCGTTCTTGCACAGGTGTTGATTTGTGGTGGAGGTCAGATGCGAAGGAAGGTGATGTCCGTAGTAAGAATGAATAAAAAAAGAATCAGTTTTGCAAAAAAGAATTCGGACTTATAGTGCGTATCTAAGCGGGAGGAAACATATTGAGTAGTTGATGCACACTCATTGCGGAGATGCTGATGAAATATGGCATGAAAAATGCTGAAACGAAATGACTTACCACGGGAAGGAAGGGGTGATAGGTCAAGGCTTGATTGCATGGAAGACGTGCTTGCTGTTCTGTTGTAGTTTGAAAGAATGGATCATTCAGAGTTATTTTTAACCATTTGTAGTAAACGAATTAGGTTTTCATTTGCTTGGATCCCAGTTCGAGCGAATGCTTGGATTCTAGCTTCGAGCGAATAAGTGTTTTGTACATGACATGAAGGTACTTTTGCGAAGTTACGACAGAGGTATGCTAAACTTCGATTAGCGTTGTTTATTATATAAGAAATGTGGTCTGCCCAAGAGTGTCAAAAGCGTGGCAGTTTGGGCGAGTTAGTATGTCACTACTTTTTTAGGCTTGTAGCGCAGCTCAGAATAAGCAAATAAGGAAGGTGGGTGGGCTAATGAATAGGACCACAGAACAGGGTGAGCGCTGTTCTGCGTTCACCCTGTTCTCCGTTCCTCTTTATTACCGCTTCCACCTTCCTTTTTTGCTAGATATACGCATGTGTTTGCATTTCCTCATGTTAAGATCCATCAGCCATATGTTGCGCCATTTCTTAATAGCGTCAAAGTCAGACTGAATGGTCTTAGTATTGCTACGGGGTAGTATTCCCAATGACGAAGAGCCGAGCAGGAAGAAGACGAAGACGACGATTGGAAGCTAGCGCGGGCTGTTGCCTCTTGGTCAACTGCGGCGTATTGCCTTGTAAATATACTTGTAAATAGCTTTTCGTCGGTGTCTTCCTACGTAACATATTTGGTGGAGGTGGACGTTCCCTGTACCTCGTCACGGAGCTTCGCAGTGGACGGTACGTCGAGCCTACCTTCATGGCTCCCGGCGACGCCAACCCGACTCCACCGGTTCCGACACCTGCTGCCACTTCGACGACCTACATCACCCTCTCCACTCCCCGTGATCCTGGCGTATTCTCGGCAAAAGATGGGGAAGACGTCGAGGACTGGATCAGCCTTTACGAACACGTCAGCCGCAATAACCGGTGGGACCCAACTATCATGCTCGCCAACGTCGTCTTTTACTTCGGTGGCACACGTCGAGTTTGGTATCGGACGCACGAAGATGAGCTGACCAGTTGGGATTCGCTTAAGCAAAAGCTTCGAGACTTGTTCGGCAACCCCTACGGTCACCAACTTGCCGCGCAGAAGGCACTTTCCGGTCGTGTGCAGACGTCAACGGAGCCCTACGTCACGTACATTCAGGACGTCTTGGCTCTATGCCGCAAAGTTGACGCACACATGACTGAGTCCGACAAGGTCTCCCACATCCTGAAAGGCATTGCCGATGACGCCTTCAACTTGCTCGTATTTAACAACGTCGCGACGGTGGATGCAGTTATAAAAGAGTGCCGCCGCCTGGAATTCGCTAAAAGCCGACGTATCGACCAACAGTTTGCCCGTCTGCCCAACACCCCAGCGACATCTTCCTGTGCCGACGCTCCTCGTCTCAACAACACTGGCGATGTTACCAGGATTGTCCGGCGTGAAATCGAGGCCGCCTATCCGGCTGCGTTCGACTCCAGCCCCTCCAATGCACCTGCAGTCACCGTTTCCCTGATCCAGGCAGTTGTCCGCCAGGAGTTCGCCAACATGGGTATTCACACCATCTGCTCGGCCCATCGCCCTGATCCCCACCCGGCATCTTCGATTCCACCCCGTCCCGCACCTTCTTACCCACCACGTTTCCGCAACCCCTCTGAATGGCGCACTGCAGACGACAAGCCAATTTCTTTTCACTGCCATCGAATTGGGCACATTTCTCGGCACTACCGCAGTCGCTGGAGTTCCCTGAACCAGTCCACGTATACTGCCTACTCTCGCCCCCCAGGTGGCCTTTCTCGTCCCTATGCTGCCCGCTCAGATAATGCCGCCACCTATTCTCCTGCGCCGCACCACCCCTATTCTCGTTCGCCTTCGCCCCAACGACGACAATCTCGCTCTTCCCAGCCCCGTCGTTCCTATTGGCCGACTCCCTTCGGACGCCGCTCCCAGCCGGAAAACTAGACGATGCAGCGCCTCGAGGTGACGCTGCATTGCTCCCTACGCCGCCAGATCCTCTACTGACGTTGCCCACTCATCTGAACCTTCTTGACGTGCAAGTCGACGGTGTTCCTGTATCAGCTCTCATAGACACTGGGGCGCATTTGTAGGTAATGAGCGCGGATCTTCGTAACCGGCTGAGGAAAATAATCACGCCCGCCACGACGCCTGTTGTCCGTGTCGCCGATGGCGGAACAGCCCTCGTAATTGGTACGTGTGCCGCCCGCGTCTCCTTCGCCGATCGCTCAACAATTGTGCTATTCACAGTCATCGCTCACTGTCCCCACGACATCATCCTCGGCCTCGACTTCCTCTCCGCACATTCTGCTCTCATCGATTGCTCCGCCAGTACTCTCCGCCTCGACCTGCCTGTTCTGGATCCCGCTGAACAACACCTTCCTCGCCTCAGTTCCGTCGACTTCGTTCGCTTGCCACCTTCGGCACTGACTTACGTTGGCTTCGTGTCATCCCCACCAGTGCCCGATGGTCACTACATCGCGGCTCCTATGCAAGACGTCCTCCTTACACACGGGATCACACTACCTCATACTATTTTATCTATTACGGCGAATTGCGTCTGCCTGCCAGTGGTCAATTTTGCCTTGACGACACATTGCAAGTGCTGCCACGCGGGATGTCTCTGGCCCAACTTTGCTCATTCGAGGATCACTCTGTAGCATCGATTTCAGTAGACGACAATTCAACCGATCCTCCTCTACCTTCGCAGTCGGCAACTTGTACCATCGCCAACTTACAGAAAATGATTGCACCCGACATGCCGTCCGAGCACGCTCGTGCGCTCTACCGCGTTCTGATTTCCTACCAAGATATTTTTGACTTTAACGATCGTCCTTTGGCCCAAACAACAGCTGTTAAACATCGCATTAATACCGGAGATGCCCCTCCTATTCATCGCCGCCCGTATCGAGTATCACCGGCTGAGCGTCAAGTGATTCACACCAAAGTTCGCAAAATGCTTGCCAAGAACATTATTGAACCGTCATGTAGTCCATGGGCGTCACCGGTTGTGCTGGTAAAAAAGAAGGAGGGCTCATGGCGCTTTTGCGTGGATTATCGGCACCTTAACAGGGTTACCAAAAGGACGTGTATCCCCTAACTCGGATTGATGACGCCTTTCACTGCCTCCACGGTGCTCGCTATTTCTCCTCTATTGACCTTCGCTCCGGCTATTGGCAGATTGCCGTGGACGATCTCGACCGCGAGAAGACTGCCTTTGTAACACCCGACGGTCTTTATCAATTCAAGGTGATGCCGTTCGGCCTATGTAACGCTCCTGCCACTTTTGAACGCATGATGGACTCCCTTCTTCACGGTTTCAAATGGTCCACGTGCCTGTGCTACTTGGACGACGTTATAGTATTCTCGCTACGCACCTCGAGCGCCTCTCAGCAGTCCTGGACGTTTTTCGGCGAGCCGGTCTGCAACTCAACGCATCGAAGTGCCAATTCCGCCGTCGCCAGGTTACCGTCCTTGGACATCTCGTTGACGCGAACGGAGTGCAACCGGACCCAGGCAAGATCCATGCTGTTACGCACTTCCCTGTTCCAAAGTGTGTCAAGGATGTGCGCAGCTTCATCGGCCTTTGCTCGTACTTCCGCCGTTTCGTCAAAAATTTCGCGGCCATAGCACGACCACTAACCGAGCTTTTGAAAAAAGACGCCCCTTTCCAGTGGGGCGATAACGAGGCCTCTGCATTCTCGCTTCTCATCGATCTTCTCACAACGCCTCCCGTTCTGGCTCATTTCTATCCTTCTGCGCCTACCGAAGTCCGTACTGATGCCAGCGGTCACGGAATTGGCGCAGTACTGGCACAACGCCAGCGTGGCCACGGCCGTGTTATCGCTTACGCCAGCAGGCTCCTCTCGCCCGCGGAGCGCAACTATTCCATCACTGAGCGTGAGTGTCTGGCCCTAGTTTGGGCGGTTGCGAAGTTCCGCCCATCCTTATATGGCCGACCCTTTTCCGTTATCACAGACCATCACGCGCTTTGTTGGTTATGCTCATTGAAAGACCCTTCAGGAAGACTTGGTCGCTGGGCCTTACGCCTCCAAGAATATTCGTTCTCTGTCACCTACAAATCTGGCTGACTACACAAGGACGCTGACTGCCTGTCTCGCTACCCGCTAGACGAGCCTGACGACGCCGACAGTAGTACCGCCGACGGCATTTTCTCTGTCTGCCTTCGCTAACATCGCCGATGAGCAGTACCGAGACCTTTCGCTGCGAGTACTCATCGAGCGTCTGCGCTCTACACCTACCGACGCATCCGTTCGCCGATATGTCCTCCAGGGCGGCATTCTGTACCGAAGCAGCTTCCCCCCTGATGGCCCTGATCTTCTTCTTGTCGTGCCAAAACATCTACGACAGACTGTGCTCTTTCAGATGCATGACGCACCCACTGCAGGACATCTTGGCGTAACCCGCACGTACGACCGCGTCCGTCGCCGCTTCTATTGACCTGGTCTTGCTCGCTCCGTCCGACGCTATGTTGCTCCCTGTGATCCCTGCCAGCGTCGGAAAACGCCTCAGGTGCTACCTTCCGGTCATATCCAGCCGATCCCCGTCCCTGTGGAACCGTTTTTTCCTGTTGGATTAGACCTCCTCGGTCCCTTTCCCACGTCATCCTCTGAGAACAAATGGGTAGCCGTCGCAACTGATTACGCCACCCGATACGCTATCACGCGGGCTCTACCTACCAGTTGCGCCACTGACGTCGCGGACTTTCTCTTGCGTGACATTATCTTAGTGCATGGCGCCCCGCGACAGCTGCTTACTGACCGTGGTCGTAACTTCCTCTCGAAAGTTATCGCCGACATTGTGCGTTCCTGCTCTATTCAACACAAGCTGACTACCTCATACCATCCTCAAACCAATGGCCTGACAGAGCGCTTAAACCGTACTCTTACCGACATGCTGTCCAAGTACGTTTCGAAGGACCACCACGACTGGGACTTTGCCCTTCCTTACGTCACCTTTGCTTACAATTCTTCCCGGCACGACACCACCGGATTTTCTCCATTTTATCTACTTTACGGTCGCGAACCGACCTTGCCCCTTGACACGGTACTTCCTCCTGCTGCGACCTCAACAACCGAGTATGCGCGCGACGCCATCGCCCTCGCCGATCATGCACGCCAGCTTGCCCATGCTCGACTGACGGACTCGCAAACCACGCAGCAGCGTCAGTACAACGCCCGCCACCGTGACGTACAGTTTTCGCCTGGTGCACTCGAGCTCCTGTGGTCGCCCTGTCGTCACGTTGGACTTTCCGAAAAGCTCATTTCGCAATACACAGGGCCCTACCGCGTGCTGCGCCATGTGACGCCTGTCACTTATGAAATTGCTCCTGTGAGCTCATCCTCGTCTTCTACTCTGGCGTCTAGTGATGTCGTGCACGTCAGTAGGCTCAAGAGCTACTACACTGCTTCAGAGTCCAGCCTTTAGTCGCTCCGGGACGGCGCTTTTGCCGCCGGGGGTAGTGCTACGGGGTAGTATTCCCAATGACGAAGAGCCGAGCAGGAAGAAGACGAAGACGACGATTGGAAGCTAGCGCGGGCTGTTGCCTCTTGGTCAATTGCGGCCTATTGCCTTGTAAATATACTTGTAAATAGCTTTTCGTCGGTGTCTTCCTACGTAACAGTATCATCAGCGCAGGTTATTTCTCGATAGACAATACAATAATCGCCAAGTAGGTTATTGCACGAAGGAACGTAGGAAGGTAAGTCATTATTGTAAATAAAAAAGAGAAAAGGGCCTAGTACCTTTGCTTGTGGGACCCCAGATTAAACAGCAGTATGCTCTGAATTAACGTTGTTTGCAGACACAAACTGGGAACGGTTAGTAAGAAAGATTTCTAGCCAGTAGAGTACTTTAGAGTTTATGTCAAGCTGGCGCAGTTTGTATAGAAGCAGTTTATGGCATACCTTGTCATATTGTTTAAAAAGTCTTGAAAAATGCAGTCATTTAGAGAGGAACGATCAAGGATGGCATGAAGTTTGTGAGTAAAAGATATTAGTTGGGTTCCACACGAATAGGATTAGCGAGAACCATGTTGTGATGCTGAAAAAAACTTTTATTTTATTCGAGAAAGCTAGCAACGTTTGAAAAGAAAATATGCTCAAGTATTTTTCAAGGAATGCTTGTGAGGGAAAAGGGCCGGTAATTTAATAGTGATTGCTGGTTTTCAAGCTTGACAAGTTGAATCACCTTTCCGATCTTCCATTTAAATGGGAGAGATCCCATGCCCAATGATTGCTGAAGAAGCTTGGTTGATATAATTGATGAATACACAATTGTGGCTTTCAAAAGTTTTGTAGAAATTTCGTCACAGCCGGGTGAAGAGGAAAGCTTTAAGTTAATCATTACATTTTCCACACCGCTAGAAATATTACTGTAGGAAACTTAATGGTGTATTTGGAGCACGAAAATTCTGGCAGTGAGACATCCACGCCATCAGAAAAGTTGCTCGAAAAAAAAAAAACTGCGAAGTGGCACCACCAGAGAAAGAGAGACAGAGGAAAGAGGAAAGGCATGGAGGTTAGCCAGAGGGGAAATCCGGTTCGCTACCCTACGCTGGGGATAGAGGGGAGAGGGGAGGTAATGTGATAACAAAGCAGAGATCAAGAAAAAAAGGAGCACAGACATACAATCACATTCACCACCAGAGCTGTCAATAAGGGTTACTATGTATCAGCCTTGGGATTCACAGAGCGCCAGAACTTTCGCGCATTGATTATCAATACGCATGGTAAAGTATTTTGTTGACAATTGTGCTCGAACTTTTTAACAGAGGTCATGTATTCTTCGGAAGCCTGTTTGTACGATTCCCAGCGCATGTCCCCAGGACGTAACCGGGCTAATCTATAAAGCTGCCTTTATATTGTTTGCTAGTTGCTTGAGGTTAAGATTGCAGCATGGTGCATTGTAAATTAAAATTACATGGTGAAGAGGGATGTATTTGTTGGTTATTTCAGCCATTTTTGCTATAATCATGCTCCAGTTAGATTGAACACTACGGTCGCTGAAGTGGTTAAAGATGTGTCTATATATGTGCAGAGCTCACGGTTATTTGCCCCAAACGTAGCGTTCTTGTAATCTCTAATAAACTTATATATGTTGTTCTTTTAGGTCGTGAAGTGTTGATCGGAAACGTAATGAGTGAATGATCACTTAAGCCAGGCAAGCATGTAATGTTACAAATAAAATCAGGTTCCATTGTTAGCAGCAGATCAAGAATGTTCGACACGGATGGCGTTATTCTAGTAGGTTGCCGGACTAGCTGAGTGAGTGAGTGAAAATGTGGAACACAAGTAAACATTCTGTGCTAATTTGTTGCAAGGGGAAGCCAACGGTGTTCCAGAATGCCAAGCTATGTTAGGGATGTTAAGGTATCCTATTAATAACAGTGGCAAAGTGGGGTACTATGATAGAAGACTGTTAAAGGCATCGTGTAATTCATTTACAAAAGTGCTAGTGTACGAAGGAGAGCGGTAACAAGGTCGTATAAAAAGTTTTTCCTGTGTAATTTCAACTAAAGCCCAAAGCACTTCAAGGTTGTTTGTTCAGTGCGCTGAGAATAAAACATTTTAGGGACCGCTAACAAAACCCCACATCCAGGCCTATTGACGCCATCGCATCGATAAATTGTAAAACTGTCAATGAATGCAAATATTTCAGTGTCGCGAACGTTAGAATATAACCAGGGTTCCGTTAGAGCCACAATGTCAAAAGTACAAGTGTTAATGGTAGAAACGAGACGTGTATTTGGTACACTTACGTTGCAGAAAAGAGCTATTAAAGGTGATGCATGGCATTCACAGCACCTCATGCGTTCCTACGTTGCAGTGTGTGCGTGAAAAATGGCTATCGCCTGTTCGATGAATACAAGCAACAACCGTGTAAGATGCCGTGTCATAAATGAATTGACTTTTATTTATGAACATCTTGTTGCATCGTAATGCAAAACGTGTACCTTCAAAGTGGCTTTTAGCGGATTCGATAAGCCTTTTTGTTAGCAAAATACCTTGCAAAAGCCTTTTTATTAGCATTATACTTTGCCTTCATTCACAGTCACATTAATTATGGCATTGTTTCCTGGGGAAACACCTATAACTGTCATATCTCAGCTATTCAGCACTTATACAAAACCAAGCAATGCGCATTATCACTAACAGTGGGTTTTTCACGATTGCTACTCCTCTATTTCGTGAAAATAACATCCTTGTTGTAACGAACTTGTTCAAATATCATCTAATAATTATGTTTTATAAATAACTTACTAAAGATCTCTCATACCAATTCGTTGATTCGAGGCGCCTCATCAATAACAATAATACCAGGTTTGCACGTAACTCTAATTTTCTATTACCTATGTTTCATTCTAACTATGTAAAAATGACATCATCCTTCGCTGCTATAAAACTGTGGAATGGTTTACCCGTTAGCATTAAGTCTTCATCCTTTCATACATTTAGTCATGCTATTAAGCTGTTGTATATGTGTAACTATGTTTACGTCATTCATTACACTATATTTGTCATTTGTATGTATTGACAGTTTTTTTATGCACTACAGGCTGATATAAATACAATTTGCTTTCATTTATATTATTTTTCTGTGTTGTATTTTCGCGATTGTGTTTGTTTTAGTTAGCTTGCGCTTCATTATTAGATCTCTACATTGTTATTATTAACCGAGGGTCCCATTGCAGTTTTCGACTTTGGGACCCTCGTCTGTATATTGTATCTTACCAATGCATTGTACTAAAGAATAATAAACAAACTAAAACTGAAACTGAATCTTCGGATTTTACGTGCCAAAACCACGATTTCATTGTGAGTGGGGGACTCCGGTTTCGTTTTGATCACCAGGGAATATTTAATCTGCCCGTAATTGACGGTATATAGCCTTTTTTTCCATTTCGCCCCCATCGAAATGCCGCCGGGATTTCATACCGTGAGCTCGTGTATAGAAACGGAACCCCATAGCCCCTAAATACCCGCGGCGGGTAATTCTCAACTTAACCACTGCGCTTGTGCATTTTGTGACCAGGAGAGCTGACGTGTGAAAGAAAGATGGGGACCAGCGGAAAGAGGAGAACAAGCTCGATCCCAAGCGTTGTCATTGAATTTTATTGCGCCAATTTCATTCACATCTGAGAGTACGTTCTTTTTTCTGTATTCACTCGCTGCCGAGCAGCCTTGTCGTGGCAGCCGTGCGAGAGGGTCCTCTCGCGTGCGAAAACAGCGTTCGCAGCGTCACTGCAGGCCGTGTATGTTCCTCTCGTGCCTCGTGGCGCTGCTCCGTTGAGTGAATGCGCTGCCACAAACCCGGCACACGTAAGGCCGCAGCCCCATGTGGGTGAGCATGTGCCTCTGAAGAGCGTCCTTCCTGGCGAAGGACAGCAAGCAGTCGGAGCACACGAACTCGTCCAAGCTCCCGAGGTGCGTCCTGCGGTGACGCGCGAGGTGCGAGGAATTGGCGAAGCGACGGCCGCACACGTCGCAGGCGCGCTCCGAGTTGGCCGGCGAACTCCGGCGGCCAGAGCTTCCTCGGCGGACGGACGCCTCGTCGCCGGGTCTCGCCCTGCGAGATCGCAGACATTTCAGAAAGGCAAGTCAGTATTGACCGCTCCCACAGCACTCACAGTAGGAAATGGACACAACGCGGCAATCATACCGCCGCACTCAATGGTCACGGTTGACCGTGCGCATTGAGCAGCTAAAGTTGACCATGCTCGCGTAGCATGCAGGAATTCTTATCTACGTTGCTGACAGTGAGCATAGTGCGACGACCTGCCAAAGCTGCCTCCCTCCATCGGTCATATGGTTATTCGTACCAAAGGCAGCCTTAATACATGCGTTTGAAATGATTGTTTATGTCCTTGAGCATTTCACGTTTAGCAGGCCGATGCTAATACTCAGAATTTCGAAGTCAATTTGAATACTGCTTGCTATTCTGGCAGATCGCAGTTCCTGACTAGTTCTGAAAGTGGGGGGACAGAGAAATATATATATATATATATATATATATATATATATATATATATATATATATATATATATATATATATATATATATATATATATATATATATATATATATAAAATGTAACGGATACGAAAGGCGCGGACAGGAAGAGAGAAGAGGAAGAGAACGCAGAGTTTGAGCGGCCGGGCTGCGCTACGATCACGCTACGATAATCATCCATCACCTGTAAATAAAACCATTTCTGGTTTTGTGCGGGAAGGTGCGGGGTACTCGACCCCGCACCCGAAGACGGAGGCTGAAGCAGAAGTTCTTCGATGGAGCCGTCGCCTTGCTGGACTCCCACCGAATCTACTGGAGTTGAATAGGTCCCACGACGCAGACAAACAACGGCCCATTCCAACAGATGCGCCGACAAGTTCCGTTCTACAACTGAGAGATGCGCGTCCCTTCGCCGGAATATCCGACGAAGACGTCGAGGAATGGCTCAACCATTATCACCCGGTGAGTGCCGCCAACAAGTGGAACAGCGCTTCTCAGCTTTCGAACGTTGTGTTCTTTCTAACAGATACTGCGTTGTTGTGGTTCGACAATCACGAGGAAACGTTTACAACATGGGGAAGATTTGTTTCCGGAGTCAAAGAGTGATTCGGCGACTCTGCGACGAAAAAGAAAAGGGCAGAACAGACGCTACTGCAACGTGCGCAAGTGCCAGGCGAAACCTGCACGACCTACATTGAGCAGTCATGGTTGGCAGTCAACCTCAGCAGTCATGGAGGCATTACGGAATCAGGGTGTACACGAGCCGTATGTAAAAATACTGAAAGATATCTATAGCGCATCCACAGCCACCGCAGTCCTCCATAAAGCAA
Organism: Dermacentor albipictus; assembly: GCF_038994185.2. Taxonomy (NCBI): domain Eukaryota; kingdom Metazoa; phylum Arthropoda; class Arachnida; order Ixodida; family Ixodidae; genus Dermacentor; species Dermacentor albipictus. The sequence goes on along the minus strand of NW_027225570.1, from coordinate 6,633,319 downwards.
GCAGCAAAATCCCAATAAAGAAAGGCGTCAGGCAGGGAGATACGATCTCTCCAATGCTATTCACAGCGTGCTTACAGGAGGTATTCAGAGACCTGGATTGGGAAGAATTGGGGATAAGAGTTAATGGAGAATACCTTAGTAACTTACGATTCGCTGATGATATTGCCTTGCTTATTAACTCAGGGGACCAACTGCAATGCATGCTCACTGACCTGGAGAGGCAAAGCCGAAGGGTGGGTCTAAAAATTAATCTGCAGAAAACTAAAGTAATGTTTAACAGTCTCGGAAGAGAACAGCAGTTTACGATAGGTAGTGAGGCACTGGAAGTCGTAAGGGAATACATCTACTTAGGGCAGGTAGTGACGGCGGATCCGGATCATGAGACGGAAATAATCAGAAGAATAGAATGGGCTGGGGTGCGTTTGGCAGGCATTCCCAGATCATGAACAGCAGGTTGCCATTATCCCTCAAGAGAAAAGTATATAATAGCTGTGTCTTGCCAGTACTCACCTATGGGGCAGAAACCTGGAGGCTTACGATAAGGGTTCTACTCAAATTGAGGACGACGCAACGAGCTATGGAATGAAGACTGATAGGTGTAACGTTAAGGGATAAGAAAAGAGCAGATTGGGTGAGGGAACAAACGCGAGTTAATGACATCTTAGTTGAAATCAAGAAAAAGAAATGGGCATGGGCAGGACATGTAATGAGGAGGGAAGATAACCGATGGTCATTAAGGGTTACGGAGTGGATCCCAAGGGAAGGGAAGCGTAGCAGGGGCGGCAGAAAGTTAGGTGGGCGAATGAGATTAAGAAGTTTGCAGGGACGGCGTGGCCACAATTAGTACATGACCGGGGTTGTTGGAGAAGTATGGGAGAGGCCTTTGCCCTGCAGTGGGCGTAACCAGGCTGATGACGACATTGAGGCGGTAATAAAACTGTGTAGGATGGTGGACTCTGGAATGTCTGAGGAAGACAAAGTCGGGCACATCCTGAAAGGAATTGTCGAGGACGTTTATAATTTCCTCATCGCAAAGGACAACCTGGCTTCCGTCGCTGACATCATTCGGCACTGTCGTACTTTCGAGCAACTGAAGACGAAGCGCATCACACGGAAGTTTGGCAGGCTAGCCAACGTGACGACAGCTGCAAGCGTGGACAGCAACCAGCCCCTCGATCTGGCATCAACGATACGACAAATAGTTCGGGAAGAGCTCAGCCTGCACGCGCAAGTGACACATTAAGGTACTCATAGCTTCCGCCTACCAACAGATTTCGAGCCAAACGTGGCGTCCTTCTCCCCGTATCCTGCGGCGAGGGGCACTGAGGATTATGAACTCGCTCTCCGACAGCAGCCACGTCTCTACGACAGAGGCCCTACTTACGACGCTCGGCCACAACGAGAGCAGCCGCGTTTTCACCCCCGAGGCCCTGTGACTTCTGTCAGGCCGCGACAAGAACAGCACCGACCCTACTACCACGACGCGACTTATGAACGACATAACAGATTTAAGCGAGCAGCAGAGACACGTTATTCACATGACAACGAACTTCGTCGCCGCCCGCAGCAGCCAAGCATTTGATTCGAGGAAGATGCTGTGCACCGCGACCCTCCCGTGTGCTACAACTGCGGTTCTACAGGCCATATATCTCGGTATTGTCGCCAAGGCCATCAATCACGAAGGACGCAACCGATGTTCTCGCCACCCAGAACCCGTACTTCATATGACTTGCGGACGACCGATTTGGTTCCAATGGACCACTTCTCACACGAGACCAGACGCACCGATTCACCAGCATCTGACCGGAGTTTGACGCCACCAAATAGCCGTCTCCGTCGCTCTCCGTCCCCTCGGCGCCGTTCTTCGTCACCGCAGCCGGGAAACTAGCATCCGCGGCCAATGGAGGTGTGGTCGCCGGACGGTCTTTTCAAGAAATACTTCTGCCTGTTGTGATGTTCAAAAACAAAGTGAATGTCTCGATTGACGGAATACTGACTATGGCGTTAGTTGATACTGGGGCGACTTTGTCTGTGATGAGCCTCGCTTTCAAAAACCGTCTAGGCCACAAAGTTATGTTTTCTTGGAACGACGGTATTACCTTTCATGGAGTAGGCGGCGAGTGGCTTCAACTCCTTGGTGTTTGTGCTGTGAGTGTTTTGTTGGCTGGGAAAGTGTTTGTGTCAGAATTCCTTTTTCTTTCTCGTTGTTCGCACGATGTTATTCTTGGTATAGATTTTCTTGAACAGTGCGGCTCTTCCGTGGACTGTGGTTGTGGCGAAATATCATTGAACAAGTTATTTATATCAGCACTGTCCGAACAAAGCTCGGGCGGTGAAGGCAGGGACACAGGCACTCTCAGTGTTCTTGATGAAGTGATTGCACCATCGTGGTACCTGACGCCCGTTCGTGTTTCTGCAACTACTGTTGATGCTGATTGTGTTGACCTTGTAGTTAGGCCTCTCCGCATAACCTGTGCTAAAAAGATATACTTGTGCCCTGCTCTGTCGTGTGCATGACGAAAGGAGTCCCCACATTGTGTGCGCTGAACTGTTCCGCCACGCCGGTTGTCCTACCTCGCGGTATGAAAATCGCTCTCTTCGATAAAGCCGCATGTAGCTCAATAGTGGCACTAACTACGGACGTTTCTACAGCTTGCTCTCCTTGCGATAATCGCCATTCTGAAGAGCTAATGCTCAGCATGATCAGCAAGGCTCTCGGCACATCGGTACGGCAAGCACCATGGTACAGGTCCTTGCCAGACATGAGGCCGCATTGGACTTCACGCATGGAGATGCACCCCTTCATTTACCGTCGTCCCGCGCTCGTCACAGAATAGATACCGGCTCAGCACACCCCACCCGCCGGCAGCCCTACCGAGTGTCATAGTCCGAGCGCAAAGTTATTGCAGAGCAAGTCAAGGAGATGATGAACAAAGGTGTCGTTCAAGAGTCGTCTAGTCCATGGGCAGCCCCAGTAATCCTGGTGCGAAAAAAAGATGGCTCCTGGAGATTCTGCGTGGACTACAGACATACGCAGTGACTAAGGATGTATATCCACTACCGCGAATCGATGACGTCATTGATTGCTTACACGCTGCTTCTTCTCAACACTTGATTTGCGATCGGGGTATTGGCAAATATCTATGGACCTTGCCGACAAGGAAAAGGCCGCTTTCGTGACTCCAGATGGCCTATTCGAATTTAATGTTATGCCTTTTGGCCTTTGCAGTGCTCCTGCCACCTTTGAAAGATTCATGGACACAGTACTATGTGGTCTAAAGTGGGAGATATGCATGTGTTTCCTCTATGATGGTGTAATCTTTGGCCGCACGTTTGAAGAACATAACGAACGCCTCAGCCTCGTTCTCGACTGCATTGAGAAAGTTGGACTGGTTCTAAACTAAAAAAAGTGTTGGTTCGGCGAACGTCAAACACTGGTCCTGGGACACTTAGTCGACAAGGATGGCGTCAGACCTGATCCTCGTAAGATTGAAGCGGTGAGCTCCTTCAAGCCACCGCAGTCAGCACGAGAACTCCGCTCATTCATAGGCCTATGTTCGTATTTTTGTCGTTTTATTCCCCGGTTTGCCGACATAGTTTACCCATTGACAAGTATTTTGCGACAAAATGCATCCTTCAATTAGACACCAGAATGTGACGCATCATTCTCTCAGCTGAAGTTTATACTAACGTCACCACCCCTCTTGCGTCACTTCGATCCATCTTGCCCGACTGAAGTTCACACTGATGCTAGTGGAATCGGGATAGGAGCGGTGCTTGTACAACGTCACAGTGGCGCAGAACATGTTGTCGCATATTCCAGCCGTTGCCTGAGCAAATCTGAACGCAATTATACGGTTACGGAACAGGAATGCCTGGCAACCGTTTTCGCCATACAAAAGTTTCGGTGTTATCTTTACGGTAGACCATTCAAGATTATCACCGACCACGATTATTTATGCTGGCTGATCGGTTTGCGTGATCCCTCTGGTCGCCTCGCACGTTGGGCGCTGCGCCTCCAGGAATACGACTTTGTGGTATCGTACAAGAGTGGCCATCATCACGCTGACGCAGACTGCCTCTCTCGGATTTCTCTTGCGACTACCGACTGCGATGCTGAGAATTTTGATGACTGCCTCGCTGCTGTTACTTCTGCGTTCCCTGACGCGGCAGACTTTGAGCGAGAACAACGGAATCATGTTACCCTCGATCCGCTTTTTGTCGCCGCCCGCACTTCTAATGGCAGCGGTCGCTTTACTGTCCGTGATAAATTGCTCTACATAACTCATTGCTCCGGGCATGGAGCGCGTTTTCTGCTTGTTGTCCCCGAGAGTCTCCGCTTCGCCGTTCTACGCGCCATGCATGACGATGTGACATCCGGCCATTTCGGCTTCGTGCGAACGCTGCACCGCACCCAGAAGCGCTTTTGCTGGCCCAGGATGTACGAAACAACCAAGCGCTATGTCGCTAGTTGTGAAAGGTTACAACGTCACAAGCGACCGGCCACCGCAGCCCCGGGTCCCCTTCGGCCATTGACACCACCCAGTACGCCGTTCGCGCAAGTAGGCATTGACCTTTTGGGCCTGTTCCCGTTATCTAACAACAAGAACCGTTGAATAATTGTCTGCGTAGACCATCTTATACGGTATGCACAAACTGCAGCCATACCGTCTTCTACCGCTGCTTGCGTGGCGGTCTTCTTGCTGCGTTTCCTGGTCCTTCGTCATGGCCCACCACGTGTCATCATCAGCGACCATGGTCGCCAGTTCATTGCTGATGCCATTGAAGAGTTACTTCGTTTGTGCACTTCACAGTTCCGTCATTCCACGCCATATCATCCACAGACCAATGGCCTCGTTGAAAGGACGAACAGAACGCTGACCAACATGCTTGCCATGTACGTCTCCTCCACTCATAAGAACTGGGACGACGTGCTTCCATTCATCACTTACGCATACAACACGGCGAAACACGAAAACAGGAACTATAGCCCATTTCATCTCCTGTATGCAAGGTTACCGCGAAGCCCTCTGGACACTTTCTTACCCTTCGTAGTGCACAGTGACGATTCTGTATCGAAGGCTTTGTGTCTTGCCGAAGAAGCCTGTCGAATAGCTCGTCTTCGTACTCTGGCCTCGCAAAGTCGTTCAAAAGAGCGATACGACGACCGTCACGTACAAGTATTGTTGGAAGAAGGTGACTTGGTTCTTCTTTGGACACCGCAAATCAAGCGTGGATTGGGCCAAAAGTTCTTGTCACAATATTCAGGCCCATTTGTAGTCGTGGACAGCCTGAGCGAACTCACTTACGTCATAGATCGCCTCCTGTGCAATGGTCGGCGATCAAGCAGAACTCAGCTAACTCATATTGCTCGCCTCAAGCCTTTCTACCCTGCTTGTCCATCCTGACTCGCCCAGCGGGCTTCGTCTGCTTGCGGGGAAATGTAACGGATACGAAAGGCGCGGACAAGAAGAGAGAAGGGAAGACGAAGAGAACGAAGAGTTTCAGAGGCCGGGGTGCGCTCTACAATTACGTTACGATCATCATCCATCGCCTGTAAATAAAACCATTTCTTCGAAACTCTTCGAAACAATATATATATATATATATATATATACTGTCACGTGGAAGCGACGGTAAAGACCACAGTAGTACCACTATGCAATACGAAACTAACTTTTGCTGGCTGAACCTGCGGCCAAATAATAGGCTACACTTAAGAACGGCGACAATGGAACACACAGTCGGCGATCGCCGAAATCTAATCTACCGGTCAAGCGAGTCGGCTTTCATACACTAGCCATCGAACGTTCTAGAGTAATTTCTGGTGCCCACGTGTCTTCCAGAAAGGTCTACACCACTCGACACGGGTATACATGCAATCACATTACACAAGGTTCGGTGGAAACAAGAAGTGGATAGAACAATAGATAACATTCCAGAAACTTCTGAAACATGCACGCGCGTCCCTCACTGAGCGATAACATTCGTTAGACGGTGAAAAACGCTGATCCCAAAAAGATAATTACACGTGTCAATGCCTCCCTCTCAAAAAGCATCGTCCCGCTGCTACAAATCCAACAGGAGGGCGAAACATAAAAGGTCACTTATCAAAGCAACAAAGTCCAAAGCAACGCAGTCCAAAAAAAAAAGAAGTGCAAAGGTCAGTGAGAAGTCCCAGAGTTCACAAGCGCTTGCTGAAGACTTAAGCCGCACAACGTGGAGTAACACAGGTCGTGAGCGGCCGGCTGTGATAGCGATGTGACGTCTGGTACGGCCTCATAGTCCAGTGTGCCAATGCCTCGGCTGATCTTGTAGGTCCGAAATAGCGGTGGAAAAGCTTTTCGCTAAGTCCTCGACCGCGTATCGGGGTCCAAACCAAAACATGGTCGCCGGGCTCGTACTCCACGAAGCGTCGTCGAAGTTTGTAGTGTCGGCTGACGGTCCTTTGCTGGTTCTTGATACCCAGGCGGGCGAGCTGTCCGGCTTCTTCGGCGCGCTGGAAATAAGTGGCAACGCAAATATTCTCTTCGTCGGTGACGTGTGGCGACATGGCGTCGAGAGTCGCCCTAGGGTTCCTGCCATAGACCAGAATGAAAGGCGACATTTGAGTTCTTTCTTGGCTGCCGTGTTTTAAGCGAAGTTTACGTATGGCAGGACGCCATCCCACGACTTGTGTTGGACGTCAACGTACCCTGCAAGCACGTCGACGAGGGTCTTATTCAGGAGCTCCGTAATACCACTGTCTGCGGGTGATAGGCAGTTGTCGTCCTGTGGCTTCCCGGGCAGTATTGCAGAATGCCTTGGGTGAGTTCCGCTGTAAAGGCCCGTGATGCGGATTTCTGGGCGCCATGTCCCTGTACGATTTTCTCGACAAGGAATTTAGCCACTTCAGCTGCGCTACCTTTCGGCGAAGCTTTCGTTTCAGCAAAACGGTGATGTAGTCCGTCGCCACAACGATCCACTTATTTCCGGATGTTGACGTCAGAAAGGGGCCCAACAAGTCCATCCCAATCTGCTGAATTGGTTGGCAAGGAGGCTTGATCGGCTGTAGTAATCCTGCTGGCCTTGTCGGTGGTGTCTTGCCTCGCTGACACTCTCGGCATGTATTGACGTAACGAGCGACGTCGGCGGTAAGGCGCGCCCAGCAATACTTTTCCTGTATTCTCGATAGCGTTGGAGAAATCCCAAACTGCCCGGCGGTCGGATCGTCATGCAGGGCGTGCTATACTTCTGGACGCATCGCTGAGGGAACAAAAATAAGGTAGTTAGCGCTGACTACTGAGAATTTATTCGTCACGAGTAGGTTGATTTGTAGCGAGAACGAAGAAAATCGTCGCCTAAATGCCCTAGGGACAACGTTTGTCTTCCATTCCAAATACTCGACGATGCTTTTTAGCTTCGGGTCTGTTCGTTGCTGTTCAGGGAAGTCTTCCGAGCTTATAATTCCAAGGAAGCCGTCGTCATCCTCGCCATGTTACGGCGGCGGGTCATTCGAGGCGCGTGATAGGCAATCGGCATCAGAGTGTTTTCGCCCGGACTTGTAGATAACAGTGATGTCATGTTCTTGCTCTCTGAGGATCCACTGTGCCAGCCATACTGAAGGGTCCTTTAAGTGCGCTAGCCAACACAACGCGTAATGGTCGCTGACAACTTTGAATGGCCTTCCATATATGTAAGGGCAGGATTTTGCTGAAGCCCAAATGATAGCGAGGCATTCCTTTTCGGTTATAGAATAATTGACTTCCGCTTTTGACAGCGACCACCTAGCGTAGGCTATCATCCGTTCGAGTCCGCCTTTCCTCTCGACTAGAACGGGAGAAAGGCCTAGGCTACTGGCGACAGTGTGGATTTCGGTATCGGCGTCCTCGTCGAAGTGTACAAGTACCGGCGACGACTGCATGCGTCGTTCGCGTTCTTGAAATGCATCGGCCTGAGGCGTTTTCCAATTGAACTCGACATCACGTTTGGTTAGGTGTCGCAACGGTTCTGCGATGCGTGAAAAGTCGTGGACAAGGCGGCTGCAGTAGGCACACATGCCAAGTAATCTACGCCCTGCTTTCTTGGCGAAGGTCTCCCGGAACTTTGTGATGGTAGTTCTTTTCTGCAGGTCGGGACGGGCTCCAGATTTGCTGATGACGTGGCCGAGGAACAGAGCTTATCGTAAGCAAAGCGACACTTTTCCTGATTCAGAGCAAGCCCTGATGACTTGATCGCCTCTAGTACTGTTGCAAGCCGCTTAAGCTGACCATCAAATTTGCGGCGAAGACGACAACGTCATCTGAGTATACAAAACAGGTCTGCCGCTTCAGTCCTGTTAACAAAGTCTCCATCACGCGCTCGAACGTTGCAGGCGCCGAGCACAGTCCAAATGGCATAGCCTTGAACTCATAGAGGCCGTCTGGCGTGATGAAGGCGGTGTTTCCGCAATCTCTCTCGTCCACTTCTAGTTGCCACTAGCCAGACTTGAGGTCCATCGACGAGAAATATTTAGCCTTTTAGATCCGATCCAACACGTCGTCTATTTGTACAAGGGGGCATACGTCCTTCGTGATCTTGTTCAGTCGACGATAATCGACGCAGAAATGTAGGGTTCTGTCCTTTTTCTTCAACAAGACTACAGGAGATGCGCACGGCTTTTCGATGGCTGAATGATGTCGTCGTGCAGCGTTTGGTCGACCTACTGCCTAATAGCTTCACGTTATCGCGTCGAAACTCGATAAGGGCTCTGGCGGAGTGATCGAGCGCATTCTTCGGTTATTATGGGATGCTTTGCAACTGGTGTTTGTCGAACCCTCTTTGACGTCAAAAAGGCGCCTTTGAATTTCGGCAACTGAGGCCACTTCACTTGACGCTGCGAACTTGGGTACAACTTCTGCAGCTCTTCGCATACGACCACTCTGATAGTCTCGCACAGATTGTGGGTGGCCAGTGATTGAACTCTGGCGTAGTTTGTAGTGTTCCTGCGGCATGTTAATGGCCTGTTCCACAATTCCAGTGTCCTCTCGATGCTGGTGGCCTCGCGAAGAAACTCGTCGACGATCTTCGCATCATTCCGGCGAAAAGTTCTTCCTTCGCACCATGCATGAGTAGACGGACTTTCTTCTCACCAGACATTTCCGGGTCGGCGTGAGGGAATAGACGGCTCATGCCCTCCGTGAAGATCACGATGTTCACATTAGGCAGCTGCACTCAGCTTTCTAGTAGAGCTTGGGCTCGTTCTCGGCGTACGACGCTTGTGAATGTCTGCAGAAACCCGCCTCGGAACACGTCCCACGTCGTTAAGGTGGTTTCTCGCTTCTCGAACCACGTCATGGCAGCGTCTTCCAATGCGAAACCGACATGTCGTAGTTTGTCGTCGCTGTTTCAGATGTTACATGTAGAGACCCTCTCATGCCTCTCAAGTCAGCTTTCCGGATCCTCAAATGTTGAACCGCGGAACATCGGAGGCTCCCTGGGCTGCTGCAGCACGATGGGGGACGCTGGGTCTGCTATAGTGGTTGGCTTGGCGACGATCTTCCTAGTCATCTCCGGCAAAAGTCCGTGCTCCGGGGGCAGTCCTCGGAGCCCCCTGCTCCCTCGCTGGTTCTTGGCAAAGTTAGTGTTGTCATCCGCGTTCGGGCTTGGGTCACGGCTTTGTGGGGGCGTGCGGTACATGAACGCAAAAACCCTAACACCTCCACCAGACATCACGTGGTAGTGACGGTAAAGAACACAGTAGTAATACTATTACGGAAGGATGAACGAAGAGAGAGGAAGAAGATCGAGAGAGGCTGGCTGCTGCGTGTTGTTGGTGGTCAGCCATCTTAACTACTCTGACTGATCATGTATATATATTGCAAATACAGTATTTCTCTACTCCCAACATCCCCGTAACATCAACATAATAAAGGGCGGTATGGGGTACCACGACTGGAAACAGAGCTCCGTAGTGGACGTCGCATCACTGTCTGAACCATGAATGACGGTGAGCACGCTGGATAAACGTCGTTGCCGCCTCCAACGTCACCGTCACCAGCTACGTCGCTGTCACCTTAGGTTTTGGTTGTGCAACCCAAGGATCCTGGACCTTTCTGCGGGACCGATGGCGCCGACGTTGAAGAGTGGATAGCTATGTCGAACGCGCAAGTGGAATCAACAGATGGGACCCTACGCTTATACTAGCTAACTTGTTCTACCTAAGAGGCAAAGCAAAGGTGTGGTACGAAAACCATGAAGAGGAGTTAATCAGCTGGGACCAATGCAAAGAGAAGTTGACAGAGTTGTTTGGCAAACGAGCCAGCCGTAAGATTGCCGAAAAGCAGCAACTGGCGTCCCGTGCCCAATCCCCCACGGAATCCATTGTCTCGTACATCCAGGACGTGCTGACGCTTTGTCGTAGAGCCGATCACGACATGACAGAAGCTGAGAAAGTCGGGCACGTGCTTGAGGGAATTGCTGACGAATCCTTTAATCTGCTCGTGTGCAAAAGCTGCTCTACAGTTGATGCTATAGCATTCAAGAGTGCCGACAATTGAAGCAGGCCAAAAGCCGACGCGTGTTGCAACCATTGGCCGGACTTCCCAATACCTCCGCAACGTCGACGTGTGAAGATCAACCCGCACAGGAGCATGCGTCGCCATCAGAGGACGTGGCGCGAATCGTTCGACGTGAACTGGATGCGATGGCACCCGCAGCTTTCTGTTCGCGTAGCCCTGATGCTAACACTTTTTCAGTTCACCTCGTACAAGCCATCGTTGGTTTGCATTGTGTCTGTGCTGTCGCCAATCCCAGTGCTAACGAACGCCCTTCTACTATTTTCGCTGCACCCCGACGCTTCTCCGCATTATCGCAACCCGACTTGGTGGAGAAATACGGACGACCAACCGATATGTTTCGCCTGTCGACGCATTGATCATGCCGCCGTATACTGTCGCAACTCGTGGCTCCCAACACCTAGCAGGCCGACCAACCTGAGCCGTTTTGGTAAAAATGCCCACAATGTTTCGACCACTGCCGAGTCTAAGAGCGCCGACAACTCTGTTATGAACCCGTGGTACAGTCACTCACTATCGCCACGCGGACAACAGTCTCGTTCACCGCAAACACGTCACCCATCTTCCCGTTCGCAGCAGCAGCCACGTCGCCTTTCGTCTCCTGTGGTTTTTGGCCGCACCCTTTTGGAAAACTGAGAAATGTAACCCTCAGAGGTGGTGCTGCATTGCCTACCACTGCAGTGGGTACACTCTGTCTGTGGCCACAAGGAGCAGTGTAATTGAAGTTAAAATAGATGGCATACCTGTCCAAGCACTCGTCAAGACTGGAGCCCATGTCTCTATGATGAGTGCCGGTATACGTAGACGTTTAAAGAAGGTCCTCACCCGAGCGCCGCCAGAGTGCTGTGTGTGGCCGATGGCGGCGTGCTGGATGTTCTTGGGATGTGTTCTACGCGTTTAAGTATAGCTGGGCGCCTTATTCCTGTTCTCTTTGCTGTGGTCGACAATTGCCCTCATGACGTTATCTTTGAATTGGACTTTTTATCCACTCATTCTGCCCTAATATGCTGCGCGACCACCGTTCTTCAGTTAGAACTGCCTCAACTCACCGATGCTCGAAGCATCGCCCCACCGCACTTGTGCTCCCTTCACGGTGTGCTTCTGTCCCCCGAGGTAGTTACCTACGTCACGTTGACCGCCCAGCCACAGGTTGCTGAAGGTGAATATATCCTTCGCTCCATTATCCACGTGCTTTTGAATGGGAGCGTTGCTTTTCCGCATACGCTGGTCACGGTTACTAATAACGACGTCCTTCTACCACTTCTGAATTTCAGCCTGTGCCCTCAAGTGATTCCGGCCGGCATGTTCTTGGAAAGCGTTTCTAGTGGCTCCGAATTTGACATTGAGGGTCTGGATTCCGAGAGTAGCTTGTTAGCGCCAATTGCAGCTCACAGCTCTGGTACCTTAACGGGTGTCTTCGCGAAAATGATTGCACCTGACCTCAGCCGTACACAGGCCACGGACATACGTCTCCAGCTTGAATCATACAGTTACATCTGTGATTTCTGCGACAGGCCTTTAGGCCAAAAATCTCTTCTTCACCACCGTATAAATATTCGAGACACGAATCCTATTCGTCCAATCAGTCCTCCAATCTGAAGTGGACAAAATGTTCCACCAAGGGGCCATCAAGCCATCAGCCAGCCCTTGGGCTTCGCCTGTCGTACTTTTGGAAAAGTAGTATGCTAGCTGGCATTTCTGCATCCATTATCGCCACTTTTTTTAATATATGGGGTTTCAGGTGCCAAAACCACTTTCTGAATATGAGGCACGCCGTATTGGGTGACTCCGGCAATTTTGACCATCTGGGGTTCTTTAGCGTGCACCTAAATCTAAGTACACGGGTGTTTTCGCATTTCGCCCCCATCGAAATGTGGCCGCCATGGCTGGGATTCGATCCCGCGACCTCGTGCTCAGCAGCCTAACACCATAGCCACTGAGCAACCACGGCGGGTTATCACCACTTAAACAAGATCACGCAAAAAGACGTCTACCGATTACCACGCATCGATTACGCCTTGGACTGCTTGCACGGAGCTAAATACATCTCGTCCATCGATCTTCGATCCGGCTACTGACAGACTTCAGTTGAAGAAATGGACCGCGAGAAGACGTAAAAGACAGCCTTCATCACGCCGGATGGCTTATATCAGTTCAAACTCATGCCTTTTGGCCTATGCAATGCTCCTGCGATATTTGAACATATGATGGACTCTCTTCTGTGAGACTACAAAGGAACCACCGGTCTTTGTTACCTTGACGACGTTATTGTTTATTCTCCCAAGTTCGGCAGCGACATTACCCGACTCGCTGCCATTCTTGCGGTCTTCCGAAAAGCCGGCCTCCAACTGAACTCCACGAAGTGTCAATTCTGGCGCCGTCAGATTAACATGTTGGGACACCTCGTTGAAGCATCCGGTGTCCAACCATATTCAGAAAAAGCTCTCACCATACGCTGTTTCCATGTGCCACGTTCTGCTTCTGACGTGCGCTGCTTCGTCGGCCTGGGTTTTAATTTCGCCGTTTCGTCAAAAACTTCGCCAACGTTCCTCGGCCTTTGACAGATATTCTAAAGACGAACATGCCATTCTCGTGGGGCTCGGAGGAGGCTGACGCGTTCGTCGCTCGCATCGGGTTTCTGACCACCCCTCTCACACTTGCCCACTTTGACACATCTGCGCAAACTAAAGTTCCCACTGACGCAAGCAGCCACGGCATTGGCGCTGTTCTCGCCCAACAGCAGAATGGTACTGAGTGCGTGATAGATTACGCCAGCCGCCTCCCGAGAGAAATTCCTTTATCACCGAGCGGGAGTGCTTGGCTTTAGTTTGGGCTGTCGCTAAGTTCCGGGCATATTTGTACGGCCACACGTTTTCGGGTCGTTACAGACCACCACGCACTCTGCTGGCTGCCTTCCCTCCGGGACCCGACAGGACGACTTGGTCGCTGGCCCTTGCGGCTCCTGGAATTTTCATTTATTGTGAGTTACAAGACCGCACGCCTCGACATGGACGCTGACTGCCTCTCTCGTCACCACGTGGATGCCCTGATCCTGCTGCGCATGATCCGGTGACCTGCTTGATGGCTTTTACTAACCTGACAGACGTGCACGCTCAACAACAATGCGACGAATCCTTACACTGCATCATCTCTGTAGTGCAAACTGGCAGCACTGACGGCACATACCGAATTTTCGTGCTAAAGAACGGCATCCTCTGCCGCCGAAATCTCAACCATGACGGCCCTGAGTTGCTCTTTGTCCTTCCTCGTCAACAGTGATCCGTCGCTCTCGAGAAACTTCACGGTGCACCACCGGCGGGTCACCTTGGAGTTTTTCGTACACACGACCGCGTACGACGCCTGTTCTTCTGGACGGGGCCTCCACAGCTCTGTGCGTCATTAGGTCGCAACTTGGGAACTGTGTCAGCGCCGGAAGAAATCTCCCCTCCTACCTGTCGGAGGACTCCATCCAATTGAAGTTCTCTGGCATTTTTGCATCGATTATCGCCACTTGAACAAGATCACGCGAAAAGACGTCTACCCACTACCGAGCATTGATTACGCCTTGGACAGCTTGCGCGGAGCTAAATACATCTCGTCCATCGATCTTCGATCCGTGTACTGACGGACTTCAATTGATGAAAAGGACCGCGAGAAGACGGTCAAGCAGGTTAAGCAGGCCTTGACCTGCTTGACCCTTTTTCGACAACGACTAGAGGGGATAAGTGGATCGCCGTCGCTACTAATTATGCGACACGCTACGGGATAACAAAGGCGCTGCCGACTAGTTGCGCAACAGACGTCGCCAATTTTCTCCTCCACGACGTCATTCTCCACCATGGTGCACATCGACAGTTACTTACAGACCACCGCCGCTCGATCTTGTGTCGAGTTGTCGACCACCTCCTCGGCTCTTGTGCCACTGAACACAAGGTGTATACCACCTACCACCCACAAACGGTCTTAAAGAACGTCTTAATCAAACAATGACAAAATGCTGTAGATGTACGTCTCCAACGACCACAGCCACTGGGACGCCACCCTGGCCTATGTGACGTTCGCGTATAACTCTTCCCGACATGACACCGCAGGATATTTAACCTTTTATGTTTTGTATGGTCGCGACCCCACATTGCCATTTGACACCATCCTCCCTTCTGTGCTACGTGTTACAACTGAGCACGCTCGGGAAGTCATTGATCGCGCTCACATGGCACGTCTAGTCGCCCGATTCCGTTTGTAACCCTCCCAGCATATACAAAAAGAGCGTTATGACAGGGGGCCATCGCGATATTAAGTTCGCGCCTGATGCTCGGGTGCTCATTTGGTCACCATGTCGTCGAGTTGGCCTCTCCCAGAAGATTCTGTCTCGCTACACACTGCCTTATGAAGTGCTACGTCAAGTTAACGACGTAAATTACGAGATTTCGCTGCTACAGTTTAATGCACCCTCATTTCCGACACCTGTTGACGTCGTGCACGTTTCGTGGCTGAAGCCATACTTCGCTCACAATTCTTCACCCGCCATGCGCCGAGACGGCGCTTCACCACCTGGGGGTCCTGTTACGCAAAGAATAATGGAGAGGAAGAAGATCGCGAGACCCTGGCTACTGCGTGTTGTTGGTGGTCAGCCATATTAACAACTCTGACACATCTTGTATATGTATTGTAAATACAGTCTTTGTGTACTTCCAACATCCCGCAACAATACTGTGAAATACGAAAGCAAGTTTTACTGGGCAAACCTGTGCCCACAAAAACAGGTTACACTTGAAGAACGGTGACAGCGGCCAACCTAGTCGGCGATCGTCGAAATCTGATCTACCGGTCAAGCGAGTCGGCCTTTATACTGGAACCATCGAACGTTCTAGAGTAATCGCTGGTGCCCGCGTGTCTTCCAGGACGTCCTACAGCATTCGCGTCGCGCATATATGCAATCAGATTACACAAGGTTTGGTGAAAACAGACAGCTGCTAGAACAATCGATAACACTTCAAAAATTTTCGATACATGCACGCGCGTCCCACGCTGAGCGATAACATTTGGTAGACGGTGAATAAGCGCTTACCCGAAAAATATAAGCAAATCCACGTGTCAATATGTAAGGCCGTCGATATTGGCCTGTGCTATAGCTTACTCTGGCCTGCTACTCTATATTTAACTGGGAAAAAAGGGACAGGGAGGTAAAAGACTGATGATGACGACAGAAGACGCAGTTGAAGCTAAATATGCATGACGGGGCAGGCGCACAATATGCAAGATTGTGCTTACTGAAGCACGCAAGGAAGTGCATGAGCGATACCGTACTTTTACTTTCTTGAGCGTTTTTGTGAGCACTCCCTTGTAGAAGGCACATTTTTGCTGTCTTTCGGCGTCACTTTGTCCGTTCTACATGACCTCACTGTTTGCAGAAAAAACTGATACAAAATCGCAGAGCTGACGCGTATTCCTAAGTTTATTTTACTAATAACGTTCTCCTGAAAATTTTGCGCTTCGGCTATTAAAAATTGCTAGCTCTCCGGCAATTGAAAGCCGATGTGAACATGAAATGGCAACCCGCAAAGCAAATTGGTTGGAGATGATACTAGCCACAATCTTAAAATGAGTATGGTGCATGCTCGCCACGGCACACTCCACCGCACCACGCCATACTGTACGCTGGTTTATATGGACACTGGCCATTTAGAAGGCACGATGGGCAGCGAAAGACGCTAAGGAGACAGAGCGCACTGCCTAGGTAGAAGAAAATTGCCTCAAGAAGGCGCCACACAGCGTAGCGCCATCACTCGAGGCGACGCAAAACCCCGGACGCGGAACTGATGGACAGCTAGCGTTCAAAAGAAGCGCCAAACGACGAAGTGTGTGTGTGCCTTGTATATGCCCTTTGGACGTCGCCTATTGGAAATGAAGAATAAAACTTCAGTGTACTAGAAGCTACCGCATGAGTGATATTGTTAACAAACAACAGCAAGAACTCGGAAGTCACTTGGTAGTAACTAGAGTATGTAATTCGGACTTGAACAAAGGAATGGGGACCAGAGGCCGCATTTTCTTAAGTTTTGACTTGTTTCCCGGGTAATCTCGTTTTGTTCTACCAACTTGCTCCGTTCTCGTTTGAGTGCCCGGATAACGGCTCTGGCTCTTGGCTCAAGGTCACTCGAAGGCCGCCGACAATGGAAGCTAAAAGCATTTCATGTGTAAAAACGCAATGTATTTATCTTCAATTCCATTGCACCCGTTATTACAGTCAAGTAGAAAAGGATTTTTAACTGAATTTCATTTAATTGTATTTCGCTACAGGAAACAGGGAACGAGAGTTTGGGATTACGCTGCTGAACGTGAGGCCGCGGATTCGTTCCCGGCCTCGGCAAACGCATTTGGACGGGAGCGCAGTCTATAGGTTCAAACAATCCATTGTTCCCCAGTATGGCGTGCCTTACCATCAGGATCCTGGTTATTGCACGTAGAACTTCAGATTTGCATCTGTCAATGCCACAACAAATATTCGAACAGGATAAAATACTTAAACGCATCAAATACAAGATTTTAATTCATTACTTGCTTCTAATATAATTAGTTTCTGTTTATACTTGGGCAGGGCCGTCAAAAAATGCTTGAAAGTGCAGCTCGACAACTTTCTATGCACATACAGGGCTTAACAGCATTCGACAGCAGCGTACGATAAGCATCGGGCGTAAATATGGGAGAGAACCGGTTAAAGTGGCAGAAATAATGATGTTAGACGCTAAAGGTTTAGTGATCAGGTAAGCATGTAGTCAAGCACAATACGGCGGAGAGGAAAGCGTACGCTCGTAACAGGCACAAACTAAAAGGGACATGCTACGACAGGGCGCTCGTTGAAGAGCAATAAAGTTTTGAAATAGACACAAAATAGATGCTTTGAGGTTGCCTCTATGGGACCCTGTACTTTTTCAATGAATCCACGTGCGATTACATATGAAATGGCAGAGAAATGGGACGTTCGAAGAACTTTATGGAATTTCTGCAGATAAAAACTCAACTAGTTGCAACCTATCTCAAGCTCTAGTATTATTCACACTGAACTGCGGAACAGTTGCGGAACTCCCGTTCATAGCTTTGCTGTAAAACACACCACGTCCAAATCGCGAAAGCAATTGGTACTAGCAGCGCTGTTTTTCGGACAAATCCCAACGATTAAAACGGCCTCCTAACGCAGCTTTCATCCGACTATTTGGCACCTGGGCACTGTGGATTAAATAGAGTGCCTCCATGGGGAATACGCTACAATATTGCACCGGGTGCCGCGAACAGAAGCCAGAGAGGGTAAACGCAGCCGTAGCTGAACAAAGAAGGGCGGCATTGAAGGGGGAACGACAGAAGAAAGCTTCACTGACATCCCTCCGCTACTTTCCGGTTTCTAGTAGAATCCATTGTGCAAGTAAAACTCTTGCTTGGGCTAGTTGGTTCATGCTTGAAGTAATAAAGGCAAGGCGCAGAAGACCAGGACTGAGGAAGAAGAACACAAACGACAGAACCGGCGCCTGTCGCCAGGACCGGCGACAGGCGCCGGTCTTGTCGTTTGTGTTCTTCTTCCTGAGTCCTGGTCTTCTGCGCCTTGCCTTTAATACTTCAACCATTTTGCAACATTACCATTGCGCCTAATGTTCAAACTGAAGTGATCGGACGTCAGCACTCCTGATGCCAACAAGGGAAAAGCCAGCTTTATTGTCTTTAGGGCGTTCCTTTTATGCACCCCCCAGGTCACAGGAGAAGGTCAAACGGGAAGGGAAACTGATAGCCACCAGATACTGCGTGAGAGCTGCCGCTGACTTCGGAACAATCTTTTCCCCAGTGGTTCCCCCCTTAGAGGGGGAAACCGCTGGGGAGGCCTTCGGATCCGAGTGACCTCCTCAGAAGGGGAAAGGCATTGTAGGCGTTGGCGTCTCGTAGATGCAGGCGACCCTAATGCAGGTGGATCATCTAGTTTTTACTGACCCGTGGTGCTTTCCGACCGGATGTTGATGGGACACTGGACTGGTGGATTGGTCAATGAACTGTCCATAAGTCGCACCTTGACTTGGTCTAAGTGACGGCGCACGATCTTCCCCGTAGTGTCATCTGTCGTTTCCATCCGGGCGCCTTTGTTTCCTGGATCGTGGCGAGCGTCCTGGGCTCTTCTTGTAGGAAGGTACCCACACTGGATCGCCTGTCTGCAAGAAGCCGGGTGCATGAGTATGGCAGGGGTTACCTTCGACCGGAGCAAGGGGCACCATAGAGGTGTCCAGTCTAGAACGCGGCGGGAACGCCATCAACCGCAGGCCAACGAGGTCCTTCGGTAACTATGCAGGATCCTTGCCATACGGGTTTGTAAGGCCCCTTGCCGGTTTTTCTTCAATACCTGCTTTACGTTTCGCACAGCCCATTCTGCCAGTCCGTCTGACTGCGAGTGATACGGTACGGTGCACTAGTGCACGATCTTATCCAACCGCAGGAAGTCGGCGAACTCTTTCGCTGTGTACTGAGGACCGTTGTCCGACACGATTGTTTCCGGCATACCAAATGTGGTGACCGTGGTGCGGAAGGCCTTGATGGTTGCTCACGCTGTGGCGCCTTTCAGGGGCACAACCTTGAACTACTTAGTATGTGCATCTACCAATATCAGCAACATCCACCCTTCAACAGCACCGGCGAAATCTACGTGAGGCCTCGACCAACGCCGACCCATTTTCGGCCAGGGCACCGTCTTCTGTCTAGGTAGCATGGGAGCTGCTTGCACGCAAACATGACAACATTTTACAAGCCGCTCTATATCAGCATCGATCCATGGGTACCAAAAGAGTGAGCGGGCTAGTGCTTTGATCGCCCCGATTCCTTGATGTGTCGTGCAACAGGTGTAGCATCGCTGTTGTTGCCTCGGTAGGCGCCACCACGCGATGGCCCCAGTACTGAGTCCGTTACTAACAGTCAGCTCATCTCTTCTGTTAAAGAATACTTTTAAAGGCTCGTCCTTACGCATCAGGTGCTGCGGCCAAACTTCCTCTACCCATTTCCGCACCTTGCTTAACTATATGGCCTTCGAACTCAACGCTGCTAGCTGTATGGCCAAAATCACCCTATCGTTGAGGCTCTCCGTGGGGAGGACGTAGTCACCACCGTGACAATCTTCAGATCTATTGGGAAGTGTCGATGTGCTACTGGAATACGGCTGAGTGCGTCGGCTGGAATGTTGGCCTTGCCGTCCTTGTGCCGGGTATTGTAGCTGCAGGCACTCGAAATCCGAAAACACCAATGTACTGAAATGGCGTTGCTCAAGATCAAATAAAAAATAATGAGTAACTTTGAGGACAAACTGTACACAATAGGAATATTTCTTGACTTTAAAAAGGCATTTGATTCCATTAAACACGATATCTTGTTACAAAAGTTAAATGAGTACGGCATTAGGGGAACTGCTCTTAACCTAATTAAAAATTATCTATCCAACCGACTACAGTACACATACATTTGGCATTCCAAATCAGCAATGGGTGAAATCAAATACGGTGTTCCGCAGGAGTCTATCCTAGGGCCACTTCTTTTTTTATTATGCATTAATGACATCACAAACGTGCCTCTAACACCTGACATAATCATGTATGCTGATGACACTAATATCTTTTTTTCTGGTGGAAACTTGCTTACTCTCCAGCAAGAAGCATATATTTGGCTCAGTAATCTTTCAGACTCGTTTAGAGCAAATAAATTGGAATTAAGCACTAAAAAAACAAAATACATTATTTTTGGCCTCGTAACAAGGGTATTGATGATAGCTTAGTATTACAATACCGTGATGAAGTCAATATACGTACTACGTCCCAGAGGTTCCTTGGTGTTACGTTTGAAGAAAACAAACTGGTCCAG
The DNA here is from genome assembly GCF_038994185.2 of Dermacentor albipictus. Taxonomy (NCBI): domain Eukaryota; kingdom Metazoa; phylum Arthropoda; class Arachnida; order Ixodida; family Ixodidae; genus Dermacentor; species Dermacentor albipictus. The sequence continues at coordinate 6,612,902 of NW_027225570.1, read as the reverse complement.
TCATGTCGGCAACGTTAAAATCAGCATTTCAAGATCCATCGGTGTTATTAATAAATTAAAACGTCTATTACCGTCTAGATAAAAAAACAATTATACTATAGCCTAGTGCATTCGCGCCTCCAATATTGGTTATCTGTCTTGTGTACCACGACGAAAACCAACATCCATAGTTTACTAACGTTGCAGAAACGCATGATTCGGGTAATTGAAAATGCGCCCTATAGAAGCCACTCCACTCCGCTTTTCAAGAAGAATTGTATTTTAACATTAGAAAACCTTAGTAACAAAAAAAAACATGCATTGCAATATTTGAAGACGTAAGACTCAATGAAAGCGCCTTTTTTAAAGCATACATCCCGAATGAACACAAATACAACACAAGGCAATTACCTTACAACAAAGGCAAGATCCGTATCAATTACGGCATGCAAAAGCAGGCATTCATAGTTCCAGATTTTCTGAATCATCACCCTGGCTTACTCACTATAATAAATGAATCAGCGTCCCTAAGCACTTTCAAAAAAAAAAAAAAAGAAAGTGAACATCTATTTCCTGCCGCTTCAGGTATGACTTCATTCTTTTGTACACAAATCGCATCCAGTATTTCTGTTACGCATTTCATGTACTTTTCTTTTTTTGTGTGTGTATGTATCCACTTTGTGTGCCACGCTTGCCCTGTGGGCTTGAGTGTTTTGTGCACTGGGAACGGGTCGGAGAAGGGGACTGGCACTTAGGCATTCGTGCCTTTTTGTCAGCCTCTTTGACAGAGATTCTCTGTATTTCTTGTGCCAAAATAAAGATTCATTCATTCATTCATTCATTCATTCATTCATTCATTCATTCATTCATTCATTCATTCATTCATCAGGGCTCAGCCCTGGATACGGTCCGCAGTCATGGCAGGCAGAGGCTTGTCAGGATGAAAGAGGCCCAAGAGCGGTTTAGTCTGTTATCAAGGTGAAAACTCTGCCGAGCAGATATGCACGAAATTTGAGCACACCGAATACCAATGCCCGGGCTTCCCACTCTAACTGTGAATAGTTACACTCCGCTTGGTTGAGTATGCGGAAGCGGAAGCCAACCGGGCGTAACACACGCTGGCCCACATCGTGTGGCAGCACCGCGCCGATTCCGACTGGCAATGCGTCACACTCTAGCATTAGTGGATTGTCGCCGTCAAAATGAGCTAGCCACTCGGCTTTCTTGAGCCTCGTCTTTACCTCGTCGAAGGCTTCCTGCTGTGTGCGGCCCCAGCGCCATTTGACATTTATGCGGAGAAGCTCGTACAGGGGTGCCATCACCGAGGACGCGTTATTAAAGAACTTGTGGTAATAAGTGACCAGCCCCAACAATGACCACAGCTCCGGTGCGCTTTGCGACTTCTTGACTTCGAGGATTGTATCATTGTTTTTCGTCGTCGGCTGCACCCCGTGAGCACTTGCTCTGTGACCCAGGAGGTCAACTTCCGGTTGGCGAAATTTGGACTTGTCTGGGTGCAAACGCGCTATCGACTCTCGCAACCGCTCCAGTACTTTGCGAAGTGTAGTGCAATCATCCATTTGTTGTGCAACAATGGGATTATAGAGATAGGCTTGCACCCCTCACAAGCCTTGGAGTATCGCCTCCCTGCGGCTCTGAAACAACGCCGGTGGTGACGAAACCCCGATTGGTAGTCGAGTGAAACAAAAGAGCCCCCTTCTGAGTGTTTACGCTCGTAAGTAGCTGGGGATTCTTCATTCAGAGGCAGCTGGTTGCACGCGTTGCGGAGGTGAATCGTACTAAAAGCTTCTCCATTTAACGTAGCAAGTATGTCATAAACGCGAGGAAAAGGATAGTGTGCCGTACGACAGGCTTGGTTAACTCTGACCTTGAAATCCCCGCAACGCCTTATGCTGCCGTTGCGTTTCACCACTGGAACTATGGGCGCAGCCCATTCGGAATATGGCACATGTTTGAGAATGCCGCCTTCAAATAGGCGATTAATTTCTTCGGCTACTTGGGTACGTAACGCGTACGGCACAAGACGAGCTTTGCAAAACTTTGGAATGGCGGTTTCTTTTAGGCGAAGGTGGGCAGGAGGACCCTTGATAAGGCCCAGATCTGGTTCAAACACTTAAGGAAATTCTTTTAACAGGTCTTGGACATCAACCTTTTTTCTGAATCTATGATGAAGGGCTCACCATTGGCCAACACGCTGAAAACCGGTACATCCAGTAGGTTGACCACTTTGATGATGTCTCGGCCGCACAGGTTGGGCACTCTGCATCCGAGGACGGTCTAGGTGCCTGCCACGGTACACCCTCCTCTGGAAACGCTGAGCTTCAACGGTCCGCGCACCGGAAGTTTCCCGAGGAAACAAGTTAAGTTCAACGGGCAGTCTTGGAGCTTAGGCCAGGCCGCCCGATGTTTTATGTACGTTGTCCACGTGATGATTGAAACGGACGACCCCTGTCTAGCTGCATGATGATCGGAACTCTTTCCCACTCCAACGTGCGCACCAGCGGCTTGACTGTCCCGAGGGACCCGACGTAGTCATCAGCAGCCCCAGCATGAGTAGGCCCTCAGCCTCGGCGTCGTCATCCCTCGGACCCAGCATACTGACGTTCCGATGTGACGCTCTTGGCGCGGTAGGCAATTTATCCTTGCGACGGAAGCACACCCTCGCCAGGTTCCCACGTTGACGGCACTTGTAGCATACATCTGAGTGGAAACGGCATGTTTCTGCGCTGTGCCCCTAACCTCCCTGACCTTGACATCTGAAGCATGACATTCTGCGTCGCTTCCTTTAGAGACGCCAAAGGAAGAGACGGGGTAAGGAGAAGTTGAAGACGGGGGAAGGGAAAGTGATGGCCACTAGATACTCCGTGATAGTTGCCGCGCGCTGCATGCGCGCTGACGTTACAACAGAAACACAGGTCGGTTACCTTACAGCATACTCCAGGTATCTTATGGCTAGTACTTAGACGACGCACACGGAAAATCGCAAAGTGTGTTTTCTTTCTTTTATATGCTCAGAATAAGTGATACATGCAATGCTACACAATCTAAACTAAATATTCTGGTTGCTTGTTCGTATAAGAACCGTTATATCCTACCTGCTGTGGGAACACTGCTGCTGACTGTGTGACCTTCCCGTGTGCCCGTAGCGACGATGCCTCACCAAGAATTCTGGCGAAGAGAAGCAGGCCCCGCAGGTTTCACAAGTGGACACTGAAGAGACGGTGCCGGCCTCGACAAGGTCACCTGAAACGTCATCGCAGCCAAGCTGGTATAAATCCCTCTGCTGTTTACAAATTTAGGCCCTCACGCATTCCCGTTTTACTCTGTGCGAACCCTGGCATCATACAAGATGTAGACGTGCTCGGCAAGGTGCGCTGCAGTGATCATAGGAGTGTAAGAACTCGAATTAGCCTAGACCTGAGGAGGGAACGGAAGAAACTGGTACATAAGAAGCCGATCACTGAGTTAGCGGTAAGGGGGAAAATAGAGGAATTCCAGATCAAGCTACAGAACAGGTATTCGGCTTTAACTCAGGAAGACGATTTAGTGTTGAAGCAATGAACGACAGTTTATGGGCATCATTAAGGAATGTGAACTAGAAGTCGGTGGTAACTCCGTAAGACAGGATACCAGTAAGCTATCGCAGGACACGAAAGATCTGATGAAGAAACGCCAATGTATGAAAGCCTCTAACCCTACAGCTAGAATAGAACTGGCAGAACTTTCACAGTTAATCAACAAGCTTAAGACACCTGACATTAGGAAGTATAATATGGATAGAATTGAGCATGCCCTCAGGAGCGGAGTAAGCCTAAAAGCAGTGAAGAAGAAACTAGCAATTGGCAAGAATCAGATGTATGCGTTAAGAGACAAAGCCGGCCATATCATTACTAATATGGATGAGATAGTTCAGGTGGCTGAGGAGTTCTGTAGAGATTTATACAGTACCAGTGGCACCCACGACGATAATGGAATAGAAAGTAGTCTAGAGGAATTCGAAATCCCAAAGGTAACGCCGGAAGAAGTAAAGAAAGCCTTGGGAGATATGCAAAGGGGGAAGGAAGCTGGAGAGGATCATGTAACAGCAGATTTGTTGAAGGATGGTGGACATATTGTTCTAGAGAAACTGGCCACCCTGTATACGCAATGCCTCATGACCTCGAGCGTACCGGATGTTGGAAGAACGCTAACATAATCCTGATTCATAAGAAAGGAGACGCCAAAGACTTGAAAAATTATAGACCGACCAGCTTACTGTCCGTTGCCTACAAACTATTTACTAAGGTAATCGCAAATAGAATCAGGAACACCTTAGACTTCTGTCAAGCAAAGGACCAGGCAGGATTCCGTAAAGGCTACTCAACAATAGATCACATTCACACTATAAATCAGGTGATAGAGAAATGTGCGGAATATAACCAACCCTTATATATAGCTCTCATTGATTACGAGAAAGCGTTTGATTCTGTCGAAACCTCAGCAGTCATGGAGGTATTACGGAATCAGGGTATAGATGAGCCGTATGTAAAAATACTGAAAGATATCTATAGCGGCTCCACAGCCACCGTTGTCCTCCATAAAGCAAGCAACAAAATCCCAATAAAGAAAGGCGTCAGGCAGGTAGATACGATCTCTCCAATGCTATTCACAGCATGTTTACAGGAGGTATTCAGAGACCTGGATTGGGAAGAATTGGGGATAAAAGTAAATGGAGAATACCTTAGTAATTTGCGATTCGCTGATGATATTGCCTTGCTTATTAACTCAGGGGACCAATTGCAATGCATGCTCACTGACCTGGAGAGGCAAAGCAGAAGAGTGGGTCCAAAAATTAATCTGCAGAAAACTAAAGTAATGTTTAACAGTCTCGGAAGCGAACAGCAATTTAGAATAGGCAGGGAGGCACTGGAAGTCGTAAGGGAATACACCTACTTAGGGCAGGTAGTGGCGGCAGATCCGTATCATGAGACGGAAATAATCAGAAGAATAAGAGTGGGCTGGATTCCTTGGGATTCCAAGGGAAGGGCAACGTAGCAGAGGGCGGCAGAATGTTAGGTGGGCGGTTGAGATTAGACGTTTGCAGGGACAACATGGCCACAATTAGTACATGACCCGGGTAGTTGGTGAAATATGGGAGAGGCCTCTGCCCTGCAGTGGGCGTAACCAGGCTGATGATGATGATGATTACCCGCTCAATATAGTAAGCCAGAAAGGGAGAAGATAATAATAATAATAATATATGGGGTTTTACGTGCCAAAACCACTTTCTGATTATGAGGCACGCCGTAGTGGGGGACTCCGGAAATTTTGACCACCTGGGGTTCTTTAACGTGCACCTAAATCTAAGTACACGGGTGTTTTCGCATTTCGCCCCCATCGAAATGCGGCCGCCGTGAGAAAGGGAGAAGATAGGCGCATAATGTCCGAACACCGATACTTCTGATGTTTCCTATAATTTGCAGCAAACGTCACATGCAAAATTGCGGTTACGTACAGGAGAACAACAGGCGGGCTTGTTTTAATGCACTCCTGCTACTGGCCAGTCTTAGTGCATGCAGAATTTATCGGGCTTTTTCAGCTGGCCGCAAATTCCTGTTTGTGAACAGCGAAGGAGTATTATTTGTGTTGTCAGCATCCGTTGGTATTGGCTGTCGTCTTATCTTTAAAGAATTGCAGGAGAGCTGCGTCTATTTTCCGCAATAAATGGCCTGTAAACGCAAAGCTCTAGTCAGTCTATCGCCCTTATCAGATGCACTGGTCTTCACAGCACTACAGCTATGTCCCAGAAAACTGCGCAGAGTACATATACAACGGCTCAGCTACCTACGAGTTCAGCGTCTTTGGCGCCAGTGCTACAATGCGCAGCGACCGATTGGGCTCTTTCAGCTGTGTGTGGATGCTGCGTGCTTTTGGCTAGTTATTGCTATCGCCCGCACTTATCGTCAGCTCTATCAGTGTGAATAAGTCTAAACGTTCCGGTTCTGTATTTTTATTCGCGCCACCATATTACTAGCAGAACACACTCGTTCGCTAGTTCCGTAGGTCCACGTCTCTCGTACATCTTCAGAATTGAGCTGCACGCTTTATTGCCAATGACTACAACACACTTCTCTAGCACAATAAAAATATCATTAACTCTTCCATACATAGTCTCACAGAGATATAACACTTCTCAGCGTATTACACCAAATATTGTACATTAACCATCTACCTACATTCCTGTTGGCGATATGGTACTTCGAGCTGCCTCAACACTAAGATATACAGAGTGCCTTAGCTAACATTAGCCAAGCTCTTAAATACCAAATATAGGATAGGATAGGAATAACTTTAATAAAGTGCCGGCAAACGACGATTTAACGAGTCGTGACGCTGGCCAAGCGTCGACCCGGGGTTATACTCTACTCTGCACTAGCTCCGTTGGGCCCATTTGTAGTGGGTTACGAGGCAAACATATAATATAAGATCACGAAACCAATGGCGTTCTGTCCGCAGTGGCATTCCGCAAAAGGAGGATGTTTTTTATTGGAATGACAATTATATGGACCCTCCAGCTGTACTTCTGCTGTCGGCGTCGTCGTGAGGTTCTTTATAACGTACAAGGGCGATGAAATCGTCGCCGCCTGCCCTATAGACAAGAACGGCACCGAGAGCGGCGCTGCTGCGCCGGCGTTGAGAGCGCCGCATGTGAAACAAAATTCTATTAGCGGGTGGTACCCCTCTCCCACTTCTCGTTCGCATCGCCTTGATTGCCTCCTGCACTGCGCGTGTTTGGGCACGTTTCGTGCCGCGCGCGGTGTGTGCCTGCGTGTGTGCGCGTGGACATTTGATTCGAAGGGCGATGTACAGTCTGTTTCACATTTAAGGGAAAACTCGGAGCGCATTGCATCGCGATGCGGCGAGCGCTTGAGTCAGGCGGCGGCAGCAGCAGCTCGCGCAGGTGCTTGAGGGGCGGGTTCTTGAACGTCGTCGTCTGCTACGGCGGCGCGCGCTGGCCGCATTGTCGGGACGCGTTCTGATGTCAGTTGCAGGGCGCCGATCTCACCGTTACTGCGAGAAATGAGCCGATATTCTTTACTAAGCGTTGTGCGACGCCCACTGACACGCCTTGAACGTAAGTTCATCGCTGCAGGGCAGCCATAGACGACGTACCGATTCCATACATTCCTGACAGCCCGTTTTTGGAAGGCGACTATATATTCTAACGTGATAGGTCGCCGATCCACACTGCTCGTGTTGTGCAAGAACTTCTGGAAGAGCGCGCAGTCACTCTCTTGGAGTGGCCGCCTCAATCCCCGGCGCCAACATCATTTAAAATGTCTGGGGCTCATTGAAAGTATCGCTGCCGCACCATCCCCTCTATCTGCAGTCGCCCGAGGATAGCCTTCGATCCACCATCGTCAGTGACTGAGACGTGCTGCGAATGAACACATCCCTGATCAAGTCATTATACACTTCACTGCCTTCCAGGATGAGCGCTGTCATCGCTGCTGCTGGGGACATGACGAGACACTAACTGAAGTTCCGAGCGTGACGTGTCCAATTCCCCACCTGCGGGCAGGGTCTGCCTGGTGTAGTGAATGATTGTCGAGAAAAATCACTTCCAGCTCATTGTCTTAACCTAAAACATTCCTTTAATAGTATCTGTTTGTTTCATCGTGTTTGACCCCCATAGTTATCCTTGTTGAGTGCTTTGTTTTCCTTTCGAGTCAAACAAAGACTCAGCACGTTGCGCGCACTTCTAGGTGCGTCTTGTCGCTTCTCATTACGGTAGCACACACAGTGAAGAAACATACGTGCACCCACTCAGTACCCCGACCTTTCGAAAGAACAAGCGAAGCATGCTGTCAAAAGAAGTTTGTGGAACACCATTATCGCCAAGCAAGGCTCAGAGTTCGGCGACGCACAACGTTTAGTAAAGAATATCAGCTCAGTTCCCGTAGTACCTATGAAATCGGTGCACTGCTCCTGACAGTAGCACGCTTCCCGACAATGCGGCCAGCGCGCGCCGCCGTAGCAGACGACGCAGATCACGACTCGGCCCCTCGAGCGTCTGCGCCTGCTCGAGCTGCTGCCGCCGCACGACTCCATTGCTTGCCGCATCGCGATGCAATACGTTCCGAGTTTTCCCCTAAGTGTGAAACAGACTGTACACGCTTCTATTTGGCTTTAAGAAGATCGGTACGCTTGACGATTATTTTTTATGGCTGCAATGCGGCGAAAGGGCAGCGTCTGCTTAACCGTGTAAGTGACGCTTTGCAGGTAATTGGAAACGACATCGTATGTGCCGCCGGAAAAATCGTAAGCACATACCATGCGGCACATACATACGGCACATACGAGCTAAAGTCGTTTTTGCAGTTTCTCACAATATGTTTGCTACAAATCCGTGTTGTCTCTGATGGCGACAACGGACTTCCATCGACACTGTGCGGAAATAAACAAAATATGTCGCTGCATAGCACAAGTACGACATGCGCACACAACTTTAACTAGTACGTCCCTTACAATATGGAATAGAGGGAGTAATGTAGACAGCTTGGCCATTTTTTTACCAGTACTCAAGAGTCCGAAGTTGAAAGTATTAGTAATCCTTCCTGCTTCAGCAATGCCGGCGCGACCAAGACGCGGGCGTGTATCGTCCAGTACCTCGATCTATCGGTGCAGTGGTGACGCGGGAATGAACTACGGTCATGTTCAATGCATCATGCACATATTCAATTTCTCGGCACACGTGAACTTCGGCCACTGCTAGCGCATACAACAGAAGTGGTTTTCATTCTTGGGCAGCGCACACACAAACGAAACACGAGAAAGAAGACAGGACAAGCACTCGTGGAACAACTTAATGTTTTTATATGAATGAAATGATTATGTACCGAGTAATTATTAAATTCATGTGGGTTACATATAAAAACCATCCTCCACTCAGGAGTCATCAATGAACGAGCTCGCTTCGTTTGCCAGTTGTTTACTTCGCTCGGCGCACCACAGTAATCCATGTCTGTCGTCTGCTTTTTTCATACCATTTTCTTGTGAATCGGCAGAATTTCACTGGTATCGCCAACCCTTTCGTGTTTACGTTGCTGTCGTGACAGTTAACAACGCAATAATAATTTCCGGTCATCCGAAGAGGCGCCGTCGCCAACAGGAGACGTTTCGCGTTGCGCGAACTGAACGCGAGCGCGATCGTGAAGGGTAGCGGCAGCGGAAACCTACACCGCTGGAGATTAAATCGTTCCGCCAGGGGAGAAACGAGCGCTGGCGTCTAGGATGAAACTTGGCGTGCGGTCGTCTATGCTGTATGTGCGAGTGAGCGCGTGAGATGTTGAGCCGGCGTACGCGGCTATACTAGTGTGTGCAAGCGAGAAGGTGGGCCCGAAAGCACGCCTTCTCCCGTACGCGGGGCACGGGGTGAAGCTTAGAACGACAGGAATCTGAGCTAGTTGGTAAGGATTCATTATGCAAAAGAGAGGTGAGGCATGCAGACAGGACACAAGAGTAGACAAGTGGACAACACGAACGCCGACTATCAACTAAAGGGAGCACTGAGGCGAAAAAAGAAAGAAGACAGAAAACTCATCTGCGCAAGCTCTGGAATGGTATCAGCATTTGTCCGTCGGGTACATTTGCCGGTCTACGTGAGAGATAACTGTTAAGGCGCTTAATCTCTTCCTTGTGTAAAGTAATCGAAAGCTGACACGCGCATGCACTTCCACCATTATATATATGCCATGCCTCTACCATAAGACGCGTATCTTCATTCTTATGCCTGACAAGATCGCGCATTCATCTAACCCTGGCACGCAGTTACAATCTTGGCAATGTAAGGAAGGATTAGAAGGCGATCCACCGGTTAACGAGCTTTTATGTTCCATTAGCCTCTGATTGATACACCGTCCCGTTTTCCCTACGTAGAACTGGCCACAGATAAGGGAAATTTTATAAACCCCAACCATACGACAGTCAGTAAAACTGTTTCCCTTATTGTGCTTCACTGGAAAAATATGTGTTCACTTTTACTTTTTAACTCCTCCTTTTTCCTCTGTACGGCAGCACATATCTTACCTAGGTTATTGGGAGCAGTGAAAGCAACATTAACATCATATCTACTTGCAACTTTTTTAAGCCTTTGCGACATTGAATGAATATACGGAATAGCCACTACGCTTTTTTTTTGCCATTACTGCTTTCTGTAATCACGTCCGTCCCCCTCGAAACCGACTTCTTTGGGCGCTCAGCCACAGTGGCCACTGCTACACTAGGATAACCTGCTTCTAATAAGCACCGGACCTGCGCATTAAAACTGGCGCTCATTTTGTGCATGCAATATCTGGTGAGAGAAGACCTAAGGCACGACATGGCACGATGTGTCTAAAGGTCCGTTGCGCGGCCCTGGGAGACGGTCGCCATTGGAGCCGCCCTAACGCCCATTGGAATAGGGTAGCCGTGCAACACTCGGACTTCCTATGGAGGATGAAACTTCCGGAGCTTCAACAAAGTAAGAGGAAACACCTTTCTAATATTTCACCGTCAAATAACGTACTGGTTATTGGAGACGCCATCGTAAGTGATACCCATAGAAAAACCCTTGCTTTAACGTCCTAAGCACTGTTTTAAGCCTAACGTAAAACCCATTGACGTTTTAAGCATACCGCGCTGGATAACCAGGTTCGTCCCGGAAGAAGAACGCTCGCGCTGTATTTCAGATTGCATTGCTGGCATTAAACAATCGAAATCTCATTTTAAGACGTCTGACCCAGTCCGACCGTTAGTTATTTACATTGTGGAGCATAAACTTAGACCAGAAATATGTGACAAGGAAGGTTATTTCGTAATTATGCCAGATGACATGTTTTCAAAAAAAGCGATTTCAGCCATAAAAAAGAATTTACAGCCAGTAAAACTCAAGCTCTCAGCAGTTAAGCAACGTGCGGTTGACCTCACGTCAAGACATAATCTTGATAGGCTTGTCTCTAATGTCAAGAAAGCAAAATGCCTCACCTTAGAACTGTTTTTCTCGGCGAAGACCCATAAGCAAGAAATTTCTTTTCGTGCTATAGTGTCAGAGAAAGGGACATGGCAGGTCTGTGTCGCTAGGTACCTACAGAACTGCTTAGCTTCACTAATTTCTTCAGACCCCTTTTGCTTGCGCGATTCTCAGGCACTAGTTCAGTATTTGAGAGAAGAAAATCCTGGTGATTGTACAGCTTTTAGTGTGCATATCGGAGACCTGTATTATTCCTTGCCGCATGACGGGTTGCTAAATTCCGCAAATCAGTGCGTTAAAGAACAAGTACAAGAGTAGGCTCTTACTGACATATGCGGTGTTCCCACAGGAGTTTTCTAGAAATTCTTTCGATTTACTTGAAGTCGACGCTGACTGGGTGGAAAGATGGCGTTTTTCTGCATAAATCAGGCATTTGTATTGGCTCAAAGGTTGCCTCTATTCTTAGCAATATTTACCTCAGTAAGGCTGACAGCTGCTCAGAGAATTCCTTAGGTGATAGCGTTATCAAGATAATTCGTTGCGTTGACGATTACCTGATTTTCTTCAATAGGCAAGAATTCCATTCCGCTGCTACCTCAGTAAGTGAGCAATTAAATCTTTATGGAGGAGGAATAAAGTTTACCAAGGAATTTTCTCTGCGACGCGTAATTCAGTTTCTTCACATTTCCTTGGTCTTCGAACAAAATCACCTTTGTTGGCAGTACTCCCCAAGATCTTCGAAGCCGTTGCTAAACTTTCAATCCAAGCATTCTAAATTAGTAAAAAACGGAATTGCCATGTCGTGCCTTAAGTCTTCCCTCACCAGATCCTGCATGCACAAAATGAACGCCAGTTTTAATGCGCAGGTCCGGCGCCTATTAGAAGCAGGTTATCCTAGTGTAGCGGTGGCCACTGTGGCTGAGCGCCTAAATAAGTCGGTTTCGAGGGGGACGGACGTGATTACAGAAAGCAGTAATAGCAAAAAAAGAGTAGTGGCTATTCCGTATATTCATTCAGTGTCGCAAAGGCTTACAAAAGTTGCAAGTAGATATGATGGTAATGTTGCTTTCACTGCTCCCAATAACCTAGGTAAGATACGCGCTGCCGCACAGAGGAAAAAGGAGGAGCTTAAAGGCACAATAATAACGGATATTTGTCCAGTGAAGCACAATAAGGACAACAGTTTTACTGACTGTCGTATGGGTGTGGTTTATAAAATTCCCCTTATCTGTGGCCAGTTCTACGTAGGGCAAACGGGACGGTGTATCAATCAGAGGCTAATGGAACATAAAAGCTCGTTAACCGGTGGATCGCCTTCTAATCTTTCCCTACATTGCCAAGATTGTAACTGCGCGCCAGAGTTATACCCGTGTCACACGGGCACATTTGGAAGGCCTTCCAGTCGACGGCCTTCGAAACGCCAGAACTCTATCGACTCAAAGGAGTTGTCGCGCTGCTACACGGCACTTTTGAAAGGCCGTTGAGTGGTTCCGGCGTTTCTCGCCAAATTGTGTGGCGTTGCGTATCTTTATTTTCGTTTTCATGTCACAAAAAGTTAAACAACATTAAAACTACTTAAAAGCACTATAATTTCTTTTATGTTTGTTTATAGATGAAAACAATTGTTTATACATTGCCTTACATGTATGTTTAGTTTTTAAGTTGTTGAGTAGCGAAACTGCGGCAACGTTTGCGTCGCTACACGTCGCTGTTGTCGAGAGTGTGTGTAGTTCGCGCATATCAAATGGCAAAAATACTTCATTGAATAATTGATAACACTCATATATAGTATTTTTAGAGCATTTTGGTTTGATTTGTTCTTTCTAACCGTGAGTTGGAGCACACTGTGAACGAGAGGGCATGTTCGCGCCGTTTCCGTTTCCGTTGCTCAAAGGCCATCGAGATTTCGATAGAGTTGTAAGGTGCTCCGTTGACTCGATAGACTATTGACTCGGCGGCCGTCGAAACCGCCCGTGTAGCAGCTCGAACTTGACCTTTGAGTCAACTGACTATCGGTTGGAAGGCCTTCCAAACGCCCGTGTGACACGGGTATTAGATGAATGCGCGATAATGCACAGGCATAAGAATGAAGATACGCGCCTTATGGAAGAGGCATGGCATATCTATAACGGTGGAAGTGCATGCGTGAGTCAGCCTTCGAATACTTTACATAAGGAAGAGGTTAAGTGCCTTAACAGTTATCTCTCACGTAGTCCGGCACATGTACACGAATGACACGTGGTGTTACCATACCTGAGCATGCGCAGATGAGTTTTGGGGTCTTCTTTCTTTTTTCGCCTCAGTGCTCCCTTCAGTTGATAGTCGGCGTTCGTGTTGTCCTCTTCTCTACTCTTGTGTCCTGTCTGCACGCCTCACTTATTTTTCGCATAATGAACGGATATGAAGCTGTTGGTGAGGCGAGGCAGGTCGAGCGGGGCGGTCTTCTCCAGCGGTGCTGCTTACGGCTCGACCATGCGGGCGCCGTATTTTGAAAGCCATCTGCAGCGTGCACAAAGCGCGCCCGCGGAGGCCTCATCTTAAACGCCATCTCCGATGTTTGCACAGTCCGCGCATAGTGCCAGTTGCTTCGCAGGCGCTGTAAATTCGACGTTTCGTTCGAGCTGAAGCGAGATGCCCGAAGGTCAATTCGATCGCTGCTGCTGCCGGGATTCCTCACTCCGACATTTTGACAGCGAGCTTCCGCGGTCTTCGAGGAAGACGTGTTCATGTTTACCTGTGCGAGCGTGAGCCGGTGCTTTTCAATTTAGTTAAAACACCTTGGCGGGCTAGTTGAATTGAACTCATCATAGAATTTGTGAGCGCGACAGAACGAGAAAGTACAAATAAATAGGCACACAAAGACAGCGCTGTCTCTGTGTGCCTGTTTTCTTGTACATCCTCGTTCAGTCGCACTTACAGGTTACAACATTGTTAATTTACTTAGTAAGCAAACGTTTACAAGTTTATATGGCCGATAAAACTACTTTCTTTAGTTAGCATGGCTATCTACTAACTTGCTATACCAATCAGTCCTTCGCCCTTCGGGCGAAACTGCGACTTCTTTCATAATTCAGCTATCACTAGTTAGATTAGATTACTTAACAATCTTCGTAATTACTGAACTGAGGGCACGAATCTTTAGAGAAAAGTAACAATTTGTGTTTTGGAAGACCCCATTCAGTTGTTTTGAGGGTCGTATGTCTGGCGCTATTATTTTTTCCGTGCTTTGAACAAAACGTACGAAACACTAAAAAACCTTAAAGGATATTGCGCGACAAAAAACGACACGGACATGAGAAAAGACGACACACCACGCGCAAACTTTCAACTAAGTTTATTGTGACACTGCATCGATTTTATAGATGGGAGGCAGGGTAGACCGAGCATGCGCTTACGAGAAAATGAAGTGCGAATTCATGTAACATAGTTACGAGTCATGTGATGCCGCCTCCAAGAAACTTTATTCTTTTTCTGTGAGAGCCAGGGACGGGAAGCTAACACACTTATCATCCGATTTCGCGATCATCTGCGCTTCAGATATTTCACGGATGAGCTGCGTGCTGCCACGGGAAACAATCGTGCATTGATCCTCAAGAGGTTTGCATCCATGATCGCGACAGTGGAACTCCAAGAACCCACCAGAGCCGTTTTTTACATTGTTGCTATGTTCGCGGAGCCGATCATTGAGGCAACACCCAGTTTGTCCGATATATTTCTTCCCACATGAAAGCGGGAGGTCGTACAGCACCCGGTGGACACACTCGACAAACGTTTTGCGGTGATGCTTTCTGCACTTACCGGAAGGGACGGCATTTGGATCCGTCAGCCTGCAAAGCCTGCTGAGCTTGTTGGGAGCAGAAAAAACAACTCTTACATTCGCTCCTTGGGCCATCTTTTTCAAGTTATGGGATATCCCGTGCATGTAATGTATGACACTTACTTTAGGGCGTACGCCAGGAAGGGCATCGGCAACTGACTTCTGCGTGCTGGATGACGCTTCTCTTAAAATGCGTTCCGTTAAATGGAGGTGGCATCACATGACTCGTAACTATGTTACATGAATTCGCCCTTCATTTTCTTGTAAGCGCATGCGCGGTCTACCCTGCCTCCCATGTATAAAATCGACGCAGTTGCCCAATAAATTTAGTTGAATGTTTGCGCTTGGTGTGTCGTCTTCTGTCACGCCCGTGTCGTTTTTCGTCGCGCAATATCATTTAAGTAATGGATTACCAACTTGCCCGGAATACTGCTCTCACTAGAATAGCCGCATGATCTTGCGTCAGTGCGCCGCGACACCAGCGGCCCCAGGCATTACTCGGAGGAATTACCTCTGCTCACTGCCTTTGTTTTCCTCAACGCCGCTGGGCACTGCACTGGCTTGGCGCCTTGTGCGGAAAAAGCAGCTCGCCCTTCGCGGTGACCAATGCCAATGCCGACGCGTCGCCACTTTCGCGTGGCCACCGTGCCAGACATTGAACATAGGTAATTGATGAATGAATGAATGTTTATTTCATCTTGAGTACAATTTCAAGAAAGGTGCAGGGGCAAAATGCGCACAGCGCCTGACAGGGGCCCCTCCTGTACATGCAAAATACGCGCGTATTATAAATTATTTAGTGGTAGTTCATTGGCAGTGAACGAACACACATAGCGTTACATATTTTCACACATTGCACACGAGCTTGCATACAACAGCATTTACAAATTATTGGGTTACAGTTTGTTTACTAATATAGACGGTGAAGTAACAAAATGTTCCCCTTTTTCCCCGTTCCTCTCCCGGTCCGCAAGCAATAAAGTTAGTTAGTTGTTAGCCTAAAGGGCCTACCCGCGTCGGCCATGTCTACGTTCGCACCGCCACCTCTTTTATCGGCGTGCCAAGCGCTTGCGTATCTAGTTCCCTTCCGGTGGTGGCGGTGCCGTCGATACGTCACGCGTGTCTAGTTTCCTCCGGCTACTCGGGGCGGATTCTCGTCTCTGTTCCTGCCGTCGCACTTCGTAGGCGTGTTGCTCCTCGGGAGTCTGGGCAATATGCAAATATGATGGAATTTACATAATAATTACAGGTAATACGGGAATGTGTGTGCGTACCTATCATCATGATGCCCACCATCCGGAAAATAAATGTGTTCGCACCTTTGTTCCAAATTATGCGTCACCTCTGTGTCGTGCGCTCAACAGCTTCGCTGCTGATCCGCCTTCGCAGAGTGGAATGGTTCATGATTTTTTAGGAGGAACCTTGAGGTAATAATTTTTCAAACAAGGTTTACTTTGCTTCAAGACTTCAAGATTTGAAACATTATTATCTTCCGCAAGAAAGATGTTGAACCCCTACGAGAAGCACACAGTAAACAACGCTAGACTTGAACTGGACATTGACACGTGGACTTTAGGTTTTACGAGTGAGCGCTTTTCACTGGGTAACAAATGTTAAGGCTCCGTGCGGCACGCGTCTGCACGTATCGGAAGTTTCTCGAACGCTATCGATGGTTCTATCCGCTTTCAGTGGTCACCAGATCTTGTTTATTCTGATTGCATGCACGACGCGAAGGATGTAGAACTATCTGGAAAACACGCAGGACACCTGCGATTACTCTGATATATTCGATGGCTCGTGTTCAAAAGGTGACGTGCATGACCGGCACATAACATTTCGACGATCCCTGACTGTGTTCGCCGCTATCGTTATGGTTTAAGTGTAGCCTATATGTGTGGGCACATGTACGCCCAACTAAAGCTAGAGTCCTCATTAACAGTAGTGCTATTGTGCTCTTTACCTTCACTACTAAGTGACAACGTGCTTTGCGTTCATGTACCGGACGCCCCCACAAAGCCATGACCTAAGCCCGAATGCGGAAGACGACACCAACATAGCCAAGAACCAGCAAGGTAACCGAAGACTGAGGACTGCCCCCGGAGCACGCACCTTTGCCTGAGACGACAAGGAAGATCGTCACCAAGTCAACCACAATGGCAGCCCCAGCGTCTCCCATCGTGCTGCAGCAGCCCAGGGAGCCACCGACCCATCTAGGATCATCATTTGAAGACCCGAATATCTGACTGGAAACACACAAAAGAGCCGCTGCATTCAACAACTGGAACTCCGAAGACAAGCTGCGGCATGTGTATTTTCCCTCAGAAGACGCCGCCAGGACGTGGTTACAGAACCCAGAATCAACTCTTACTACAGGGGGTCTGTTCCGCAACTTATTCCTGCAGATGTTCGCGATCGTCCTACGCAAACAGCGAGCCCAAGCTTTAGTGGAAGCCCGCATGCAGCCACCGAACGAGAACATCGCGATCTTTACGGAGCAGATGCCTCTTCCGGCACGCCGGCCCCGACATGTCGAAAGAGAAGTTCGCTGCCTGATGCGCGGTTTGAAGCAAGAGCTTTTCGCCGGATTGATACGCAACCCACCTAGATTGTTGCCAAATTTATTTCTGATTACAACTATTAGGAAGACGCTCGATATGCGGATAAAGCAATATAGCCGCCGACCGCTCACCGCAAACTACCCCAACATTCTAGCACTAGGCAGCGAGGACCTGCCAGAGACCATCAGAGCGGTCGTTCGCGAGGAACTGCGGAAGCTATTTCCAAGGTCGGCGTTTCAAGGGGCATCAGTCACCGACATCGTCAAAGAAGAGGTTCAGCGATCGCTTGGAGTACCCGAGGTGCAACCACCATTACCGCAGCCCCAGCCGGAAGTGATCAGCCACGCCGCCGTCGCCTGCACTCAAGGTCTCCCTCCACGACCGCTCCAGGGCTTGTAACGCCGCAATTCCGTCGTCCACCGCTGCCGCCGCCAGCGTGCCCACCTGTCGCCGAGTACAGCTACGCGAGGACGACGGACATTTGGCGAGCCGCCGACCGACGTCCGCTCTGCTACCATTGCGGGGAAGCCGACCATGTGTACCCCCGCTGCCCATAAGTCAATGCCCTCGCGACATCGCTGACTACCTAGCTGCCACTCTGTGAAACCCTCGATAACCGTCCCATTCGCCATCACCAGACAGCGACCTGTCGCCTGAGCGCCGTTCATACGTTCCCTGAGCCCCGGACCGGTCCGTCAGACCATATCCGGATAACTAAAAGCAGCAACCGATGGAGTTGCGATTGCTGTTCGTCGAAATGCCGGAAGTTCCACCACCGCTGACGAAGACGCCGAACAGAATATCTTGACATCACAAAGATATGCAGCTATTGCGAGGAAGCCTGGAAGAAAAGGTTATATGCCCCGATCAAAGAGCTGAAAACGCGACGTACCAGCCACACGTCAGTACGACGCACCCGTGATCCTACGCCGAGACATAACTGCAAGACAAGACAAAGAACAACCGACCTGGACGTGCTTCTCGATGGCCACGCAGTCACTATGTTAGTGGACACAAGAGCCGATTACTCCCTAACGAATGTACCCATCGCCGCCCAGTTGAAAAAGTCAATACATTCTTGCGCCAAAAGGGAAATAACGACTTAAGAGGGAGACTAACAAACGACAGGTCGAACGCTCGAGCTGTTGTTTCTTACTCTCCTTCCTAAGTCTTTATTTTCCTTTTAGCTCAACTGTATTCATTCGCTTTCAACCAACTCGCCCTGGCAACAAGTTCTACTCAGGTACATTTCTAGTACAGTGGACCTCTTCTTTACCATGTCTGCTTCAATGAGCGCTAGACCTGTGATTTCTTACTCTCCCTCCTGAGTTTTTATTTCCCCTTTGGCGCAAGAACATATTCATTAGATTTGAACCAACTCGCCCAGCAACAAGTTCTACTCGAAGAAAGTTAAGACCCCATGACAAAGACCTCAAATTCGGACCGCTGGAGGACACCTCATCACGCCGAATGGAATCTGCATGGCAAGAACTACCGTTCACGACAGTACTAACCCTATCACCTTCGTTATCATCCAACAGCGTTCACGGGACGTCATTCTCGGCATGGACTTCCTGAACCAACACGGCGCAGTCATCTACCTGAACTCCAAGTCGATAACGCTGTCAGAGACCAAGCGATACCGCCAGAGAACACTTGTAGTCACCACGCCTTGAGTGTGCTCGAAGATCAAGTGAGCATCCCGTCTAGCTTCAGCATGGTCAGTTACCTCGGCACCGAAACACCCGCAGACGTAGAAGGCGTACTCGAGGGCGACCAGCATCTACTCCTCAACAGTGAAATTAGCTTCGCAAGAGGGATCGCTCGACTGCACGGAGGAGGAGCGGAAGTGATGCTAACCAACCTCAGCCAGGAGTTCAAGCACATCAACAAGGCACGACATTTGCGTACATCGAGGAAATTACGGAAACCAGCAACCAGAATCCACTCGGATTCTGCTGTATCTACCCCGGAGACCATATTTCCCGAATCAGACTACCACATCAATCCAAGTCTCCCCAGATGTCTTTTCCTACGATACAGACTGCTTTACGTCTTCATCAAGAATTCGACAAACACCAGTCGCAAAGCATCGCCTAATAACCGAAGAGTGCACTCCACCAGAGCCTTTACTGATTTTCGACGCGAGAACGTGAAGCTGTAAGCA
Source organism: Dermacentor albipictus (assembly GCF_038994185.2). Taxonomy (NCBI): domain Eukaryota; kingdom Metazoa; phylum Arthropoda; class Arachnida; order Ixodida; family Ixodidae; genus Dermacentor; species Dermacentor albipictus. The sequence goes on along the minus strand of NW_027225570.1, from coordinate 6,593,370 downwards.
AACAAGTCGACAAAATGCTTCGCCACGACAGGCACCGAAAAGCCCGTGGCCAGCTCCTGTTGTCTAGGTGAAGAAAAAGGATGGAACCCTACATTTCTGCGTCGATTATCGCCGACTGAACAAGATCATTAAGAAAGATGTATACCCCCATCCACGGATATACGATGCATTTGACCGGCTCTGCAACGGTATGCCTCTGCAGTCCCTCCACCATCCGTACCAGACAGCGTCGCACTACAGCTAAAGAAAATAGAATCGCGCTGCGACGACGCTGAAAACCGGCAACGCCGATCCAATTTACTTTTTTTTGGCATCCCTGATGACCCTGCAGAGACATGGTCGACTTCCGAGAAAAATGTTATCGACTTGTGTTCGGAAATTCTGGGTATTACCATTGTGCCATCCCAGATTGAACGTGCCCACCGCCTTGGACGACAACAGCCAGATAAAATAAGGCCTATCATTGTAAAGTTCATGCACTTTAAAGACAAAGATAACGTTATAGGATTAGGTAAAAAATTTAAGGGCACTGATTATGCTGTTCGGGAGGACTTTTCGCTCCAGACGCGTATCGCCAGAAAAAAGTTGCGTGAGTACGGCAAGGCTTTAAATGTTCCTTTCAAGCTTAATGTTGATAGACTGCGCGTGGGCGGCATATATTATGTGTATGACGCTGCGTCAGACACGGTCATGAAATCACCAAGATAGCTAAACCGTAGGCCGACTTCACGCACTACTCACAACTCCTGTCAAACTTACACCAAGCAGTCTCGGTTACCTCTTTCTTTATCTGTTTCATTTACAAACATTAGAAGCTTGCTTCCGAAACGTGACCAATTTTGTTCTTTTCTTGACGATAGTAACTCTGATATCGTTGTCCTAACAGAAACTTGGCTTACCCCTGAAATTAATGATACGGAAATATTTCCTGATAACAACTCTTACAATGTTTACCGCCATGATCGTGGAACTAAAAGGGGAGGAGGCGTCCTTCTAGGCATAAAGAAAAAGTTTTCTTCCTTTCTAATTGATTCGAAATCTGATCTCGAAATTGTTTGGTGCGCATGCTCATCATCATCGACTAAGGTACTTATTGGAGTGTGTTATCGACCACCTGACTTTCGCCATTCCTTCGTGGATGAATTTCGCAATAGTATAGCCACAGCTGTGGAGCTATTTCCTTCTGATTACATGTACATTTTTGGAGATTTTAATTATCCCCTTATTGATTGGTCTTCCTTGTTTTCTCCCTGCCGTAATTCTATGGACTTCATTAACTTAGCTTTAGATTTTAATTTATTTCAGGTCATTAACGAACCCACTCGTGGTCAAAATTTGTTAGACTTAATGCTTACTTCTGCTCCTGATACAGTCGGACAAATACTCACCCTCGATGGATTCAGTGATCACAAATTACTACAAATACCTCTTTACATACCTCTTGAAGATGTCAGCTTTACATCCAAGAAAATAAGAAACTATAATAAAGGTAACTATAAAGATATGAATTCCGATCTTGAAATGTTCTTCCGCCAAGAATTTATGCCCTCTTTCTCTGCACGTCCCGTTGATGAAAACTGAACTCTTTTCAAAGATAAAATTTCTTCGCTAATTGACAAGTATGTTCCATTGATTACCATATCTAATAGCAGGACTAACCAATGGTTCAACAAGTACCTTCACAGGCTAAAAAATAGGAAAAAACGCTTATACCAGAAAGCCAAGCAAAACCCGACAGCTTGGGTCGAGTACAAAAACTTTTTAAAAACTTATTGCTCTGCTATATCTGCTGCCAAAGATAAATATTACAACCGTGATCTACCCTCACTCCTCAAATCTGACCCAAAAAGGTTTTGGAAAACAATTTCACCGGACAATGGCTCCACTCGCATTTCCCTGCACGGAGCCAACAACGTACCTCCTAGCTGACCACGAGTGCCCTGTCGCTTTTAAAAATTTTTTTTCATCAGTATTTACGACGGAGGATCAGTCCACTGTACCCCTTATCCCTGAACCCGGCTACCCTTACATGGAACCTATTAACATCACCGTCGAAGGTATATCGCGTCTAATTACAAACCTCAAATTATCTACATCTGCCGGTATTGATAACATTAGCTCCAAAATACTAAAAAACACTGTCTCCGTTTCTAGCCAAATATTACTTCACATATTCCGACAATCATTATCATCCGGTCGCCTCCATTCTGACTGGAAAATTGCTAAGGTAGTGCCTGTATTTAAGGCGGGAGATAGAAATTCGCCTGGTAACTACCGTCCTATCTCCTTAACTTGCATTTCTTGTAAATTACTTGAGCATATCATCGCTTCTCATGTCTACAGCCACCTTGAGTCAAATAATTTCTTTTTTACTAACCAACATGGCTTCAGGAAAGGGTTTTCATGCGATTCACAGCTATTTGAACTTACAACCGACCTACATTTTAGCATGAATAACAACAAACAAACCGATTGCATATTTCTTGATTACTCAAAAGCCTTTGACCGTGTTGCCCATTGTCGTCTAATCTCGAAATTATCTTCACTCCAGCTAGATTCGGTAACTCTTTCTTGGTTACGGAATTTTTTGTCACTTCGCCAGCAGTTCACAGTTGTTAACAGTTGCTACTCACCCCCTTGCTATGTGACTTCCGGTGTTCCACAAGGCAGTGTTTTAGGACCCTTACTATTTCTAATATACATCAACGACCTGCCTACTAACATATCTTCTTCCATCCGTCTTTTTGCTGACGATTGCATAATTTACCGCACCATTAATTATATCGACGACCACATCGCACTTCAAAATGACCTCAAGAATGTTTCTGATTGGTGTAGTACCTGGCAAATGCCTCTTAACGAATCTAAATGTAACGTTATCACTTTTAGCCGTAAGCACGTCAATTCTCAATTCACCTACTTTCTTAACTACTCTCAGGTCTCGGTAGCATCTTCATATAAATATCTCGGAGTTCACCTCGCTCCTAACCTGTCCTGGGCATCCCACGTCACCGCCATTTGCGCCAAAGCCTCACGAACTTTGGGGTATTTACGAAGAAACTTAAAGAACGCCCCACCCAGCATCCGGAAGCTTGCATATGCAACATTTGTCCGGCCTCAACTAGAATTTGCAAGTCCTGTGTGGTCGCCTCATCAAAAATACCTAATCAATATGCTAGAAGCCGTACAGAACAGAGCAGCACGTTTTATTTCTTGCGATTATAACTATTCTCATAGCGTAACTGAAATTAAACAGAATCATGACATCATTTCACTTGAAACTCGCCGTTGCATCGCACTTCTCTGTTTGTTCCACAAGTATGTTAATGGTAATAGGCTCTCTCCGCTACCTCTCGAAAGGCCTTTGCGCATGTCAAAACGCCTCCATAATAATTTCAGTTACTCGCGCATCTTCGGTCACACATTAACCTTCAACAGCTCTGCGCTTCCACGGGCCATTTCTCTGTGGAACGATTTGCCCGACACTATCGCTTCCTTAACAAACCATGATTCCTTCCGCAACCAAGTCAGCAGTCATCTTTCAAAAACACCCTTTTAATCTGTTCACAAACTTATTGCTTTTTATTGATATTTTTTCACCTGCATCGTGGTTTGTACTGCGCATCAGTTACATTTTTTAAAGTGCTGTATCTCTTGTGTTTGAATGCTTTATAGTAGAAATGTATAAGTGCCACTTGCTACATAATATGTTCACTAGCTCATATAGTACTGTTTCTGTTTATACCCCCCCCCCCCCTTACGTCATGCTCCTACGGGGGCCTGTAAGGTCATTGTAAATAAAAAAAAAATACCTCTCGTCAATGGATCTCAAGTCTGGCTACTGGCAAATGCAGGTCAACGATAGAGATCGCGAAAAGACCGCCTTCATCATGCCAGACGGCCGCTACGAGTTCAAGGTCATGCTATACGGACTGTGCTCGGCGCCTGCGACGTTCCAGCACGTCGTGGACACGGTGTTAGCAGGATTCAAGCGGCAGACATGTCTTGTTTACTTGGATGACGCAGTCGTCTGTGCCGGAAATTCCGACGATGGCCTTAAGTGGCTTTCGACAGCACTAGAGGACATGAATTCATCAGGCCTCACTCCGAAGCCGGAAAAAAGAGGCTTCGCGTAAGATGAGCTACTGTTCCTGGGCCACGTCATCAGCAGATCTGGAGTCCGCCCCGACCCGCAGAAGACAGCCAGTGACCCGCCGCCGTAACTGGACGAGGATGAAGACGCCTTCCATGGAATAATTAGCGCGGAAGACTTCCCTGAACAGCAACGAGCAGAGCCGGAGCTAAAAAGCGTCGTCGAGTATTTGGAAGGGAACACCGTGTTCTGCTTAGGGCATTTAAGAGAGCAAGCATTGTCTTCGTTCTCGCTTAAGAACGACCTCCTCTTAAACAAGAACTCACCAGTTCGCGCCAAATACATTCTTGTTGTTTCCTCCGTGCTGCGTCTAGAAGTACTACACGCTCTACATGACTGTCCGACCGCATGACATCTCGGGTTCTCCTAGACACTCTCAAGGATACAGGAAAGGTATTGCTGGCTGCGCCTTACCGCCGACGTCGCTTGTTACGTCAAGACATGCCGAGATTATCAGCGACACAAGGCACCACCGGCAAGGCCAGCAGGATTACTACAGCCGATCTTGCCGACCATTTCAGCAGATGGATTTGTTGGGACCCTTACCGACGTCAACATCTGGAAATAAGTGGATCGTCGTGGCGACGGACTATCTCACCCGCTTCACAGTAATGAAATCTTCGCCGAGAGGTTGCGCAGCCGAAGTGGCCAAATTCTTTGTCGAGAACATCGTACTGGGGCATGGCGCCCCAGAAATCCTCATGACTGACAGAGGAACGGCCTTTATAGCGGAACTCACCCAAGCCGTTCTGCTATACAGCCAGGGAAGCCACAGGAGCACAACTGCCTACCATCCGCAGACAATGGTCTTACGTAGCGCTTGAATAAGACCCTCGCCGGATTGCTAGCAATCGACGTCGACGTCGAACACAAGACGTGGGATGGCTTCCTGGCGTACGTAAACTTCGCTTAAAACACGGCGGCCAAGAAAAAACGTAAATGACGCCCTTCAAACTGGTTTACGACAGGAACCCTACGACGACTCTCGACGCCATGCTACCATGCACCGACGAAGAGAATATTGGCGCCGCCACTTATTTCGAGCTCGCCGAAGAAGCCCGACAGCTCACCCGCCTTCGGATCAAGAACCAGCAAAGGACCGACAGCCGACAATACAACCTTCGACGACGTTACGTCGAGTACCAGCCCGGCGACCATGTTTCGGTATGGACCCCAGGACGCCGACGAGTACTTAGCGAGAAGCTTTTACGCCTCTATTTCGGACCCTACAAGATCATCCGATGCATTGGCGCACTCGACTATGATGTCGTACCAGACAACATTTCGCTATCACAGCGGCGCCGCTCACTACTTGAAATAGTCCACGTTCTGCGACTTAAGCCATTCTAGAAGCGCTAATGAAGTTTTGGTCATTGCGTAGCTTACCTTTGCACTTTGTTACTTGGGAATTTGTTTCTTTGATAAGTGTTCTGTTGTGTTTCGCTCTCCTGTTATATTTGTGGCATCGCGAAGATGCTTTTTGAGAGGGGGCATTGACACGTGGATTAGCTTATGTTTCTTGTGTGAACGCATTTCACCGTCTAACAAATGTTATCGGTCTGCGCGGGACGCGCCTGCATGTATTGGAAGTTTTCTATCCGGTGTCTGTTGTCGCCGAACCTTGTCTAATCTGATTGCATGTATAAGCGACGCGAATGGTGCAGGTCTTTCTGGAAGATACGCGGGCATAAACGATTGCTCTGGAACATTCGATGGCTCGTGTCTGAAAGCCGACGTGTTTGACAGGCAGATCAGATTTCGACGATCGCGGTCTGTGTTCGCCGCTATGGATGTGCTTTAAGTGTAGCCTGTTTCGTAGGCACTGGTTCGCCCAATAAAATTTAGTTTCGTCGTTTACAGTATTGCTGCTGTGTTCTTTACCGTCACTGCTACCTGACAGTATTAATGAAAAGAAACATAGTATGTATGGTATGCGCAGAACACCGACGCAGAATCTCGACGGCGTCTTTTACTGCCATAGCAGTTATATGGACACTCCAGGAGAATTTCCATGGTGTTCCGTGTGGAAGCCAAGAGCGATAAGATACCGGCGGCAAGCGCCGTTTGCTTTGGGTGCGAGGGAATACCGTGCCACGGTGACAAGAGATGGTTGGTGGCTTGGTGCGCATGGCGAGGCCGAGGGAGGTCGCGCGCGTCCGATCTTGCAGTTATTTTCTGAAGTGGGTTCGACGGCTCGGGACAGCTGATGTGCTTCGTGTACGCTGCGCTGCCGCCCGCATAGTTTGCGCTCAAGCAAGAAGCCGTGGGTAGGAGAATTCGCTCGCCGCTGCTGCCGTTCTTTATGACATCAGCATTCTGAGGGCGAATGTCCGCGGTAGTCTAGTGAGATGAGTTCGTGTTCGCCTGTGCGCGAGTGGTAGCGTGCTTGTTGATTTAGTTAGCAAGTGAATGTTTGTAGCAGTTTAAACAGCTAATAAAACTACTAACGTTACTGCGTATATCTAATATGCAACATCTAATAACCTGCTACCGCAATCAATGCTGCACGTGTCATGCGAAATTGCTACATTTTTTGACGCGCATGGATGGTGGGTAAAACATCTCTACAGACGCGCAGAGCCATTGGCTCTGCGCGTCCGCAAGCCTTGTGTACACACCGTCACGCTGATCTCAATCGGATACGCCTTGTTTTGGCTTCAGTTACAGCGACACGTGTCGCTAAAACACTGTAACGTTGATTCTAGGCAGGTGAGGCACACCACGGTGCGTACGCTGGTCTGAGTAGAACGAACAGTAAGCGTCTAGATAAGTCTTCTATAATAACAATTTAGATCCTGGAAGTAAGTTCACTCATATGCCCAAAGCGCTTCATTTCATACGCGGCAAGCAGCCAAAGATCCTCGGTTTCTACGCTCACAGTGGTCGTGCGGAGTCTAGACCAAACGTCGTAATCTTAACGCACACAAATCTGACAAATCCGCTACACACAGACCACACCCTACAGCTGAGACGAATAACAAGGAGGGGGCTTACCTTCGTAATTGCCCGTCACACCGGTGCACCCAACCTTTGGGCTGACGAGTTGGCTGTCGCATTCCTCCCCTGAAATATATCGGCGCATCTTATGCAAGTCTTCTCCGGCAGACATAATCAGGCGCGGTACCTCTTCTTCCTCTACTTCTTTGCCACTACATAATATGGCACGTACCCACTGTCGAACATTGGCATTATGTCAAATTTCTGATGTAAATTTTGGCTAAAGATCCTTGGCAAAAAACAATATTCTTTAACAAAACTCTGGTACTGTTGAATATTCCGCATACAATCGAATTTGTTCGCCTGCGTAATGTGGGCGCGCGCCACGCGCTGCGCAGTTACGCTGTGCTAGAGATATGTGCAAGTCACGGTGCAGTCAGCGTTAGGCGCGAGAGTAGCACATATCCTCTCTCACGCCGGAACCGCTAGACCGCAGTGCATCGCGCGCTAGCTTGGCAGGAATGGTGGCTCTGGGGGCAATGACACGAGGAGCGTGCGCACGCTTGGTCGAACGTCTATGGTCGAATGAAACAGCGTTCGCACGCCGCGTACTGGTGCGCACGCGCTCCGGCAGCTGCTGATCGCCGCGCTGCTGCGGGCCCCGTTAAATATACCCGAATTATACCAGGAAAAAATTTGCGCTGATTCTGGCGTCACCCGTGTGACGTATTGTGCGTCATAGTGACCACGCCGGGCAATATCTGCGCCTTAAGCGGCTGCATACCCGGCTAGCCAGGCTGCTCCTTTATGCGCGGCACATTTTATAGCACTGCAGTCGCTTGCACGCACGCGTGCTTCTCGCATGCTTTGAGAGCGCAGCTCTTAGACGCCCGTTCCAGCTCTGAGCGTCGGAGTGCCTCGCCGTTGTGCTTGGGCGTAACCGGGTATAAGACGTTCATATGAGGGATCGCCAGCCGTTTGTGCGCAGGCGCGAGTAAGAGGGGGCGCGAGAGAGAAAATCTGGCCGGGGGCTTCTGTTCCCTGAATATATGACTCTGCCAAGGCACTACCGAGGAGGTTTCCTAGCGCGTGTTGTAGGCCTTTGTCCCTAGGCGTGCCGGCATGGCGTAGTGGGGCACTATAGTAGTATGGTCGAGTTTGTATTGGCGGCGAGGAGTTACGGAGTCGCCATCTAGCGGAAGCGCCTCGCTGGCGTAGTGTGAGGGATCACGCGGCGCGCTCCTCATAGGTTTTGCTGTGAGCGCTCTCTCACTTTCTGTCAGCGCTGACTGAAAACACCACGCGCGAGCTCTACCGCACATTTCTGTAAGTACTTTCGAAACGAGAGAAGTTTTTTACTGTCTAAATAATAATCTTGGGCAAACTGAAAGCACACAATCGTTTACAGACACTATCTCTTTACCGAATACGTACAGTGAACGCCACTGCGCGCGGTCGCCGCGATGGAGTCTCCCGAACCGGCTTCTTGCGTGAAAAGTAGGTAAACGCTGAGAGCAAGCTATGTGAAATATGTTCTTATAGTGGTTGTATAACTAAATGGAGCGTAATAGAACGAAGCCTCAATGCAGCGATCGCGCAGATTCGCAGCGACCGACTGCGCGTCTGCATGCTTGTCCGCGCACTCTTTCGCTTTCTCCGCGCGCGCGTCTTCGCCACGTGCCATGAGCTTTAGGCCGCAGAATATGAGCATTTGACAGTATGCAAGCAACCATTGTTGCGTGGGCGCTATCAGAGCTGTTCAAAAATAATTTCATTGTAGAGACTGCGACGCCTACGGGGACTGTGATGTGCCGTCGCGACGATTCAATGTTTTTTTTTCTTCTAAATTCTTTGACCTTTCAATACAATTTCTCAAGTTGCGTCGCACTGCATGTTTACCGCTGCTCTCAGCGTGCAATTTCCCTCTGCTCCTTTTTTTTTAATCCAGTGCATTAATTCATAACGCAAACACGACCATATGCCATGCTTTTCTTAATGTGCTTCTTACCGTTGCCTTTCCACTCCACTGAACTTGCCAGTACCTATAGCATCGACAAGTTCATAGACCAAACCGTCATGACATTAGTCGGGCAGCGGACTCGGGCGAGCGTCTCAGTGCGCGTTTTCCGAACATCGCAGACCCGGCGCCGTAGCAGAAATCTTCCTCGCGTCTGTGCTTGCTGCATGCCTGAATTGCAGCCGATGACTGTTTACCGGTTTTATGTTTCGCGAGCCAAGCTTCACGCAGCTTCTTGTCCTGCGGCTACGTGTGAATAAGGCTGACACCGGCCTCCGTTACGTGCATTCGGCCCTGCGGCACCGAGCAGTAGCCTACCATGTTGCGCGCCTTCAAAGGCAGCCACTACCTATTGTAGTGCTTTCAAGCGTTGTAAAGGAGACACTCGAAGCGGGAAAATTTCGCCACTAAATGATGACCGCAGCGTACGAGGGAATTTAAACTCGTTTTCAGCTCGCTTCGGCGCTCCCGAAGCAGCCGACGCGGCCGCTATGTCCACGTGATCCCTCCTAGCACGTCACGCCGACGGTGGCGCCAGCTTTTCCAGTGGTGGAGCTCGAGGCCAATACGCTCGGGCGCTGGCCACCGGCGCGGTAAATTAGGTGAAGCAGCGGGCACTGACGCCCGATTTCGCGACCGCTGTGTCCGACAGACTGTCTTGCACCTGCGGCGCTCGTTCTAAGTCAGTCGTACCAGATCATATCTTTCGCAGGCCTTATGGCGATGTACCTTGTAAATAATATAGCAGATGCATCTGTTGAAGCAGTAGCGACCGTACTAGAGCCCGGACCACATGTATTGAAAATCTAGAAGGAAGAGCGCGCTACCAACCGCAATTGAACGCAAGTGGCGGAAAGGCCGCCGTTCACGATGACTGATTCAGCACCAGCACCGCAGGCGCGGCCAAGTGTGTCTGACGTACCTTCAGAGGCAAAGTTCTGACTGTTGTTGCAGAAGTCGCATGGCGCGGTAGTGCTGAACTTAGCGTCACAAGTTGGCGGCTGGGTGTAATTATATTTCTTCAAGCCTGTTTTTTACTAATTGTAACAACGTGTCATCATTTTAGCGTTATTGGCGGCGCCTCCAGGACACCAAAGCGGAAACGGCGACTCGAAAGCTAGAATCCGGGCTGGTCCGTGGGTTGGGGCTCGCCGAGGTGCGCGCGTGCCAGCGGTGTATAAGATTGAACACCTCCAAGATTCATGCTTTTGGTTGCCCTGGAGATCCTGCGCCTCCTGCTTTATTATAACCTCAGGTGCTCTCCTGAGGCCTTCGTTTGCCGGTTACATGTGCCCTCTTGGAGCAGTGCTTCTAGAAAATCCGATCTATTGTCACGACGAAGAAAGCGACGCGCGACTTATACAACACCAGTCAGAACCTTGTACCTTGACACAAAGCGATCACCAAATTGGGCACCCGTGCCAACTGCCTCACCATGCGGGCAGCCAGTGACGGAACGTAAACAAACTCGATCGCACTCCGCAATCCCGGCATGTCTAGGGAACAAACGCATACAACACGCGCTGAAAAATTGGAGGACGCTTAAGCTTCGCCTTCTAGAGTGGAACGCGATCGCGTTATCGCACCCCGTTCGCACCGCCTACTCAAACGCACTACGCCAGCCAAACGTCGCGATCGGCAGAGATAGCCGGGCCCCGACGCGCCATGAAGGCGGACGTGGTTATGGGGCGAGTGGCGCGCCACGTGTCGGGGCAGCGCCGTGCATTGCGAGGAGGGAGTCTTCTGTGTTTGCCGCAAGATGGCTCTGCGTGTGCGCAGAGCGCAAAAGAAATTTAGCGGGAACGTACTTACCTACTCGTGAAACTGCGACCTCTGTAAGTTACATGGTCATAATTACCGATATTCACCGCAGTATAACTTTCTACGGCGCGTTTCTAAGGCTACACCGCATTCACTAGAGGCGATTTTGTCCCGTTTTGAAGGAAGGAACTCGTGGCTGAGCCAATACGCAGCACTGTCACGATAACGTTGTAATGGCACCCCAAGATAAAGAGTTAAAGATCAGACAGAAAAGTGTGGCGGGCATAATTTTTTTATGTTTTCAAGAGCTAGTGTTTGCAATTTGTTTTTAGTTACAAAGGTGTATTATGTACTACAAGTGTTATGCATGGCAAAGATTTCGGTGCAGAAACTTGACAGAGTATTTGCGGTATATTGGCGGCGAGGAGTTACGGAGTCGCCCTCTATCGGAAGCGCCTCGCTGGCGTAGTATGAGGGATCACGTGGCGCGCTCCTCATAGGTTTTGCTGTCAGCGCTCACTGAAAACACCACGCGCGAGCTCTCCCGGACATTTCCGTAAGTACTTCCGAAACGAGAGAAGTTTCTTACTGTCTAAATAATAATCTTTGGCAAACTGAAAGCACACAAACGTTTACAGCCGCGATCTCTTTACCGAATACGTACAGTGAACAACACTGCGCGCGGTCGCCACGATGGAGTCTCCCGAACCGGCTTCTTGCGTGAAAGGTAGGTAAACGCTGAGACCAAACTATGTGAAATATGTTGTTCTAGTGTTTGTATAACTAAATGGAGCGTAATAGAATGAAGCCTCAATGCAGCGATCGCGCAGATTCGCCGCGACCGACTGCGCGTCTGCATGCTTGTCCGCGCACTGTTTCGCTTTCTCCGCGCGCGCGTTTTCGCACCGTGCCATGAGCTTAAGGCCGCAGAATATGAGCATTTGACAGTATACAAGCAACCATTGTTGCGTGGGCGCTATCAAAGCTGTTCAAAAATAATTTCATTGTAGAGACTTGACGCCTACGGGACTGTGATGTGCCGTCGCGACGATTCAATCTTTTTTTTCTTCTAAATTCTTTGACCTTTCAATGCTATTTCTCGAGTTGCGTCGCACTGTATGTTTATCGGCGTTCTCAGCGCGCAATTTCCCGCTGCTCCTTTTTTGTAATCCAGTGCATTAATTCATAACACAAACATGACCATATGCCATGCTTTCTTTAAATGTGCTTCTTACCGCTGCCTTTCCACTCCACTGAACTTGCCAGTATCTATATCACAAGTTCGTAGACTAAACCGTCATGACATTAGTCGGGCAGCGGACTCGGGCGAGCGTCTCAGTGCGCGTTTTCAGAACGTCGCGGACCGGGCGCCGTAGCAGAAATCTTCCTCGCGTCTTGGCTTGCTGCATACCCGAGTTGTAGCCGATGACTGTTTACCTGTTTTATGTTTCGCGAGCCAAGCTTCACCCAGCTTGTCCTGCGGCTACGTGCGAATAAGGCTGACACCGGCCTCCGTTACGTGCGTCCGGCCCTGCGGCACCGAGCAGTAGCCTACCATGTCGCGCGCCTTCAAAGGCAGCCACTACCTATTGTAGTGCTTTCAAGCGTTGTAAAGGAGACACTCGAAGCGGGAAAATTTCGCCACTAAATGAAAACCGCAGCGTACGAGGGAATTTAAGCTTGTTTTCAGCTCGCTTCGGCGCGCCCGAAGCAGCCGACGCGGCGGCTATGTCCACGTGATCCCTCCTAGCACGTCACGCCGACGGTGGCGCCAGCTTTTCCAGTGGTGGAGCTCGAGGCCAATATATGGGGATCCACTTGGGAGAGAACTAGCCGGTGTAACTTGTTTCATTCGGTGAAGAATAGAGGACTAGGATTAACACATATGTTTTTGAAACAGATTGTTAGTAGGTTCTTTTTCTTAAGGGACCAAAGTGATATATCTCTGCGTACTGTTATTCACGTGAGATTGAGTTCTTTGCCTGAGTGGGTTGTCTCATGAACAAATGAGCGCACTCGAACACCATTTGGCTTTCTGAGGGAAGTTGTTATGTCCTTTTCTTTATTGAAAGCGCATTTTTCGAATTAATTTTTGACTTCAGTGACGCGTAAGAAACATTATAGTGATCTGGTTGATGTTTTCTTGCCGCATCCTGTTTACCGTATGATGTATAACTTAGGACCTGAACACAATGTGCTGAAACGCGTAAGAAAAATGCCGGTTAGATCTTCAGCGAAAATCTTTTTTCAATTGCATTCGGGCACTCTCCTTGTGAAGCCATGGCTGCAAAGCAAGGGCTCCTTTGTTCCATGGTCTGTTAACTGCGTCATATGTAAGAAACCTGAAACCATTGAACACGTCTTCTTGGATTGCCATGACTCAGTTTTCTTGTGGGATGTTCTCAAACGGACTCTGAAGAAAGACCTGCCGTTAAGTCCTTTCGGTATTCGGTTCTTACCGTGTGCAGACACAGGGGGAGTGCCGGCTGACTTGATAATGCTTTTGTGTATGAGCAGCGTGGGGAAAACGCGTATGGATGTCGGGAACGCCCGCGTAGATTAAAGGTCTGCGAGGGAACACCTAAATGAAAGTCCTAGGTACACGCGTGATGCCCTCAAGCACATGATTGAACCCCCAGAGTGGTTTCAGGAGCTTGACACTTTGGTGTCTGTGATATCCTCTTGGAGTACCTTTTAAATATGTAGTCTCTCGAAGTGATGTAATATTATTTTTCTGCACCAAGTGACCTACTTTGTACGCGTTTGATTGGTGTTGAAATCAAGGTAATAAAGAAAAAAAAAACTCGTGGCTGAGTGGTAGCGTCTCCGTCTCACACTCCGCAGACCCTGGTTCGATTCCCACCAGCCCATCTTGCAAGATGTTTCTTTATTTATGAAGTGCCTTCTGGGGTTTATCGCTCACGGTCAACGACGCCGAAACTGACGCCGACGATACCGGCTTTTCTGCGACACGAGCTCCTTAAGGCTGTCGCGTTAAAAAACCTCCTCCGTAGTGCCTAGGCGCAAAAGCCCACATATTTTTTCTCTCGCGCCCGCTCTTACTCGCGCCTGCGCACAGACGGCTGGAGCGATTCCTCAAATGAACGTCTCGTTCACCGGGCGGCCTATTACGCCTATTAACGCGATAGCGTTAAGGAGCTCGTGTCGCAGAAAAGCCGGTGTCGTCGGCGTCGGTGTCGGCGTTTTGCGGCGTTGACCGTGAGCGATAAATCACGGCAGGCACTCCATAAATAAAAAGCAACTTCCAAGATGGGCTGGGTGGGAATCGAACCAGGGTCTCCGGAGTGTGAGACGGAGACGCTACCACTCAGCCACGATTTCGATGCTTCCAAAAGGTACAAACGCGCCTCTAGTGAATGCGGTGTTGCCTTCGAAACGAGCCGTGGAAAGTTATACTGTGGTGTATATCGGTAATTATGAACATGTAACACACAGAAGTCGCAATTACACGAGTAGCGAAGTGCGTGTCGCTGCATTTCTTCTGCGCTTTCCGCACACGGAGAGCCATCTTGCGGCAAACACAGAAGACCCCCTCCTCTCCATGTACGGCGCTGCCCCGACAGATGGCGCGCCACGCGCGCATTGGAGCTGTCGCGGCTCGGACTCTCTCCCCTGACGACACTTCGCCTTGCTCCCTCTGTAGAATCAAGCGTCCTTCCTTCCTTTAGATCACTATCTCTCTATCTCTCTGCCCGTGCCGATCACGGCGTTTGGCTGGCGTGCATCATTTCCCCCTCCGGGATGCGTATTTGGAATATCCAGAAGGTACAACGCATGGCAACCGCAGCACCACGCTATTGGCTTACGAGCCTGCGGGACGCCGTGATGTCACTCCTAGCAACGGCGCCAAGCGATAACTCTCGTTCCCGGTGCTCTCCGTACAAAAATCCCTCACGTGACCTGATAATAGGTGCCTAGGGACAGGATTGTTTACGGTTTTTGAGAAGGCATGATGGTGGCGCCGAGCGACGCCGTGGCGTGTTCGTTCTCGGCATGTTCGTTCTCCGGCTCGCGCGGACCGTGCGTTGTTCGACGTTGCTTATGTGATCGTGCTTGCGTTGCTTGTGTGTTGGTGGTAGGTTCTGTGTTACTTGGCGGAAAGCCGCGAGTAGTGGTGGTGCGGCAGTGCGACTTTCGCCTCGGTGAGCTCTGGCAGTACAGAATCTGCGTTGTGACCCGTGCTTCTAGCGCCTCGACAGCGAAGTTCTGCGAACCGCGATGTGGCGTCGCCGTGTCCGACTTTGCTTAACGGACATTGAGGGATGTGCTGCTCGCTACAAGTCATGTAAATGCGACTGCGTCGATCGCCCATGCACTGTTCAGCGCTGATTGTGTACACAATTAAGTGTGCTGTGCTTGAAACGAGTGGTGCAGCCGTGCAGCGGGGGGTGGTGGAGGAGCAGAGTGGCTTAGGGGTCTCCATTTGCACGTTCACAGATATGTGCTCCCGTTTTGGTCTCATTAGCGGCTGTCGCGGGATTGTGGTGTGCTCCTTGCCTAGTATGAAGTTTACGATGCTAACACACAGCATGTTCGCGTTTTTCCGTGCTATGTGTCATTTGCATGATGACCGAGTTGAAAACAAGGCATATGTCTGTGTTGTTTGCATTTGTGTGTTGTAAATTACTTCCTATTGTGGAAGTTCTGGCAGTCTTAAACGTAAACGTAAACATATAAACATATTTCTGTGTGTCTGAAATTTTGAATTTCCCATAATAGCCTTTACGACTGATAAGCGGGCTACACAGCCTGTGTGAATCAGCTACCTTTTGTTGCGACCCTCTTCCATGTGGTAGACTGATGCATGGTGCGCGTTTATTTCTGTACTGTTGTAAAAACCATTTGTTTATTCACCCATGTAGTACAAATGTACTGCTTCTTCGCCGCAGTACATTTTAGTTGCGCGCTGAAGGATACTAAAAGTGGGAGGGGACCGCTATCACCCAGCATAGTATGTCCACTCAGGCGACCTGAGAGGCGGCGGTTGCGCGAGTGTATAATTAAAGAACTCTTTTTATGTCCAGTGACAAAGGCCCCTTTCCCCTTTAGTATGCTTCACCGCAGTACATAGGAGTATTGCGAAAAAGGTAATCTTAAAAAGCTCAATTATGCAACGTTTCTTTCGTAGCTTGCTACACCGCAATACAGGGGTGTAGCATCGTGCATTAAAGCATAATAAGAGTGGAAAGGGCACATAGGTTTACTCATTATTTTCAATTGTGATATAATTTGCAAGTGCATCTGTGCTCTTGGTAAGCTTTATTGACAATTCTTTGTACATTACAAATTCATATTGCCAGGAAGCTTACTAAGGCACATTCGCCATATTGTAATGCATTATTCACCTTCAATGCAGGAGCACAATGCGGATTCATGCCTATGCTTCTGGCTGGACTGCACGTGCTCTTTGAGAACTGATTCGTTGTTCATAAGTGCACTGGTACTTACTCTAAACTGGAGGGCTGAAGTTGATACGGAAGCACAAGATGTTGCCAAGGTGGTTGTAGCACAGTTTTTTTTTCTTCGAGGTACCTTTTCTACTAGAAGCTTCCATTGCAGTGTTTCGAGCCTCTTTGAGCCAGCACATAGTCTATATAAACATCGGACACCGATTGGGAACATCACCTATGCTCTCTGCAGTAAGCTGCGCACAGGATAAGTTCATGCCTATCTATAGAAAAAAATGTAGCATGACCAGACTAAAAGGGGGTGGGCTGCAGCAATACTAAGTGTTAAATGTTGCCTTATCCTTTCTGTTGAGTTTTCTGTTTTGTGCTTTTTATTATGGATCCTCCACAATAACCATTAGAGTGCCGAACGTGAGCTTGTTGGTCTCAGATCTCATGGTTGTTACTAACAAAACAGTGTGATAAACAAACAAGGGCTTGGAGGCATCCTGTCACCTTGCTTATCTCATGGTGTTGCTTCACGAGCACCGTAGGCCTCCAGACCAACTAGGAAGGGAAATTTGTTGCAATCACTTCAGAACTGTATTGCAACCAAACGAACAGTGCTCTCAATGACAACATTTGGACAGTAGAGTGCTTGCACCCAGCAAAGTCTAAGAAGGAAGCATTCAGGATGTGCAAGTGGGCCTTTTGAAGCTGGCATCATTGTTGAAGGGGCTTTGCCTGCTACCCTCTTTATGGATACACAAAGATGATTTCCTCTTTGAGAGGGATTGTTTCAGATGTCGTTACATGGCAACAATGCTGGGTGTATAGTAGCAGAGAAGCTTGTCTTTGCCCACTGTCAATAATATGTTCCTTTTCCAGTTCCTGTGGAAGTGCCTACTTTTTGTACACAAAGTGCTCTCCATGCATGCATGCATTTTTAGCTTGTAAAGATGTCTATTACCCTTTGCCTCAAGCTGGTCCTTGTTGATGTCACCCAAGAAGGCATTGTGGAGTATGGCGATGCGCACTTACAAATCAGTGTTGATGCCAGTGAAACCAGATTAATGGAGCTGCCATTTATTTCTGTCCACTCCATCTTCATCCAGTTACAATGAGCAGTTCTTTGTCCAAACAGAAGGCATATGTAGTTGGTCATGCATAGCCTACGCACTAAGACTTGTTGGCGTGCCTGAGAACCTTAGCAGTGTCTATATGCAAAAACATTCTGATGTGTTGATGACTTCCTTCTCTTTATCACCCTTTGCCTGATGAAGCCAGCAACTTGGTCACCCGCCGTGGTTGCTCAGTGGCATGGTGTTGGGCTGCTGAGCACGAGGTCACGGGATCAAATCCCAGCCACGGTGGCCGCATTTCGATGGGGGCGAAATGCGAAAACACCCGTGTACTTAGATTTAGGTGCACGTTAAAGAACCCCAGGTGGTGGAAATTTCCGGAGTCCTCTATTACGGCGTGCCTCATAATCAGAAAGTGGTTTTGGCACGTAAAACCTCATAATTCAGCAACTTGGTCAATTAGATGTGCAACAGGCTTCCCATTAGTTTTCTCAGCGTCTCCTTTACCAGGGTGCTGCTCATAGATATCTGTTTTCTTGACCTTGCACTGCACTTAAACCATGGCCACACCTGCTGAACCTATAGTATGCGATCAGAAAAGTGCTATACATCACGTTGCTCCAAACTCATGACATGCGCTACAAGGCCTTGTGGAACACCCTCATTAATTTCCGCCCTCATCATACTGTATGAAGTTTCACATGACAAGTGCGACAATTAACATCTGCTGGTTTTTCAGTGCTATTCCTGTCCAGCTTGCTGAAAGCTGTCCCGAGTGTTTCAAAAGCAAGACTGCTGTCGGACAAGAAGTGCATAAAGCAAGGGTAGCAATAACCATATATGTCACACAAAATGAAGGTCACTGAGTGTACAGGCGATTTAATTCTTATCCAACAAGCTTGGTTCTCCCTTTGCAAGTGAGTAAACCCAACTTGCCCCAAAGACATGGCCTGTGACAAACTATGTGCCAGATGCTGTGTCCCCTGCAAAGCCGAAGATGTGTACAACATCCTGACACCCGTAGTGGCTTCTACACTGGGCAAACAGGCTACTACAAGAATGACCGCCTCTAATAATATGCTAATAACATGAAAACGTGCAGAGATTTGGCTATTCATTGGGTCCAACTGCAGGTGCAAGCCACTCTTCCACCAGATTTGTGTTGTTCACAGGAATTGGAGCTATACAAATGCAGACAAAAACAGTGATGTTTGAAAGTAGTTGAGTTCAACTATATTCTGCACAAACAGTGCTACTTACAGCGCCGGTACCTTGTAGCTACATTTCATGGCTGTCCCGCCATTCAAAGGCACTATTCTTGAATTATTAACTTCTATTTATACTTATGGTGGCCACATATTGCAAGTACATATCTACATTTGTGCAATATGGTTAAATGATGTCAACTATGATAGCCATTCCTAATCTGAGATGCAACAAAAGAACTAATATAGACAACAAATTGCAATTTAAGAAGACAACCCGTGCACAGGATAAGTGATAGACTTCCTTTTATTGAACAAAAGTCACATGTGTCACACGTCACCAGCAGTGGGTAGCAAACTTGCGAGCTTGGGTGACAGAGGCAAAACTTAGCAAAATGCTACACTCATACTCAAATGTATAATGGCCTATGACACAATAAACTACATTATATTGTACTGAATGAAAGGGCAAGACTCCATCCAAGAACACATTACGGCACAACATAATTGACATGGTGTAAAAGATGTTAACACGCCTTCCCCATAAAAAAAGAAACACTGAAAACATGCCTTAAAGGGCAATGTGCAGTGTCTGAAAGCAAGGAAAAACAACCCAAAAAAGGTTTCGCTAAGTCTTTCAATGATTAAAATTGTCAAACTGTCTTGTCACTTCTTAATGGATCTGCATTGTGTACTAGGGTGTTCTGATAAGGCAGTTTCAGCAAGTGTATTGGAAAGCAGTGTTCCCAGTCTGTGCCCAATATTTCGAATTTAAAGAGGGTCAGGCTGCCTTTCAAAGATGTACATTTTAATTTATAAAACAGAAAAAGGCAAGCAAAATTGCTGTGCTTTAGAAATTCACTTAAAGCAGTGCTAGTAAATTAAAGTATTAGTTTTCACTTATACAGCTTTCCACCTCTAACATTGTTTATCCCAGTTGTAAAAAGATGGGAATTTCTTTTTGAACAGAACTTTTTAAACTATATTTAACAGGCGAACCAAATACATCATAAAAGTGGCATTTCGCATCTGCAACAACTTCAATGTACTTGAAATTCAGCATATTGGGACATGGAGGAAGCCATAAAAATGCAATAACGGCCCGAGAGAGTTCTCTGCAATTAGGTGAAGAAATTGGCACATACCTGCAACATTTATTGATATCTAGGGTGAACTTTAACATCCAATGCAATATAGGCTCTTTCGGGACTGTTTATAACGTTTTGTGCCAGCGCACATACGTTAAAACACTATTCAGTGCTTGCACGCCGTGTCGATGTATGCCGAATTGCATTAACAGGACGTGAGCAGCACAGTGATCGCAAGGGCGTTTTGTTTCCTCTTGAGGGCATCGCGCTGCGTATCATTAGTAGTAGTGGTGGAATACGACTCCATCTCACAGGTTCCGATCTTGTCAGCATGGTTTTCGCCCAGCGATCCTCGCAGCGTAAACTGTCGCACCGGCGTAGATCCCGATTCCTATCAATCGGTTGTCGGCATGGGTTTCGCCCAGCGATCCTCGCAGCGTAAATTGTCGCACCAGCGTAGATCGCGATTCCTATCAATCGGCAGGGCGGAGACGGCGCTTCGATGGATGGGACGGAAAGTCGCGTCACCCTCGGCTCGCGACCGCGCCAGCACACAGTTACGCCAGTTTCATGTAGCCGCGTCTGCGTGCCAGCCACGACAAAACGTTGGCCACGGCGTTGGCCACGACACGCAACAAGCTACGCGAAGCCGCTGGTGATGAGAGTACGTTGTTAGGCATGACGCCACGGCGCGTCCCCGCAGGCGGCAGCCAATAGCGTGGCGCTGCGGTTGCCATGCGTTGTCCCTTCTGGATTTTCCAAATACGCCTCCGGGATACCGAGTTCTTTGGTTCGCTCCGCTTGCTCAGGCGCACGTTTCGTTGCTGCGCCGAACGCCGCGTTGCTCGACCATATGGCTCGACGCTCACCGCGTCTGATGCGGGGCGCCTCCTAAGTGATGGCTGCCCTGTAGCCCATTGTCTTACACCCATTGGCGGGTCGACGGGAACGCTATCGCGTTCCACTCTTGAAGGCGAAGCTTAAGCGTCCTCCAATTTTTTGCACTGCCTATTAGCCCCTAGAACGAACTACAGGGGCGCTGCGAGCGCCGCTCGCGTGACGTCAGGGCAAGGACTCGCGCCTGTCGTCTGCTACAGTTCGGGCGCTGTCCGGGCGATTTCTGTGGTGTTTTCGTTTGTTCGCCCTCGTTCTCTCTGCTTGTATACTTATGGTGGTCGTCTCAAATATATTTGCGAACATTTATTCAGAGCTAATTTCTTAGACAACAATGCAGCTCTCAAAGGCAACGCTACAGTGCCAGCCGAAGAAGGGCAAGAGAGCCCATTGCGGGTTTTTCATGCGCGGATGGACAATCGCAAAAACATAGCATACAGGAATCCAGTTATGATGCCAAACCTGCCGCGATGCAACATGTCACAAACGCTGCTGTATATGATTTCTACAACAGTTACGTTGATTTTAATCCTTTAAAACAGGTTTTCTCACGACGAGTAGTTCATGGTATAATATCGAATTTTTGCATTTCTTCACAGAAACGCTCGGCAGTAACACGGGGACTTAAATAATACTGGAGTTTAGATTCTACAAGCACCATTTGCTTCTTTAACTGCTTGTCAACATTAGGCGGTTCTTCCCGTGTTTATTTTAAGCGGCGGAAATTTGAAGTAAAGTTAATCAAGGCTTACAGCTATTCACAGAATACAAATAGGAATGTACCAATATATATTTCCTTTTCCGTGATACACGTTCTACCCGCCATGGTTGCTCAGTGGCTATGGTGTTGGGCTGCTGAGCACGAGGTCGCGGGATCGAATCCCGGCCACGGCGGCCGCATTTCGATGGGGGCGAAATGCGAAAACACCCGTGTACTTAGATTTAGGTGCACGTTAAAGAACCCCAGGTGGTCAAAATTTCTGGAGTCCTCTACTTTGGCCTGCCTCATAATCAGAAAGTGGTTTTGGCACGTAAAACCCCAAATATTAGTATTATTATCATACACGTACAACTCACTTGAGAAATTTACTGGTGCTTGTTGCTTGAGGAATATACATGACGAATCTGTTTGGCGAACTGACACAGGCTGCTGGGCCCAATTTGTTTAGGGAAGTATGCCTGTTGGACCGCATGGCTGCCGCCAGAAAGAAGCCTAAGCGTCAATCATGAGTAGTATGGGACATATTGAAGACATCAAAATTCCCCCCGGTGGAGGGTCAGAAATCAAGTGAAAGTATATGCAAGGCTTGTGGCGCTTTCTTTATGAATGTTTGCGTTTGGATTGGAGCAAACTTTATTTACCCTGCAGTTGGGCAATGTTCTCTTTTATGTACCGACGAAGCGAATAGTTATCCGTTTGTATAACTAAAGAACGCTGGATGGAGACATAGTGAGACGGAAGGTGCTTGAATTTTCCTTTTCTAGGCAATCCAAGCTGCGCTGTAGTAGCTCGAGAATACTTTAGCCATTCCAGTTGGCGCTGTAAAAAATGCTTTATGGTTTCAATTCGAAGTTGTAGTGAACTGATGGGTTTCGCGAACATAGCGTGCCTCGCCATACCGACAGTCGATTGCTACCGTTACGTGATCAGGGGTGTGCCATATTGTCGATAAAGGCTACTGAGTGCCACAATTGATTCGCTCTTGATCTTAACAACGAAACTTTTCTCTCGGGTGATTGCTACTACGGTGTTTGTGAATTAACTATGTAAATACTCTGCATGACGCACCGTCGTGTTAGCAGCCATGAACAATTCGTTTTTTGGAGGCCTGTTTCAGAGGAGGATGAAAGTAGCAGCAAACTTTTTCATAAGAAATGCGCGCCTATTTTTTTTACTCATTAATGAATGGCCATATTTGAATAGAAAAACACACCAAAGTAATAAGAATCATGATTATAGCTTCGCTGGGCATTGTCTTTCTAACATCGGATAACATGCTGACGCCCGTTACCAAGATTTTTCTTCCATGTAAAATGCAATGTCTCTCATAGCTAAATACTAAGGAAATGTTAAATGCTTAGCGAGGCATCATACACAACTTCGCGTGTTGAATTTGCAGACATTCTTTTTACGCAAAATTTACCGATAGACACGGCTCGTATATGTATTGCAAAACCAATAGACCCCTTTAACGCTACATAGCTTGCGATATCCAAGCCGCAAACTTTCTCGACTCACGCGCTTTTGAAGAAGAAACTGTGGTTAACGCATGGCAGCTGAAAGAAGCCGACGTATCCTTCAATACGTACGGCTCGAGCCAAGCATATACCCAAGCATACATGAAGGGAACGAGCACGCGCGGCAGCCGAGCGAGCCGGAGCGAGTGGCGTCCTGTCCATGACGTCACTCACGAGAGGGCGCCACTCCTAATTCTCGCCGCTAATAGAGGCGCCACTGATAGCCACTTAGAGGGTGGCTTGAGATTTCGTGGTGGATGGACGTGCTTTTGGGGCTCCATGGTGGCGACGAAATCATGTTTTTGAGCATGCTTTCAGCTTTCTTCTGTTTGTGATATGCGTTTTTTTAGCCTTTAAATATTAATTGCGTAGCTTTGTTTATGTTTTGTCTGTTTTTGTTTCATGTGCGCGGGTTTGCTTAGTGTACATTTGGTTTTGCAGGACAGGCAGAACGTTCTTTGGGGCCACGTGCTTCAGCACGTGCAACCAGGTGCGACGTTTAGTCTTTATTGCCTTCAAATAGTAGCTTGAAAGTGGCAAGACTAATTGCTATTACTGGTTTTACTGCGTGTATGCTGGTAGGAAAGTGAGAGCGTGGCCGCATGGTTGAACACGTGCGAAAACGTCCCATCCCTTAAGTCTCTGTGGCATTGATTTCCTTTAAAGCGGTTAAAATTGCTTTGCGATATTTTAAGGATTTAGATCCTCTGTGTGTCGGTTTTTGCCAGAAGGCACGTGCTCTGCATTATTATAGTATCATAGTATTTGCATTAGAAAAAGCCATGCAATATATGGTAAGAAAACCGAGATAGCGGGAAGTGTGCGGGGGGTCCCTCAAGGCAGATGTGAGGACGGACGAGAATGGAGAGGGAATCGAGTCAATCGGCGCACACTGTGATGTCGATAGTAGGCTAAAGAAAACAGAGGCTTTCCAGGAATAACTTGTCTAACAGGTGGAAGAGCTGAAAAATGAGCTAAATAGGGAGCGTCTTTGACTAAATAGGGAGCGTCAGTCTTTGACTATGGGACCTCCTAGAGTTACTTCTGTACAACATTTCAAACGCTCAATAAACTGAAACTGAAACTGATGCACGGAAGCTAGTGGAAAAAAGAATTGACGCTGCCGAGGAAAAGCTGAACGGGGCCGCCATGGTGAACGAGAATGGTCGTGACAATGGAACACAGCGTGACAGGAGAGGGGGCGCCAGAAAAGTACGTGGAATGCGTGCAACATGGTGAGGGGTTAGCTGGAAAGAGCGGCACCTACCTTCAGGCCGTCACGCGGAAAAAGCGGGAGTGCATGGGTCAGTGCCCCTTGTCAAGTCCGAATCACGAGGGAAAGGACAAAGGGTAGCAGGGAGAAGTAGGAGGGAGTGAAATGGTGATTAGCGCCGGTGAATCAAACCTGGGTAGGTGCTCAGAAGCAATTGTGGAGAGGGGTAAAGGCGATCAAAGAGTGGCGGTAGGGACATTTCCGGGGCGGACGTTGAATTCTGTCATGGAGCGAAAAAGCTCGCGGAAAATGCCCACGTGCGCAACCTTGTCGTAGTAGCAGGTGGGCTAAATGACGTCCTGAACAGGAAAGGGCCAGGACTAGCCCAGCGCTTGGCGAAGGGGGTGGACGGCTTGCGTGAGCTGTCTCCTCAGGTGAAGATCGTGGTGTGCACGATGTCGGAGATGCCTGTACGTGACAGTCACGTACAAAAAGCGATAGTGGCTGCTAATGAGGCGACATGGAAAATGAGCAGAGATGTAGGCTTCGAGATTATCGAAGCAAACAGGGAAGTGAGAAGGTGTGGTGGTTTTAAACGAGACGGAATCTACTTCAATTACAGGCTGACACGAGAAGTGGGCTGGCAGTTTGGCGGTCGCGCTGTTGCTCTTTTAGGAGGCCCGCGGGTGCTCAGGAGGCCAGAGTAGGCAGTAATGAAGCAGGTCCCCTAAGAGAACCTCAGTATAGCATCGCCGTCAATAACAGAAAAGTAGGAAAGCAAGAAAGAGAGCTCGCCTTGCAATAGGCAACATGGACATGTGGGGCGGCAGAAGAAAGGAAAAGTGGGCGGAGAATGAGGAGCAGTTAAATAGAGAACAAATAGGGGTGTACTCGGTTAGAAAAACGCAACTTAGAGACCCGAAAGAGCCGCCAGTGATTGAGAATTACGTATGGTAAGCGTGCAGCAGAACTAAGTTGGAAAGAAAGGGAGATGGAGTCGGAATGCTCATCTATGGGAGCCAAATGGAAGAGTAAAATCAAAATGTCAAGAGCATCTTTGGTTATCAGGTACGATGAGTGGGAAAAAAAAACTTGGCTGGGCGTTACGTGTTTGTGGACCGGAAATCATTGCACAGAGAAGAATAAAGAGTTAGTGGAATGCATAAGCCCTGATAATGAGAACGAGAACTTCCTAAGCTTGAACTTAATGACAAATTTTATGTTACCCGTCATAAGGAGATATGGCGGGTGGTCACACCCAGAACAAATTATTTAAGGGAAAAGCTGTCACACACAATGCCAATGCTGCTAAATAAATATAATAATTTAGGCGTTGATATCACCCAAATAACGGCCCAACAACTGAGAGACTTGTATATGCATGATTTTTAAATTACTGGTTGAGTGTACATCCTCTCGGCTAGTATGTATATAAAGTGTGTATATATGCTTCTGTATATGTGTGTGTGTGTAGGTATGCATACGAGTGTGTATGCATATACGGGTATATGAATTCATGTGTATGTATATATACGTGTGTATATAATGTTCAGCTGCGTATTCTTGTCTCATTTGTATTCACCACGAGAACCACACAAGCTACCCTAAGTATTTTTGGTTTAGTCACCGTGGCTCTCTATGGATATGGGTGTGCATTTGTATATGCGAGTATGTGGGTTCATGAGAGTATATACGAGTATGTGTATGTATATGTATGTATACATATGTGTATATGTATATATGTATGTATGATGCATATGTGCTTGCATGTATGCTGTTGCCGAATATTCTGTAGAGGGGGCTGCGGGCCTCGTCAAGCTGCCTACTGGAGCAGCTTTTACTTGCAGCCTCCTCCCATCAAGTAGATGGAAATAAAGCTATTCTATAATAATGGTTTCGGGAATGATGCCGAAGTTACCCTATTAGGTGACATGAATGCCCACATACAGGATTTAGATGGCTATACCGACAATAACAGGAAGTCAATGCTAGATCTTTATGAGCAACATAACCTCGTTATCGTGAGTACAGGGCCCAAGTTTGAAGGGCGAGATCACGTGGGAAGTGGGAAACCGGCAATCGATCATTGATTATTGTCTGATGGCAGAAGGAATTCATGATAAGTTAAGAGCAACGGTAACTGACGGGGAAGGCTATTGCAGCATAGACAGTGACAATAAACGCATCATTTTGAAAATGAGATATGTAGTTGGGAAAGAGAGCAAGGAGTGCAAAATGGCCAGTCCAAATTTGAACGCTAAACAAATAACAAATATAGTCACTAGAGTCGAGGAAGAAATTGGCAAATGGCCAAGAAAAGATTGGGAATACAGTCAACTTCTAAGTGTAATAACGACAGAAATATGGAAAGAGAAACAACATGTTCGTTGGAAAGGAAAAAAACCGAAGAGCTGGTAGAACAGGGAGATATGAGAAGCGATCACCGAGCAACAGAGAGCATCCTGAGAACACAGGCCGGCAAAGAAGGCGCAGTTGCCGCAGGATGAAGTAGCTAGTAAATGGGAAATATACCGTGAGAAAACGTCTATGGTTCAAATACTGGTGCAAGCAAAATTAAAAGGTGAAAGTGAACGTTGGTTGTCAGAAATACGTGAGAAACAGAAGGCCGCACCTAGAATATTTTGGAACCACATAAAATTATTAGGCAGGAAGTCAACAACAATACAACAACATATCCTAGACGAAGATGAAAACAGACTCGAAGGAGAAGCGGCAATAAATTACATCCGAAAAGCAACAGCCGAAGGCAATGACGAGGTTGTGTTTGAAGAAAGAAAGAGCATGAAATAGGCTCATGTGGAAAAGAAGCTGGTGCTGACAAATTTCAACAGGAAGAAAGCCGAAGAGAAAATTCCTGAGCGCACAGCCACAGGGCTAGACGAGGTTCCCGTTAGGTTGATAAATGAACTAGGACCAAAAAGTAAGGAAGCTCTGGTGAAAGCAGTGGAAAAAACATTAAAAGATAGACGAATACCAGACAGTTGGCGACAAAGAAGAATGAATTTAATTTATAAAGGTAAGGGGGGAAAGATATAGTTCACTCGTACACACCATTGACTATTACATCGGTAATATACAGGCTGGCGATACAGGCAAAAAAATTTAAGCTTCAAGCATGGGCAGAGAATAATGGCATTTTTGGAGAACTTTAGAATGGCTTCAGAATAGGTAGGCGTTTAGATGATGACTTATTTGTTCTTACTTAGTGTATCGAAATATCAAAAGTAGAAAGCAGACCGCTATACGTGGCCTGTTTAGACATTAAAGGAGCCTATGACAAAGTAGACCGCAACATTTTGTGAGATATTCTGGAAGGGGAAGGTTTCGGTGACGATTGTCTACAGCTTTTGAGAGAGATTTACCCAGAAAATACAATTTGCGTTGAATGGAAAGGGACGAGGAGCGAGGAGAAAGTTCATATCAACAAGGGACAGAGAGGCAGAGGTGCCCTTTATCCTAACTGTTGTTTATGATGTACATGGTGAGGATGGATAGGGTGCTACAAGGAAGTAATATCGGGTTTAATCTCTCGTACGAACAGGCGGGTACAGTAGTAGAGCAGCACCTTCTAGGTTTATTTTATGCGGATGACATTGTGTTGCTAGCCAACAAGCAAAGTGATTTGCAACGTCTGGCTAATATCTGTGGACAGGTAGGCGATAATTTAGGTTTTAAATTTAGTGTTAGGAAATCGGGTGTTATGGTATTCAATGAAAACAGTGAAGAGACGGTGGTATACAGGGCCAGGAAATATCTCGGGCAAGAGAATTTAAATACCTTGGTATATGGATAAACGAAAGCAATATATATATGGCAACACAGGAAACAAGAATAACAGTAAAGTGGAAGAGAAATGCAGCCATAATGAAGCACACAGCGCTATGGGGATACAATAAGTACCAACTGCTCCGGGGTAACTTAAAGGTGTAATAGTTCCAGGACTTACTTTTGGAAATGCGGTTGTTTGCTTTAAATCAGGGGTACAATCAGGGCTCGACGGGAACCAAAGCTCAGTGGGTGGCCTCGCCTTGGGCGCTCACGGGAAGACTACAAATGATTCTGTGCAGGGTGATATGGGCTGGACTAGTTTTGAAGTGAGGGAAGCTCGCAGTAAAATTAAGTATGAAGAACGACTGAGGAATGTGGAAGAAAGTAAATGGGCTGAGAGGGTGTTGAGGTATTTGTACAGGAAAAAACATTGATTCACAGTGGAGGAAAAGAGTTAGGAAGCTTACCAGCAAGTATCCGGCCTGTAGTGTGGGCAACACATGAACAAAGAACGTCAAGCGGTAAGTCAGAGAGGCTGAAATAATCTCATGGGTGGCGGCAATGGAAAAGAAACCTGCCATGAGAGGAACAAACTTGAGAGGAAAAAACGAAATCAGGAAAGAAACAATATATGATAACTGATAGGTAAGCTCATTACTTTTCGAAGCGAGATCGCGATGCTTTAGAACGCACACCTATAAAGCGCGATATAAGAAGCAAGACGAAGCATGTGCTTGCTGCGGTAAAGCTAGGGAAACTATGGAGTATGTTTTATTAGAATGTGAAGACGTCTACCCAGCGGTCGATTTAGGCACCACCGGCCTCCTTCAAGCCCTTGAATTCAGCGAGAGCAGTGTAAATGTAAACATGTCCGCAATAAGGATTAGTAAGACCCGATTGGAAGATTGGTGGAAGGGGAGTAGGGAAACAAAAAAAAAACGGAGACGTACAAAAGCAAAGTTCGCAATAGGGGATCAGAAAACTTTGTTGTGGGATTTCATAGTGTTATAATTTTCTTCTTTTTTTTCTTTTTAGCCTAGGTAGGACATTAGGCTGTATAATAGCAAGAACTTGGTGGTGCAACCCACCGCCCCATTCCAAAGCTCATAACATCCATCCCAGAGGGTGCTTCCTACAGTACGCGCTGGAGCAGTACGTAGCAGACGACAGCCCTTTGCAGCAAAGATGGCTGAAATTCGCGGCGGCGATTTCTCCTTTGTTCGGGTACCAGACTGCTTCTTACACGGAGACAGCTGTAGGCAAGACGCTGACCTCTGTGGGAACGGGTATGAACACGATGTCACCTGCGTTTGGGACATGGTCCACGTACGTGCCAGATGCGTCCCGCAGACAAACCCCATGAAGCCCATTTACATGAAGTGGAGCTCATGTTAACTAGCCGATAAATTTTGGTCAGTAATGCGATGTCACGATCGCTTTCTTTTAATTCTACCCTTGCGGTAATGCTGCGTCTGTACCTGAACAATAAGCACCCGTCGTTAGCGCAGACTTATATCGAGCAAATCCGCACGGTGCGATATCTGCATATGCAGTAGTGATTTTTCTGCCGATAAATACATTTGACATCGCCGAATAAGTGCAGTCAAAGTCGCCTTAAGAAGAGTGATTGCGAATTTATTGATGGAAACGCGTACACTAGTCAACGAAGTCACCCAACGCACGGGTTAATAAAAGCGCGTGTTAGCGCTCTACCGCCAATGCAATTCTGCTGCATACGCCAATAAACTGCCGTTCCCATTGCAGTTTTTGCCATTTTAATTTACCTATAGAAGCTGCCTGAGAACGTACAAAGCTAAAGTCTGACTAACTTTTCAGTGCTGTTTTCAAGTTACTAGCGAGAAGACCCACATGATATATTTAAAGGGCCCCTGGTACGGTTCGGACAAATTTTGTGGATGCGTAGGGTACAGCTAAAGATAATTATTCGCACCACAATTTGTATAAAACGTGTAATATTAAGAGAGCTCCGGACGATTGCAAGTTACCGTTCTCCATAGTCATGCATTTTGTCCTCAACTCGTTCGCCGAGTGATCGAGGCTAAGCTTCGCCTTCACTGGCTCTACATCATGATGGTACGTCGTGTCGTCGACTTCCGGTTCTCTAGGAGCGAGCGCACGAAGCCTCTCCAAACTCTCCGCCAGCTGCTTGGCCGTCGATCCCAAGCGAGAGCTATTGAAGCAGCGTGCGCTGCGAGCAATCTGTCGCAGCGCCGAACGTGTCTGTTATTCCGGTAACCACAGGTGAGCTGGGCATTCCAACGGAACGTTGGAGGCATAAACTCAAGCTGATGAAAAAACATTAGCGTGGACGTACGTGCCCGACCTGATCGGTCTGCACGGTTCAGCCGCCTGTTGGCGCAGAGCTTAACCAGCTAAATAAAGCGATATTATTGCTATAATCAAGTGTAAAACATTTTAAACGTTTACAAAAAGAATGTGTTAACCATTACACTCCTGCGAAAAATTTACACCAGTAGCAAAGAAGAATGCATTTATAGTCGGATACAACTTCAGGAAAAAAGGGGCGTTTACTCCTCCGAGGCGGATGCACATGAACATCCACCAATGGGCGCGCACTCTGGACCGACGTCATGCGCCGGACGGCCGGCGACCCTGCCGTCGGAGAAGATGGCCGCCCGCGCTTCGAACTGGGCCAAGTCGCGTCAGATGTGCGCGTCAACGCCTCGTCACAGTGAATTCCCAAACTGTTTGTGATTGTCTATCATGCCGGAAATATTTCTGCGAGCTTACGATGCGGCATTTGTGCCGCGTGCGTTTATTCCAAGCCGTGATTAGGCGAAGAAACATTGCAGCAAGCATCACTGACGCTGCACTACGCTTTGCCTGAAAACAACTAGTATCCCACGGCGACCGCTGCAAACACAGATCTTGCCTGTTTGTTCCATGTCTGTTTTATTTCGCTCCCGCGTGAAGTTACGACGAGAAAAATTTGCCAAATTATGGTGCCTACTGTCAGCGGCGGGTGTGTTCGTGTACTTTGCCGCTGCGTTTCTCGTCGGACGAGATGAAGTGATGGAGCAAAACCATTCTCAGGTGAAATGAGAAAAGCGTGCGCGCGTGAAACAAACCTACGAGCGTCTCAACAGAAAATATTTGCAAAAGAAGCCTCCAACGCAAAGATCTGTCACCGTCAACGTAGCGTGAACGATCGTTTTCAGCACTCAGATGGCCGAGCGCGGTGCTCGTGCGTCTAACGGCGGTGCTCGAGCGTTGTGTGGCACCGTCGATTGATTGCTTTCCACCAGTGCTCACCGCGCGCGCAAGCTGTAGAATGCGTGCTGTGGCACAGTCACGCATAAGTTGTGTTGCCAGCGCTCGATATGGTTTCCCACAACATAGCTTCGCGCTGCTTTCCGATTCTTGTGATATGTTGCAATTAAAAATTCCCAAAACAGTGTTAAGAGAACGGTAAAAAAAAAAAAAAACATACGAGAAGGTAGGCACAGCAGCTTGTGAACCCGCTCCTATAATACCTCTACCCAGGTCTGTTTGTAAATGTGTGTATGTTTTCTTGCGTTTGTCATTTTTTTTTCTATTTCCCACATTTCTTTATATTGGAGTTTTTCTTAGTTCTCGCGTTTCTGTGTGAATACGTGCCTGCTTCCGTGCATGTCTGCGCATAATCTTATTTCTGTCCTTTTATTTTATATTACCATTTTTTTTGCTAGTTTTCTTTCAGCAAAGTCTTTACACATTTTCATTAACGAATCTCATTGAAAGCACTAACTCCTGTACACTGCAGGGCTGGCCTCTTCCATCTCATTAAAACCTTTCTCACTGGTCTACCTTGTCTTATCAATCTGCCTACTCGCTGTGTTTTCTGTCCTCGCTTCTTGTGTTGTTGCTTCAATGTGATTAACCAACTTGCTCAAAACAAATTCTGATCGCCTATGAAAACAGAAAGGTTTAGAGATAGATTTTCCTAAAAGCATCGTGGGGGTTGCACAGCAACTTTGCCTCTTACCTCTGTTCATGTTTATGCATCAGTGCATGTGGCAGCTCACCAGAAGTGCACATGAAAGGGTGCCATATTGCGAAACTACACCTTACTATGCTGTTGCATTTTTCATGCAATCAGTCTTAGTAAATGGATGATTTCGCTGCCCATCACATATGATAGCAAAAAATTTCAACACGAATAACATTGTGCAGTGGGGTGTCATTTCCTGTCTGATGCTTTTGTAGTTGCAAAGACATTTTTCAGTAAATGGAGCCCAGCAAAGCAGTGCACTGATAGCTTTTGCAACTTTCACCATTTATTACTTCACAAATGTCATTGTCTGAACCTGGCTGTCCATCACTATGCCGATGGCTTGTGAATTAAATAATTGCCTCAATAAAACACATTCAACTTCACTCAGCATTTCTTACTACAAGCAATGCTAGCAGAGCTATTGAGGGTGAATAATGGTGCTTACATTGGTGTTACTTGCCCGGTGAGATAAAAAAATACAACAATGGCTGTGGCATGACTGTGATTTGATGTGCAGACTGCGAACGGTGCCTTTCATGCGTGCCCTCGACTAATGCTATGTTCTTTGATAATTGTTCTTATTCGCAAAACTTGGCTGGGCCATGTAACCAAAATTAGCAATGCCACCACATGAATGTGTTTTTGCATGCAAGCTGCCAACAGTGGCTGTCATTTTCGCATTGATTGCTGCTGTTTCACCAACAGTGACGACAGCTTGACTGCGCTTTGACGTGCAGGCTGCTAATGGTGCCTTTCAAGCGTGCCCTCGACTACTGCTATTAATAGCTACCCAAATTAGTTTTCTGGGCCTAACTAAGCTAACGATGTTTGATAATTGTTCTTATTCACAAAACATGCCTGGGCCAGGTAACCAAAATAAGCAATGCCACCACATGAATGTGTTTTTGCATGCAAGCTGCCAACAGTGGCTGTCATTTTTGCGTTGATTGCTGCTGTTTCACCAACAGTGGCGACAGCTTGACTGCGCTTTGACGTGCAGACTGCTAATGGTGCCTGCCCTCGACTACTGATATTAATAGTTACCCGAATGAGTATTTGGACCTAACTAAGCTAATGATGTTTGATAATTGTTCTTATTCGCAAAACTTGCCTGGGCCAGGTAACCGAAATGAATTGCGACCACATGAATGTGCTTTTGCATGCAAACTGCTAAAAGTGGCGGTCAATTTCGCATTGACTACTGCGGCTTCACCTGCAATGGCTACGACATGGCTGCGCTATGAAGTGCAGATACTAAAGGTGCCTTTCAAGCGTGCCCCGACGACTGTTATTTCATCACAGGGCCCGTCATGCTCATAGGTGGCTGTCCAATAGAGTATTTTGGGCCTTCTGACATTGGCATTATTCATCTCAACGGGCTGGAAAAAACATTAGGGGCAGCACAACTGCACGCAAAGCACAATATGCTTGGGCGTGCAGGCTGGTAAGAGTGGCTGTCACTTTCACGTTGACTACTGATTTTTCGTGTGAAGGTGGACAGTGGCTGCCCGAATGAGCATTTTGGGCCCCACATTGTTATTCAGAGTTAATAACTGTATTTGCATTCAGATTTTCCAGCATTTCAGCACGTTTCCATGCCGAATCTTATATTGAGCATGATCTGTGCAGGACGATGCTTTTTCAGAATTGGGCTTCGATTAAAAGAAACATGTCACCAAACGAACTCCTTATTTATTTGAGAGATCACGGGAGAACGCTTGGCTGCTGCGAACTCACCGGAATAATTTTGGTAGCCCTAATAAGGGCTGTTCTTTTGTTAATAAGAAGCTGTTAAGCGTCATCGAGTGGCTCAATGCCGCACAGCTCGCAGTCGGAGTCGCTTTCTTCACTGTCATCTTCACCCACTAGAATGACGATGGGTTGGATACGGTTACTTCCAGACGTATCAAGCCTGAACTTTACCTCCAGGTCCATCACATGGTGAATGTTCTTCCTTCAGTCTTCTACCGTCACATGCTAGATTTTTTATCTCAAGACGTCTTCAACTGTGGACAGCTTGAAGTCTCCGTTGCCCACCGCGATGCCATTTTTCGCCTTTGCCCACGCGAGCTCGATAGGATTAAATTCGCAGTGGTACGGTGGCAGCCTGAATACAATGCATCCAGCCCCTTCCGCTGCATTGTCTAGGATGTAGCTCAGAAAGCGCGGCCAACTCAAGCAGCTGCTTTCTAATTATCCTTTCGCTGTAGGCGATGGTATTGCTTTTGAGCCACTCCTGTATTTTTTCCTTCTTCCAAGCTGTCATCGGCAATTTCACTTCTCTCCGGGAATGGTAAGGTGCATTGTCCAAAACAATGATGCTACCAGCTGGCAACTTCTGCAGAACGTCATTAAACCATCCCTCGAAGCGATTCCCGTCCATTTTATTGTGGTAGTTGCCTGTTTTTTGGCCATGGAATCTATCCAAGCAGCCGTCGATGAAGCCATCCTTACTGCCGATATGGGTCACAATCAGGCACTGGCCTTTTCCAGAAGGTTGTTTCAGACCCGTCGACAGGCCATTTGCTCGAGCGTACAGGTGTCCGCGCTTCTGCACCACCCATGTCTCGTCCAGGAGAAAGATCTTTCGGCCTTCTGCCTGTAGCATTCCACGTCAAGAAGGTAGCGATTCCACCATTCAGCGATGTCATCCCGGTCGATAAGCAGCGAATTGTGGCTCCTCTTCTCATGCTTGAATCAGATCTCGACAAGCAGGCGACGCTCAGTTCACCGCTTCAGTGATGGGAGATCCATTTTTGTGCGTGCCGAGGTAATGTGTGGCCGGCAGGAGGTCTGGACCCCACTTCACGCAGAGTCAGAAACGAGGAGAGCTTTCTTGGCGAAGAATTCTTGTGTACATGTTGTGGTTTACAGTGTTTACATGTTGTGGTCGTTATCAGGATAGAGACCAACAGAGCAGCTGCAAGCTGCTTAAATAACACCCCTCAGTCCCCAGATTCCCCAGACAGACCCTAAGGACGAAACAAGGTCGAGAGAGAGAGTCCGGGCTGCCTCCGTAGTCCTAACGCCGCTCTCGGTGGCCGGTGCTTCCTCGAACCGCGCTTCGGCGTCGGGCCGATTTGGCGGTCGGTCAGAATGGTGCGCCGGGGAAGTTTTATAGCCCGCATAGGACAAAGGGAACCAACTGCAAGGCACGGGGTCGAAACACAGCCCTCCTTTGGAAACCGTGCCAAACACAGCGGGTGTCGTTCATGGTGCGGGCGCCGCCGGACAAAGGAAGAGGGGAGTTGCATTGCTGCCGGCACGGGGAGGGGCCGAATAGCACTCCGTGATCCGGTGGCCGCTTCAGTCGTGGACGCCGCGCAGCCGCGAGGAAATCCGAGCCGTGCACGTAGTCGTGTGCCCGAAGCAGGCACCATGCGGGGATGAATGCTGCCTCCACGGTAGACACACCATAGCACTGGCCTTCCGTCGGGAAAATCCCAGGGCACAAACATAACACCATATGCGCTTCGAGAACTTGTTAGTGATCTTCACGACCATCGGTATTTCGCTGCGGCGAAAGAAATCATGCACACGACCTCGGCGCGCCCAACGTGTAATACTTCGTGCTGCGTCTTCTTTTCTCCGCGTTTCGTGGGCGCTTTCGCGACGGCGACGACAGTTTGCCACCCGAAATATGCGAAGCTTTGACCTCCCTCCTCACCTTGAACACTGTGCTTTTGCTGACACCGAGCATCTTGAGTTTGTAATGGTTATGATAAATGCATTGTTTTATATAAGTACTTGTTCAATATCTACTGATTCATTAGAAGCTCGGAACAGGAGTAGTATATTTGCTGTGTACATGTAAACAAGCGCAAAAGCCATGCAGAGGAGCTCTTTCTACTTTCGTCACTTGCAGTGAAGCTAAAGAGCAGACGACGGGCAGCGTTGTGGAAGGCACGGGGTTATTTTTCTGTCGCGATCCGGCATGTGCTGTAGCACATGAGAGCTCTACTAAACCAGTCATCCAAATACAAGCGTCTTTATTTATACCGAGAATTGCCCGATTCAGTGCACGATTTTTTGAGAGGGATTACTTTAGTCGCGGAGGCAATCGGACGTCGCGCTTCGGTCATCTGGGCGGGGCCTCGGCGAGCCTCCCCTTTTTTCTAAAGTTGTATCCGACTATAGTTACTGCTACTGTGTGTGGTTGAGCTCTGTGCCATCAGGTGGCTGCACCGTGCAGACCATTCACATTTGCGCTTCTGCTCATCCCGCGAAACAACACGCTAGGGGACACGGCCATGCTCTGCCCCCTTGCGCTTGCGTTTACCGCACCGGAGTCGCGAAACGCTATTGCGTTAGTAATCTTCCGGTCTAAAGTGACGGCCACAAACTGGCGAATCCTGGCGCCGATCGGGTAGTGCAGTCCGATGTGCTGCAGCCAGTCCGCGCGTCTGCTGCCTTGCACAGGGACATGATGTCCCAGCTTGACATATTGCCAGTACGTACGTTTGCAGTCCACAACGCAACAAAGTCGAATCACAGTGCTCGCGAAAAGATTGAGACCGGCTCTGACCGCGGAGCTCTCGTCAAAATGGAGCACGTTGTAGCACAAGCAGACAACGCTTGCTGTGGGCCTAAAGTGCTTACGTGAAGTGAGAAATTGTTCTTGTGCATTTTCGTTATGTTACTTTCTTTTAATAGAAACAAATTAACTAACATTCCAACTATTACGAACATCATTTGTTCACCATAAAGGTGGAAAAATTATCCATGATGCACCCTGGGCAGCCGATCGGATAGCTCGCCCTACTGACGTCAATTGAGTGATTTAGGTCATATGGGTAGGGGCGGCTGAAAATTCCGCCGAGCTGTGTGCTGTGATCAGCAGCGATGTACATTTTTAAAACTTTATAATAAATTACACGCTTTACGCGGAACACTTAGGTGCATCAATATAATGATCAGAAAAACCTACTCCAACGAGTCAGTACGTTTGTAGAAAATCGTCAAAATTGTTTCAGGGTCCGCCAGTCTAAGTAGATGAGCGATGACGGCAAGGTCGGGTTTAGTCCTCTGAGGCGTAAGCATAATAAGAAAGAGGTCAGTTCAGTACAAAATTAACATGCAAGAAGGGACCTACGTTATGAAACAAACAAAACCCTCGGCGTATTAAGTCTGCTGAGACAGCATCGAGGTGTGATGACTTCTCAAGCGTGAAGTGAACGTTTTAGATAAAAATGGAACAAAGATGCCATATGCAGCAACTATTAGCAATTCTCGCCCCCCCCCCCCCGAACTACATATTTTCTTAACACAATTTCCAAAAAACCACATAATCTGAGATGCCATTGGGCGGAAAGAATAAAGCTGTTAAAGAAACTCTTGCTTGGTATCATTCCGATAAGACACAGCGTGATTTATACCCTTTACAGACGA
Organism: Dermacentor albipictus; assembly: GCF_038994185.2. Lineage (NCBI taxonomy): Eukaryota > Metazoa > Arthropoda > Arachnida > Ixodida > Ixodidae > Dermacentor > Dermacentor albipictus. The sequence goes on along the minus strand of NW_027225570.1, from coordinate 6,556,182 downwards.
GGCAGGGTGAAAACCTCACAGCTCAAAAGAATCAACAAGAGTTGCGCATCAAGCAACGAGCAACAGTTAAACATGTGCGAAACCACGCATCAAATAGATGTAAGAACATGAAGTGCGCGACAACTGGTGCAAGGATTTACCGTGCCACATAAAATCACCAATTTCAGTTCTTGCAAACTTCAGTGGCTTTAACGTACAACACAATGCGCTCGTGTAGTCGCGCTGCCTGGCTAGCACAACGCGGTAAAGAAGCGAAAACAATATAAGCGGCAAATGGCATTCCGAACTTTAGGGAAAGCCTTTAAAGCACATACTGCACGGCAGACGAACTTCGTCGCCTACGCGTCTAACTATGATCGAGTGGGAAATAACACCGACGCTACAAAGGATAGGAACAAGAAAATTTCCCACCGAAACGACGATCCATTGCTACCATTGCTCCCGCTGATGAGGCTGCGCGGGGAATGATTAGAACCGCATCGCCGGCACATTCTCGCCAGTGTTTGAGCCCCCAACCCTGCAAAATTCTTCACTCTTACACTCTATAAACAGTTGCACATTTTCGGGTGTATATTTCGTATAATCGTCAACTGTCTTACCCGCATTTCCATTCTTTAACGCTGCGAGCCCGGTACTTCCCAGTAACGAACGGCATGCGCTTTATCAGCCTGACATATAGCATTCCCGACAGGAAAGTAACGAGCGCAGCGTTTCCAAGAAAGGAAACGCAAGCAAGACAGATGACGATTATTGTTCCATGGCAAATACACACCCCAAAGGGTGCAACCGCTTTTACACTCCTAAAATGATTGCACCTTTTGGGGTTTATATTTGTCCCACAACGATAACCGTCATCTGCCTTGTTTGCGTTTCCTTTCTTGAAAACTGGGCGCTCGCTACTTTCCCGTAGAGAATGCTGCGTCACACTGATAACGCGCAGCCGTTCGTGACTGGGAAGTACCGGGCTCGCAGCGTTAAAGAAAGGAAACGCGGGCAAGACAGATGACGATTACCGGTGTGGGGCAAGATAAGCCCCAAAGGGTGTAAATTTTTCTAAGAGTGTAGTGTGTACACTCTAAGAAAATATACACCCTTTGGAGGGTATCGCTGCCATATAACGATAATCGTCATCTGCCTTGATGCGTTTCCTTTCTTGAAAACGCCGCGCCCGCTACTTTCCTGTCGGGAATGATATGTCATGCTGATAACGCGCATGCCGTTCATCACTGGGAAGTACCGGGCTCGCAGCGTTAAAGAAAGGAAATGCGTCAAGGCAGATGACGATTATCGTTGTGTGGCAGATATACAACCCAAAGAGCGCAAACTTTTAACGCGATAGCGTTAAGGAGCTCGTGTCGCAGAAAAGCCGGTGTCGTCGGCGTCGGGTGTCGGCGTCGGCGGCGTTGACCGTGAGCGATAAATCACGGCAGGCGCTTCATAAATAAAAAGCAACTTCCAAGATTGGCCCGGTGGGAATCGAACCCAGGTCTCCGGAGTGTGAGACGGAGACGCTACCACTCAGCCACGAGTTCGATGCTTCCAAGCGGTGCAAACGCGCCTCTAGTGAATGCGGTGTTGCCTTCGAAACGAGCCGTGGAAAGTTATACTGCGGTGTATATCGGTAATTATGAACATGTAACGTACAGAAGTCACAATTACACGAGTTGCGAAGTGCGTTTCCGCTGCATTTCTTCTGCGCTTTCCGCACACGCAGAGCCATCTTGCGGCAAACACAGAAGACCCCCTCCTCTCAATGTACGGCGCTGCCCCGACAGGAGGAGCGCCGCGCGCGCATTGGGACCGCTGCCAGGCGCGTCGCGGGACTCCCTCTCCCCTGACGACGCTTCGCCGTGCTTCCGGTTTAGATTACTATCTATCTCTCTGGCGGCGTAGATCGTTTCCCCTCCGAGACACCGAGTTCTTTGGTTCGTTTCGTTCGCTCAGGCGCACGTTTCGTCGCCGCGCCGAACGCTGCGTTGCTTGACGCTCACCGCGTGATAGGTGGGCGCTAAGTCCGATGCGGGGCGCATCGTAAGTGATTGCTGTGCCGTAGCGCATTGTCTTATACCCCTTGGCGGGTCGACGGGAACGCTGTCGCGTCCCACTCTTGAAGGCGAAGCTTAAGCGTCCTCCAATTTTTTTTAGAGTGTAGGCAAAAGTAAACCGTTTGGGGCGTATGTGTGCTACACAACGATAATCGTCATCTGCCTTGCTTGCGTTTCCTTTCTTGAAAACGCCGAGCCCGCTACTTTCCTGTCGGGAATGCTATGTCATGCTCATAACGCGCATGCCGTTCGTTACTAGGCAGTACCGGGCTCGCCACGTTAACGTAAGGAAATGCGGACAAGGATGACGATTATTCTTGTGGCAAGTGGGTGTAATTTCGCTTAAGGGTGTTCTTAGACATTCTTTGAAGCTTTGACCACCCCACACATGCGAAGGGTGTTGCCTATTTTGCTCTGAAAACGTGAATACGACAGAGAAGCACTATGAACGACCCAACGAACTACGGCGCGCAGCGGGATCCTCTCCCGTCTGTTCTGCGCAAGGTTGCCACCAGTGGCGCGTCCATCGGCGCGCACAACGCGAGCTGCTAGTAGGTACAGTGGGGCGTGGCACTTGGCTGTCGCCCAGTTTCTGGCAAAGTTTTATGCAATAGAGCTGCTCCAATGGCTCCGCCATTTTCCTCGCAATAAAAAGCCGACGAGAGCACTGCGCGCTACCTCGCTCAAACGCTGCGTCCCAGCGACTGACGCTATCGGCAGGCGGGAAAACAATTTCAAATCCGCACCAAGCTTCAAGGTTGGCCGATGCAAGCGCGCTTGTTTCATATCCATCAAGTGTTCGCAAAAAATAAGGTCGGATACTTTTGTAACAGTCCTCGTACTGGTCCCTTCGTTGTAAAGGTAGTGCACAGCTCACAGTAGAACTGGGACAGAATTATCGTTTGTTTTACAGGTCATTTCGCTGTACATGCACGTGACCGTACATAATCTGCTGTCTGGAGTTCCTGCTAATGTCCGACTAGCATGGATCATACCAGCAATCACAACTGCATATATTTAATTCATGCACAAACCACATGGGCCTGTGCACTAAATTTGTGTTTACATATTTGCATTACTTTGTTAAGTTGCAGTGTAAACAAGGTTGCTCGCTATAAATTTGTCCAGCCATATTTATTACGTATATATGTAATTTTGTAATATTGGCGGTCCCACTTAACTGGTCAGAGGCTGATATTGTGAACACTGACCACATGTCCATTTTGTGAATAGTCGCTATGTGGTTGCGACTAAACACCGCTAATGAACGCTCTTCATCGTTTCCACGCCTGAAATGCTCGACAGAAGTCAGTGCGTAGATGTTGATTGCAAGGTCAGCATGAGGAACAGCAGAGCATGAACGGTTTTATTCACATGTTGGTCTTTGATTCAAAATATTTTGCCATCATGTGCATCATGCTAGCACTGATATCATCAGCTTCTGCTTGCAGCTGCACAAACCTTTCCATTGGCTTGCGCCTTTTTTCAGACTTTCTCACATGTAGCATTACATGGGTGTGCCTAGCCAGGAGCGTCTGCACTATAGTGGCTGGCCGCTTGTGATCGGTTGCATGTTTGCTTTTAACACTTATTGCATCCTTATTGTTCTTAGCCGCACCTGTCCAGGCATTCAAATTCCCTGCTGGACCACCTATGCTGCAGGAAGGCGGGGATACTGGATCAGGGATGGCATCTCTGTTTGCTGTAGTCGTAGCTACTGGCTCTGCCACGTCACCATCCGCTTCGAAAGGGAAACTGTCCTGCCAGGACCCAATCACTTGCCCGCCTTCAGCAAGCTCTGTAACCTGTGGCACCTGTGCTAGGGAAAGCATAAGAAAGTATAGTACTACATGTTTACTTTTTTCATACAAAAATACAGTTTTGTGACACTTCAATATGCTGCACATTGAAATTAGGTTGTCGCATAACTTGCAAGGCTGTGTTTCGAGTGCACCTATTGGTCAGTTATGGAGCGCAATGAATGGCAGAAAGCAAAGAAAAAAATAAATAGGAGGAGGGAATCTGTGACTCAGCCAAGCATACGACGGACTTAAACAAGCGCTGATACACTACTTCTCATGACGTACTACACATTTTTTTTTTCAGGGTGTTTCTCATAGCTGTATACATCCCTTCGTAGCATATTCAACCTCTATCAGAAATATTTTCTGTACCGTTCTTGCCACTCAACAATCTTGTGCTGGCACTTTTCTGCCTAATCATAGTGTGGCATTTTCGCAGTGTTCAGGTAATCAGGACTGGCTGGCACTTTTATTTTGATACAAAAAAAATTATTTGCATACAACCGAAATACTCTACTTTATGTTTTCTACCTCTTTCAGTGCTACGCAAAATTCAGCGAAAATTAGAACATAGTATTTCATTTCATTCTCATTTATTGATACTGTGAATCCCATCAGGGATTGTAACAGGAAGGGCTGTATGTCATACATAGGAACATGGTATAAGGTGTTACTTACTAAATGTTATACAATAAAAAACTTGGGCATATAACAATTTGATTACGTGATTATACAAGAGAATAAATAGAACGGATAGGTTATGACAACGATAATAGCAGTTTACAGAAACCAGTTACAGGGTCAGTATTGAGGTAATAACAGTCACGCAACAATCAAGGTTACAATAATGCCAACAAGAAAAGAAATGTATTGCATCATTGCCGTAATTGTAGTCAAGCACAACCACCATTAAAATAACAAGGCAACAAGGAACTACGTAAATATTGTAACGAATTATTGCTGCAATGCGTATAGTTGATCCGCAATCAGGGTACCAAACGTATCTAAGGATGAGCTGTCAGTGATACTTGTGTTAAGATTATTCCATTCGCGTGTCGCCCTTGGAAAAAATGAGCATTTGAAAATATCAGTGCGGAATGAAAATTCGCTTAATGTGTGTGTGTGTTTATGACGAGTTAATCTATTCGAGGACGTTGATATGTATTTCATAATAGGCAGTTTAAGTTGATTGTGTATTAATTGATACATGATTTTTAGTCTAGCAAGCTTGGCTCTGATATGGATGGTTAGAAGTTCTGCCCGTTTCAGTAATGCTGTTGGATGATGATGATGATATGTGGTGTTTATTGGCGCAAGGGCCAAGTGTGGCCAAAGAGCTCCAACGCAATGTTGATAAGTTCGCAATGTAATTATGAGTTCTATGGGGTTAATGTAAAGTGGCTGTATAGGGGCCTTAAAAATAGTCGCTCTAGAGTACGTAAAATCTATATGTAATAAGATTATGTCGATGACAAATGACGTGTTCTATGTGTAATAAAATCCATCGTGAAAGAGTGATGCAATACAGAAAATATATTAGATGGTGAAATTACCTGGAGCACCACTGCCTCGCCAGAGCCCTTGAAACACAAGGGCCTAGAGGCATGTGCTATATGAAACAGATATCACAGCGGCATCCTCTAAACAGAGGAGACGCTACGAGTGTGTGGGGCTAATAACATGTAATACAACATCTTTCAGGAAGCCCAGGACTGCGCTGGAGTCAAACAGCGGTTCTGGGCCAAGTAACATTACTGGATGAAGGGGGATGTGCTCGCGGTATGCTAAGGGAAAATGTTTCTTTCTTTCAGATTCGGCTTTCCGACACTCCAGAAGGACGTGGAGGACGGTCAGCCTCTCCCCGCATCTACCACAGGTTGGAGGCTCGTTTCCGGTGAGTAAAAAGTTATGTGTGCCAAATGTGTGTCCTATTCTTAGACGACAGAATAGGACATCTGTCCGGCGTGATTTTGTTACGGAAGGCCAGAATCCTAACTGTGGCTTTATCACGTGGAGCTTATTATTTGTTTCCGCGTCCCATAGCCGTTGCCACTGGTTCTGTAGTTTCCTCCGTAAGAAGGGCTTCAGGTCTGTGACAGGAACTGCAGCGGTGGGATTAGCAGAATGCGATGCAACTGACGTGGCCATCTGGTCCGCAAGAACGTTACCTTCGATGCCCCTATGACCTGGCACCCAGCATATGATGACATGCTGATTACCTATATACGCTTTACACAGAGCAGAATAAAGTTCGTTAATTACCGGATTTTTGTGGTTAGAGAATGCCATCAAGGCCTTCACAACACTAAGGGAATCCGTATATATGACTGCTTTCTGGAGTTTTGATTTCCTGATATGCTTCACAGCCGACAGTAGTGCGTAGGCCTCAGCCGTAAAGATACTAGTTTCCGCATGCAGTACATCGGTTTCCGAGAAGGATGGCCCGACGGCTGCGTAGGACACCCCGTCGTGTGACTTCGATGCGTCTGTGTAGAACTCCGTGCAGGAGTGTTTGTGCTGGAGTTCCCGGAAATGCATCTGGATTTCAATCTCTGGAGCGTTTTTTGTAACTTCCATGAAAGATGTATCGCATTGTATCAACTGCCACTCCCAAGGAGGTAGCAGCTTGGCTGGATGCATTAGGCGAAGTTCGAGGAGTGGAACATGCATTTCATAACTAAGCTCCCTCACACGCAACGAGAAAGGCTGTCTTACGGAAGGACGATTACGAAATAGTGTAGCATATGTCATATCATTAATGGTGTTAAAACAGAGATGTTCGGGATTAGAGTGGACTTTCAAAAAATATGTTTGGCTGATGTATGTTCTCTGGATATGAAGTGACCACTCATTCGATTCTGCATATAAACTTTGTACGGGACTCGTTCTGAAAGCTCCTGTGGCTAAACGGATACCCAGATGGTGAACACGGTCTAGCATCTTTAGTGCGCTCGGGCGGCAGAGTGATAAATGATGGTACCATAGTCTAGTCGCGATCGAATGAGGCTTTTATATAGATTCTTTAAACACTTCCTGTCACTACCCCACGTAGTCTGGGATAGAAGTTTCATTATGTTCATTGTTTTCAGACATTTTTCTTTAAGATGTTTAATGTGGGGGACGAAAGTGAGTCTGTAGTCAAGTATGACACCTAGAAATTTGTGTTCTTTGTTTACAGGTATCTGTTGTCCACACACTTCTAAGCAGGGATCCGGAACCAGGCCTCTCTTCCTTGTAAACAAAACACAAGAACTCTTATGAGGATTGATTTTGAATCCATTTTTCTCTGCCCACCCTGACACCTAGTTCAAACCATGCTGTACCTGTTTCTCGCACACTGCGAGGTTACAGGATTTGAAACCTATTTGAATGTCGTCCACATAGACGGAATACAAAATGGCCGGTGGTAAGGAAGCACGAAGTGTTGTCATCTTAACAATAAAGAGTGTGCAACTGAGCACGCCACCCTGGGGTACACCGGTTTCTTGTGCAAAAGGACGTGACAGCACATTGCCTACTTTCACCCGGAAGGTACGATTGGACAAGTAGCTTTTTATTACGTTTAGCATATTACCATGAATGCCCATTTCTGACAAATCTCTCAAGATTCCGTAGCGCCAGGTCGTATCGTATGCCTTCTCCATATCGAGGAATATCGATAAGAAGAATTGTTTGTATACAAACGCGCCACGAATATGTCCTTCAATACGTACAAGATGGTCGGTTGTGCAGCGCCCTTCTCGGAAGCCACACTGAAAGGGATCAAGTATTTTGTTTTGTCAAGGAAATGGATGAGTCGCCGATTTATCATTTTTTTTCAAATACCTTACACATGCAGCTTGTGAGGGCTATCGGGCGGTAACTTGCCACTGAAGAAGGGTCTTTCCCTTGTTTCAAAACAGGGACCACAATGGCTTCTTTCCATGCCGTTGGAAGGTACCCTGCGTCCCAGATAGTGTTGAAGAGTGTAAGTAGTGTTACTTGCGTGTCATTGTGTAAGTTTTTGAGCATTTCATACATGATTCTATCGGATCCCGGTGCAGAGGTCTTGCATGCGCTCAAGGCAGCTTTCAACTCGGCAGCACTAAAAGGGCAATTGTACTGTTCATTCTGACGGCATTTATTGATGAGTGGCTTGCATTCTTCTATTTGTTTATATTTTAGGAAGGATTGTGAATAATGATTTGAGCTTGATACACTCTCAAAGTGTTCCCCCAGTGAGTCGGCCTGATCTTTCAGTGTATCGCCCTGTGTATTTACTAGAGGGAGTGAATATGTTTGCCGCCCTCTAATTCTATTTACGCGGTTCCAGACTTTCGCCTCATCTGTAAGCGAGTTAATACTTGATAAAAAGTTCTGCAAACTTTCTCTTCTGGCCTGCCTACGGGTACTCCTGCCTTGAGATTTTACTTTCTTAAAGTTGATAAGATTCTCTGCAGTGGGGGAAGCGCGTAGCAACCCCCACGCTTTGTTCTGTTTCTTACGAGCAATCCTACATTCGTCGTTCCACCACGGGACACGCCGTCTGCATGCCAAACCACTTCCTTCAGATTTGCATTTAGATGCGGCATCTATTATGAACGCTGTAAAATACTCCACAGCGGCATCGATTTCTAGAGAAGACATATCAGCCCATGAGATTCTAGATAGATTTCGAAATTTCTCCCAGTCGGCTGTATCTATCTTCCACCTAGGAACTTGTGGGGGAAATTCATTTTCTTTAGATGTTCTTAGCAGTACGGGGAAGTGATCGCTCCCGTAAGGATTGCTCGTAACTTCCCATTTGAGTTCAGGCAGTATAGACGCGGAAACTATACTAAGATCTATTGACGAAAAGGATCTGTTTGCAAGAGAGTAATATGTGGGTTCTTTCTTATTTAGAAGGCACGCTCCAGAAGAAAAAAGGAACTGTTCAACGAGACGACCTCGCGCATCGATGCGAGAGTCTCCCCACAAGGTGCTATGCGCATTGAAATCGCCAAGACCAACATAAGGTTCTGGCAGTTGATCTACATAGGACTGAAATTCATGTTTCGTTAATTTGTAATGTGGGGGTATGTAAAGAGAGCTAATGGTGATGAGTTTGTTTAGGAGAACAGCTCGAACCGCCACTGCTTCGAGAGGCGTTTGTAGCTGTAAACGTTGACACGCAATGCTCTTATGGATAACAATGGCGACACCACCCGATGATGCGACAGCATCATCGCGATCTTTGCGATAAGTTATGTACTGTCGGAGAAAGTTTGTATGTTTGGATTTTAGGTGTGTTTCCTGTAAACACAGCACTTTTGGATTGTGTTTTTGGATGAGTTCCTGCATATCATCTAGGTTTCTAAGAAGACCTCTGATGTTCCATTGAATTATTTGTGTATCCATACTGGAAGTGAATAGGTGCTGTGTGTAAGGAAACGGATGTTATGCCCTAGATTACAGAGCTCTTTCTAGGCCCTGTAATCGGGGTTTTGCCCTTTCTGGAGCGTTCGAGGGAGCCTCGCCGCTCCTAAGGCACTTGGCGCGCCGTGAGGACAGGTGTAGTGTCCATTGCCTCTTGTGAGGCACCGGACACATGCTCTTGCGAGCGAGTTTTCTGTGAGGGTCCTGCCTCGGAAGGCAAGATCCCTGCGCCCACCTGCCCGGAGGTCGATGGGGCTCCCTGAGGGATCTGGCTGCGCCGGCTGTTGCCAGCGCTGGATGGGGCCGGGGAGGTGGGGGTAGCCTCGGCTGCGCCCACCTTCGGGGTCGATGGCCCCGTCTCCTGTGTTGGCGTAGCAGCGCTAGCTGCAGCCGCCGGGGGGGGCGGATGGCGTCACTGCCGCCTCACTGGGTGTGGGACGGTCAGCCGCCAGAGGCCGTTGTGGCACTGCCCCCTGACGCGCCACTTCGGCAAAAGTGTTTTTAGGCAAGTATGCCATCCGCCTACATGCCTCCTTGAACGATATATTTTCTTTCACTTTGATCGTGACAATTTCTTTTTCTTTTTTCCAAGACGGGCACGACAGCGAGTACGCGGCGTGCTCGCCTTCACAGTTCACACAATGGGGAGAGTTTTCACAAGATTCAGAGGTGTGCTCATGAGCACTGCATTTCGCGCAGGTTTGGCGGCCTCGGCATCTCTGTGAGCTGTGACCGAAACGCTGGCATTTAAAACAACGCAGGGGATTACGAACATACGGGCGAACACGGAGCTTGATATACCCGGCTTCGATGGACTCGGGCAGAACACTTGTGCCAAAAGTAAGTATCAGATGTTTGGTCTGTATTTCCTTATTATCACGCCTCATCTTAATTCGCTTGACATTTATGACATTCTGCTCACTGAAGCCCTCCAAGAGCTCAGCCTCAGTCAGCTCCAAGAGATCATCATCAGAGACTACGCCACGGGTGGTATTCATGGTACGATGAGGAGTTGCGGTTACTTTGGCGTCACCAAATGAAACTAGATCGGGTAGCTTATCATATTGTTTCTGGTTGCGGAGTTCCAAGAGGAGATCGCCGCTTGCCATCCTGGATGCTTTATAACCTGTACCAAAAACTTGGGTAAGAGACTTGGACACGAGGAATGGTGACATTGCTCGCACGGGTTTGTCTGGTGTTTCGGAGTGCACTACATGGAAACGAGGAAAAGTTTCTTTCTGACGGGCGAAAAATTCGAAGACATCATCGGTGCGCCCCCTCTTGAGGGAGCGATCAGGTAAGGGGGGGAAAGAAGAAGCCATAGGAGATTGTAATTTCGGCAGTAACGCCAGCCACCCACCGTGGAGTCCTACAAGGGGACGTTGCAGGACCTGTGAAACACGGCCTGCAAACGCCAGCTGTACATTACCACTATAACCAAATGTGATATAACCTAGGCTGGCTATTCGCACAAGGTTAACCCTTGCTGCCTGGAAAAATCGGAAGTAAGCGGAAGCTAGGAGAAGACAGGAAAGATGAAAAGTGAGAGAAAGACGAAGACTAGAGGAAGAGAGAGACAGGAAAAGGTAACTACCGATTTCACCCGGGTGGGTCAGTCCGGGGGTGCCGTCTACGTGAAGCAGAGGCCAAAGAGGTGTGTTGCCTCCGCCGGGGGGCCTTAAAGGTCCGAACACCCGGCATCGGCTCAACCCCCAGGATCCCCCTTTCCCCGGACACGGCTAAGCCGCGCATGGCTACACGCGGGAGGGTCCAACCCTCGTGTGCTCGGGTCCGTGGTGTCGCAACACACCAAACGCCTGCTCACGCAGACGCCCCTGCGGGGGTAATGCTGTTGGTGAGCCTGTGATGGAGTGTTTATTATATATGTATCTCAGCGCTTTTCGCTGCACCCCTTCGAGTTTTTTAATCAGCTTGTTAGTAAACGGGAACCAAACTGTGTTGCCGTACTCTAGAACAGGTCTTATAAGTGTTTTATATGCGAGTAACTTTGTTTCAGATGGTGCTAGCTTAAGGCGTCTGTTAATGAAGAATAGCTCTCTTATTTCGGGTAATGCGATATTGTTAACGTGAGAATCCCACCTGAAGTCAGATGGAAGTGTCACACCAAGGTACTTATGCTCATGAACAGATGCAAGAGGAATGTTAAGGGTGTACTGGATGGCTGATGTATGTTTTTTTTCTGGTTATAGATAATAGAACGGACTTTTTTATGTTGATATCCATCTGCCAGTCCCTGCACCACTGGGAAACTGCTGTTATGGCGTTATTTAAAGTTCTATGGTCATCAAGGCAGTTAATTTCCTTGAAAAGAACGCAGTCATCTGCAAAAAGTTTGATATTCTGGGAAGCATATCCTGGTAAGTCATTAATAAAGATTATGAATAATACTGGGGCTAAGACACTTCATTGGGGTACTCCTGATGTAACGTTAGTTGTCGCGGACCTCTCGTTGTTAATTTCAACAAATTGTGTGCGATTACTAAGATAGTCTTTAATCCAATCAAGGAGAGGGCCGCTTCCCACAGTTAGTTCTAGTTTTGCGAAAAGTTTAGTGTGTGACACGCGGTAAAATGTTTTCGAAAAGTCTAAAAATATGAGGTCTATTTGTTTCTGGTTATCAATGCTCTTGGATATGTCATGTGGTAATTCAATTAATTGCGTAATAGTAGAAAGGCCTTTACGAAAGCCGTGCTGACAAGGGGTTAGGATATCATTTACTTATAGTTCTAATGACTTGCATAATGTACTGGTTAATGATATGGGTCTGTAGTTTGAAGGATCAGATTTATTTCCTGATTTGTGTATTAGTGTTATTTTGGCAGTTTTCCATTCCGTAGGAAGAGTGCAGGTGAATAATGATTTGTTGAAAAGGAGGATTAGGAATTTTGCCATCCACTTGGCATATCGATTAAGGAATATGTTAGGCATGTTATCTGGCCCTGGTCCTTTTTTGTGTCGAGATTTAGTAAAACATTTAGTACTCCTGTTTCTGTTATAGTTAATGGTTTCATCGTTACACCAGTGCCGGAGGATATTTCAGGTAGTTCTCCGTTATCAGATGTAAAAATAGAGCAGAAATAATTATTCAAAGAAGTCGCAGCGTTTTTGTTATCCACAGGAGATGTCGTTCTTTCATCTCGTTTTTTAGGGTTTAAATGACGCCAGAATTTTTCGGGAGCATTCTTTATAAAGTTAGGAAGTGTGTTTGTAAAATAGCGTGATTTGGCCTTCTTAATTTTTGTTTTCAAATCGTCCACGGCGTAAGTTAATTGTTGAGCAGTTCGTTGTGAGGGATAGGATTTTTTTGTTTCTTCTGATTTGGCGAACTTTCCTTTTTGCATGAATAACGGTCCGAGTTATCCAGGGGTTATGCTTATGAGGTTTTTTTTTAATTTTCAAGGGGACGTAGTTACTGATGCATTATGACACAACGGACTTAAATTCGTGCCATAAAATTTCTGTGTCTGTGTTGCCATCATGTGCGAGTTGACTGAATGACGATAGTTGAAATGACAGTGTATCAATGATGCTTGTATCATCAGCTCTGCTGTAGTCTTTATACGTTTTTGTTGGTTGTGAAGAGGGTAGCGAATCTTGATACGGCACCTCAAACAATACTAGTTTGTGATCTGACAAGCCGGTTGAGACTTCGAATTTAGCGTTATGGGTGGGGAAATGATTGCTTAAAAATACTAGGTCTAAAATGTTAGAACTGGATCCTTGTACACGCGTGGGTTCAGTTATTATCTGGGTTAGGTTAAAAGAGAGCATAATGTCGAAAAGAATATCTGCGAAAGGTGAACGGTGATGCAGTGTGTGCCAGTTGATATCAGGGAGATTAAAGTTGCCTAGCAATATGAGCTTGGTCCCCTTCACATGCTGCTGCATATACACGTGCAATGATTGCAATACATTCAAATCAGTAGAAGGACTATGGTAAATGCATCCAACAATGAAGGTGGTATTGGCAAAGCAAAGTTTGCAAAATACAGCTTCAACGCCCTCAACTTCAGGCAATTTAACGTATGGAATTTCCCTTTTTATCAAAACAGCAACGCCAGCGCCTCGTGTTGGCCGATCTTTGCGAATAATGACGCAGTGTGGGGGAGTAATTTCGAAGTCTTTGACGTCTTTGGTTAGCCAAGTCTCTGTTATGCCTATAAATTCCGGTTTGAAAGCTATTAATATTGATTCGAGGGGTCCGAACTTACTACTAACACTTCGAGCGTTAACATTACCGTACGTTATTTTGGACGTTAGGGACGGCGGGGACGCAAGGTTCGCGTACCGACGTCCTGGTTTTTTGTATCGCTTGAAGTGGACGTAATGGGGGTCACCTCATTATTTTCCTCCTCCCAAGAATAAAGGCAACTATTAATCTTCAGTTTTTCGTAGACCAGGGCCAATTTATCCCCGAATTCCTTCCTTGCTTTTCCATATTGCCATAGCTTCTTCCTAATTTCTCGTACTCGCGGTGAAAAGTCTTCGCTGATGGCGTAATCAGTATCCTTGAGTTTTTGACAGTTACGCAAAATTTTCGTTTTGTCTCGGAAGTCTACGAGCTTAAAGATTATTGGTCTTGTTTTGTTCGCCATTGGTTTGCCTAGTCTGTGGATGCGTTATATTGCCACTGCTTCTAACTTCAAAGTATGCCTAATGACCTTTTCATTCGCTGCGCGTTGCAGAGATTCGGTATTTTCTTCTGTATCTTCCTGCATACCATACACAATAAGGTTCGACCTTCTGGATCTATTCTCTAGATCGTCTAGCCTTAACTCCGAGGACGATGCAGTTTTTTGAAGGCTAGCGATTTGTTTAGTGCAAGCTGAAACATTGTCTTCAAGGCATGATAGACGTTCTAGTTTTTTATCTATCAATGTCAGTCGTTCTTCATTTATTGTCTTTGTATCAGCGGCGATTTGAGTTAACTGTTCGGCAAGGCCCGAAAGGTCAGGCCCGGGATTTGTCTCGACATCTCCGGCAAGCAAGAACAACTTTGCAAGGTACACCTTGTCATACAGAGAATCGAGGAGCACCGTAGGGCACGGGAGCACGACGAGACAGCGCTCACTAGAGCGAAAACACTTTCCAAAACGCCTTCTTACCTGCATAAAGAAGACAAGCGGGTGGGCCATCTGCGTGCAAGCCCTGCTGCCGTGCCCTTTGGGATGTGCTGGGTCGTCGCCGGCTTTTATGCTCCGGGTAAGGTGAGGGGCCGTGCTGGATGGCTTCAAGAATGTTCTTCCGCTGGAGGTAGACGATGACGGGTTCCGCAAATGGTAGGAAACGACGAAAAGGTGTCGTTCTCAAGCACATGCGCGTCGAGAGCACATGCGCGTTGATACTTTCAAGAAGGGCTAATTTCAGTTTCATAGATGACAAATAAGCAAGACAGTTGTATACTAGGCATGTTTCCTTTGTTTATCTCTATCTTCGCACTTTCCTAAACAACAATCAACTAGCCCCCCAAGTTACGCTGTTATCATAAATTACCTCGATGTTTTCCTCCACCAGGAATTCATCATTCATTGGCAAAGAGCCAAGTAGGTTGAGAAGCAGCCAGAAGTAGGGACATTTCGAGCTGCTGGTCCAAGTTCGGGTGCAGAGCAGCCTTATTAACATATTAGAACCGTGAGCAGAGATGTGCATACTATTCCACCTCGTGCATTTTAAAGGCACCCCTGGAAACAAATTCTGCATGCTTCCGTATTTCTATATTTATCAAGACTTGTAAAAGCCTTTCAATAAAAAAAAAACTACCTACCAGACAGTGCCATGCAAAAAAGAAACTGCTCCAGATGCAACTGACCCCCACTTTACTACCACTACAGTTCAGGTGGCATATACAAAGGGTAAGTATCAGCTGCAATGGCATTATGACTGTTTGAGCATAAAATACTCTCCAAATTTACGTAAATAATCCCTCAGAAATCTGCATTTCATTTTAACGAAGCTCAACTCGTGTACCATGCACTGTCCCCGCAAAACATGGTGCTTCAGAATCAAAGGTTCAGAAAAGTATCGAGCAAGTTACTGCAATGCTGCGCGCAGCAGTACAGCGATACAGTAATAATAATATATGTGGTTTTACGTGCCAAAACCACTTTCTGATTATGAGGCACGCCGTAGTGGGGGACTCCGGAAATTTTGACCACCTGGGGTTCTTTAACGTGCACCTAAATCTAAGTACACGGGTGTTTTCGCATTTCGCCCCCATCGAAATGCGGCCGCCGTGGCCAGGATTCGATCCCGCGACCTCGTGCTCAGCAGCCTAACACCATAGCCACTGAGCAACCACGGCGGGTAGTGCAGCGATACAAGCGAGCATTGTAAATGGAAAGAAGTAGACGGCAAGGGTCCTTATGGCCTCCGCATCGTGCATTTGTTTCACATCTCGTTCACTGTACAAACATTTCTGCCATCTATAGCCTGATTTCAGTAACGTCGTCGACCGCCTCGGGTTGTATTGAACTGTAAATGCGGCACGAGTCCCGGAGCCAAGCGCACGCAACGGTACGACAACGCTGGCGTTAGTAAAGAAGAGCGAGTAAACTTAACATTCAAAAAAAAAAATGGTTGTGGCTTAGCTAAGGTTAAGCGCAGGATGCGAAGCATACTAGCCTTTATTTTAACGCGACAGCGTTAAGGAGCTCGTGTCGCAAAAAAGCCGGTGTCGTCGGCGTCGGCTCAGGCGTGCGGCGCTTGCTCAGGCGCACATTTCGTTGTCGCGCCGAACGCTGCGTTGCTCGACGCTCACCGCGTCCGATGCGGGGGGCGACGCCGCGAGCGACGGCGCGAGTTGGAGCCCCGTTTCTCCTCTGTCTGGATACAGACATCACTTATCTACTCAAGACGTTCTACTGCAGCTACACGAAGAAATCACGAAGGAAACAAGCAGCGCTCAACTTAAAGCTATTCCTGCCATAGACCTCAAGAAAGCTTTTGACTACGTTAACCACGATGCTATGCTGCAAGAGCTCGAAGCTACTGGCTGCGGAACCAAGCTTTATAACTATATTAGGGACTTCTTACGGAGTCGCACGTACACGCTACGAGTAGGCGACATCACCTCACAACAGTATCCCCATCCGCAGAGAGGTATCCCGCAGGGTTCCGTGATCTCTCCCACTCTCTTTATTCTTGCCATGTGCGTAGTCCATAGAGCGCTACTAGACATCCCCGACATCAAATATTCGATCTACGCAGATGATATCACCATCTGGATCAACACGGGTTCGCCAGGGCATATCCAAGAAACTCTCCAACAGGCTATATGAACAGGGTGCATGAGGCTGCTCAAACTATTGGCCTTAGATGTGCGCCGGAAAAATCTGAATTGCTACTGGTCCATCACAAAAGATGGAGACCGCCCACCATACAAATTGTAAACGAAGGCGTGCCCATTTCCCAACCAAAATGTATTAAAGTACTCGGTCTCCACATCCAGAAAGATGGAGGTCCCGCTGCGACGGTGCATCACCTGCTCAGACAAGGAGAACAGGTGCTGCACATGATGCGTAGGGTCTCCAACCGAGCAAATGGAGTGAAAGAGGCGGATATGCTTCAACTAAGAAACGCATTAATTATGTCGCGCCTGCGCTATCACCTGCCCTATACCAATCTCCGCAAGCAAGATATCAATCGCCTTGATGCGCTCATCAGGAAGGCGACAAAGCTGGCCATCGGCATCCCGTTTAGTGCCAGCACTAAGCTCCTACTTGACATCGGTTGCCATAACACGGTGGCGGAACTAGTCAGCATTCATCGTCGTCGCCAAGAACTGCGTTTGCAGCGCACGTGTCACGGTACGCACATCCTCCACAGCATCGGCCATCATCCAGAAGCTGCGCCCCTTCTGAACACGCGCCCACTACCCCAGAAACAACGCGAACTTCTAACCATAGCTCCACTGCCACGCCACATGAATCCAGAACGAGGCAAGGAAAGGCGACGACAGCGAGTGGCCTACTTCAAGAGGTACACGGCAAGACACCCTGACGGCATATACTTGTACGCTGATGCTAGCGTTGGGGCACGGGGCTCCGCTATAGCAGTCGTGAATAACGACCTCCAAACTGTGCATACGGAGGTACTCTCGGAGACAGATCCGACCTTAGCGGAACTGACAGCCATCGCAACTGCGATCAAACACATGCCCCCTAGTAACTCAGCCTACCCAAGAATCATATTTACCGACTCCATGGCGGCTTGCAGGAAATTGTTGCACAATGATCTCCCTGCCCACACTTCGACATTTATTCAAGAGCACCTTCAGGGTCCTCTAGAAATCATCTGGATACCTGGTCATGACGGACTGCCGGGAAATGAAAGAGCTAATCAGCTCGCCTGCGAGACTTTGAACCAGGCACCCTGCATTCCGCGACCAACCCAGACGAAAAGGTGGGCTCCCCTGCTTCTGCGGCCATATCAAGAGGCAAGACGCAAGTTCCCCAAACTCAGCAAAGTGCTCACCCGTGAACAGGGTGTACTGATTCGTCAGGCCCAGACTGAAACACTCCCTACACCAGCGCGAATGCACCTCCTCCGCGGCCTCTTACCTGAAGATCCCCCACCCTGTCGATACTGTGGTGAACACCCGAACACATCCCATATCCTCTGGTCCTGTGGACCACCCCCACCTGCCCTTCCTGCCCCCACAAATCTTTCCCCTAAACCCCATGCCGGGTGGCTGACAGAAGCAGCCAGCGCCGACGACCAACGGTACCTTGCGGCGTTTATCAGTGCTGCACTGAAGAATGCCGCAAGCGAGGCTCTGGACTGAGGGCCTTTCCACGTTACCACCGAACATGAAAATAAAGTTTTTTTTTTCTCTCTCTCTCCTCTGTCGTGACGTCACGGTGTCACGTGGTATTGAAGGCGACACCGCCGCGCCTGAGGAGCTGGGTTGAGCTCTCGAGCGACGGCGCGAGTTGGAGCCCCGTTTCTCCTCTGTCGTGACGTCACGGTGTCACGTGGTATTGAAGGCGACACCGCCGCGCCTGAGGAGCTGGGTTGAGCTCTAGTAATATGCTTCGCATAAAAAAAAATATGCGGCGGCACTACCCTGCAAGCGCATGCATGCTGGTGAAGCAACACTTTGCCGAACGAGCGAAGTAGAGCGAAGCAAAGCATAGCTAGCATCCTATCTTATATCATTGCACATGTCAACCGGCACCTTCTGCGCTTAGCGATAGCGCTTGCTCAGGTTGTCAATTTTCAGCCGCAGCTACTTCATGTTCCACGGCGCTTCTCCATGCGGCAGCCGGGCGTTAACTTCCTCCAGAAGTTTTGCGTATATGCGCGCATTCCTCGTATTCGAGCGCAGAGCCCCGATGTGGTCCTCCCTAACGCATAGAAGCGCCATTGTTGTCCCGTCGGACCAGTTGCTGCGCCTTTGGCTCATTGGCATTTCGATAGACGCTGGGGCACACGCAACAGCCATGGCATCCGCTATCTTGCCTGTTCCTCGGTTTGCGAGAGTAAACCTAGGTTGTTAAGCTCTGTTTGCGATAACCATGGTTAGGGGACTAACTATGGTTACCTCTGCCGTGTCGCTAGCGGTAACTGCGGTCAACCGTAACTTGCTTAACCTCGGTTAAGGCTGTCTGTGTAACAGGGGCATAAAACGTGGCCCAGCAGCAGCATGGGGCGGCCTACGGTCTCCCTTTGTTAGCACGTGGCGCAGGCTACTGACGTACGCGGAGGGGAGCGTCTCCAATTCATTGTCGCCTTTGTGAGCTGGATGTGCGAAGGCTCTAAGTGGCGTCTCTTAAACGGATTATGCTCCACGGCGAGGACCTCCTCGAAAGCGATTCTGTGGTCGGCGCGCTCGCAGTGCTCGGCGAGGGGGTTGCCTTCCGAGTTCAACAACCAGACTTGTGTTGCCTTATCCGCTGGGGGAGGTTTTTTGTTCCGGCGATGTATGAAGCCGGGCACATGGAGCACGGGATTTTGTAGGTTACACCTGGTTGTTTTTCTTAGGAGACGCGGTCTTTGGGTTGAGGTATGAAGCGGCCGATTGTAGAAACGGGTTTGTAAGATACGCAGATATCGTACTGTCGTAGGATGCGTGCCAATGCTTCGCTGGTGCCCCTCACGTATAGAAGCACAACGCGAGCGCGTTTTGTTGTTTCCGTGGTGGCTGGCCTGCCTGTCCTCTTATCCTGACAGCGGGAAACGCGTCGAATAAAGCGGTGTGTGTAGCCATTCTTCTGTAGATCGGCGAACACGGTGGCTTCTTTTTTTTTTTTCTCTGCTTCGGAGCAGATGGAAGAGAGGAGACGACGGATGCCTTGTGGTTTACAGGGTGGTTAGAATTAAAATTTAGGTAGCGGCCGGTATCAGTTGGCTTCCTATACACACCGAACTTTAGATCGCCCCCTCGTCTTCTTACAAGGACGTCAAGGAATGGCAACATCTTGTTTTTCTTTGGTTCCATTTTGGACAGGATAAAAGGCTCGACCGAATTGAGATGGCAAGGAAATTTTCCGCCCCTGATGTCTTCAGGATGCAGAAGCAATCGTCAATGTATCGAACGAAAAAAAGGTTGGTATTTCTTGAAACGACTGCAGTGCTTTCTCTTCAATGCCCTCCATCGTCTTTTTGGCTGCAGTCACCGAGATCGCGGCGCCCATGGCAGTGCATTTGGTTTGTTTGTAGAATTCCCCTTTGAAGGAGAAAGCTGTGCTGCTGAGGCAAAACTTCAAGAGCCAGTAGAGTTAATCCGGGGTCAGGCTTGTCCTGGCGCCTAGGTCAGCGTCCGCCTCTAGGGCTTGTTTCGCTACGCAGACGGCAAAGATTAGGCCTAAAGATTTGAATGAAAACATCTTCGACGGAAATCCTCACCTCCTCGAAAGCGATTCTGTGGTCGGCGAGGGGGTTGCCTTCCGAGTTGAACAACCGGACGTCGTTCTTGTGTTGTCTTATCCGCTGGGGGAGGTTTTTTGTTTCGCCGATGTATGGAGCTGGGCACTTGGAGCACGGGATTTTGTAGGTTGGCAACAGCTACGAGCTTCCTGCAAGTGTGTTTTTTTTACTTTTTTAAGAGCTTAAAAGTCAATTTCCTAGGTTGTAAATATGCTTCCGCTTGACATGGATCGCAAGCGTAAAGAAGGAACAATAGGAAAAAGTGCATCGCCCTTTCAAAGCAAGGTAAGCGAATGAATACGCACATCATAACCTACCTCCAAGACACAGGTCTCCGACTATCTCCATTCAAATCGGAGCTGCTCGTCTAATGCCCGCGCCGCCGGCCCAAGCCTACAGCCGAATCGCGCCAATGTCACAACCTAATCCTTTATACGCAAGATGGCTCCTGCATTCCCCGAGTCCCGAAGATACGCGTCCTAGGCATGCATATAACAGCCAACAGGTCAAACATAGAAGCTATTCGCAAAATCGAAGGCAAGGTTACAGCGGCTACCCGCCTGATCCAACGCATTACAAACAAGCGCACGGGCATGGAGGAGGGCAGTGTCATGCGCCTCATACACTCTTTCGCAATCAGTCACATCACTTATGTGGCTGCCTTCCACAACTGGAATGTCACCGAAAGGGAGAAAATCAACACCCTTACACGCAAGACTTGCAAGATCGCCCTT
Organism: Dermacentor albipictus; assembly: GCF_038994185.2. NCBI lineage: Eukaryota > Metazoa > Arthropoda > Arachnida > Ixodida > Ixodidae > Dermacentor > Dermacentor albipictus. The sequence goes on along the minus strand of NW_027225570.1, from coordinate 6,535,320 downwards.
GGTCTACCGCAGTCCATAAGCCAGGCACGTACCCAGGGGGGGGGGGGGCCGCCCCCCCCCCGAAATCATGTGGCATACCCCCCCTCCCCCCCCCTCCCCACCCACGCCACCACTCCTTACACATTCCTAAAGCGCCGCCAGATTAATGTTGAGACTTGGCAGCTGTTCATCGGTCAGCCATATGCTGCCTTTTTCACTCCTTTTAGACGGCGGTAGTTATCGGCATTTCTTGTAATGTGAAGGACAGTTTTCTCATAGATTCCGCACCCGCGCGATTAACTCGAGATGCGCTCAGTTGTCATCGTCTATTCAACCGTCACGCGCATAGCTGTTGCTTTTGTTAGTTCAACCATCTTTGTTTAGGCTGATCCTGGGACCAGGAGAGGGATGCGGCTGTTACTCAGCTGGTCTGTACTCTCATGGAACGAGTTGCGGCCGGAGAAAACACCAATTGCGTTTAACTTTTCCCTTTGCTTCATTATTTCCTTGAGTTACGGCTCGCCGCGACGCTGGCAGATGCCCGGAACAATATACACGTGATATGGGTTAGATAAGGTGGGAAATAAAATGATGTGAAAGAGCGTCCATCATGAAACCCTGCAATAACCCTTAAACCCATAAGCAAGATGACTGTCGCCAGTTACCTCGTCTGTTTTTCCTTAATAGTATAGCACTTTTCGTGCAAAATTAAAAACCGGAAACAAAAATCGCAAGGTGTTGAGAAATTAAGCGATCTACTAAGGGAGAGAGCCAACGCAACAACCAAACTGCAAACAAAAGCGAATAATAAAAATGTTAACCGTTGTTTATGAGAATATTTATGGATCAACGTCTTTTTATTTAAAAAGGAAGTAGAGAAAACGCCGCCGGAAGTGGAGAATAATTACTTGCTTTGAATGACGCTTCTACAGTTATCGGTCGAACCGCCTCACGTAGCCACTTCTCTGCTGTGCTTAAGAGGGTGTTTTTCCAACCTTTCTCGGTGAGCGCAGTACGTCTAGAATCGCGGAGTCCTGCGCTCTACGTGGTTGTATGGGACTGGCGGCCGCACAGCATTACGCAATTCGCGGAACTGTCAAAACTGATCCACAAGGCAAAAATAACTGATATTCTAAACTATAACATGTGAAAGAGTGAAGAAGCCGTAAAAAAATGAACGCAGCCTGAAATCAGTAAAAATAAACCTGGTATAAGACAAACCATGATGTATGCACTAAAATATAAGAGGGATAATATCATAAGCATTCTCGAAGACACAGTAAAAGCAGCGGAAAAATTCTAAGCTGACCTGTATACAGTACCCAGAGGAGTCACGATACCTCACTTAGAAACAGTAATGAACAGGATACAGAAACTCTCCTATAAGTAGCGATGAGGTCAGAAGGGCGCTGCAAGATATGAAACGATGAAGAGCGGGAGGAGAATGTGGAATAATAGTCCATTTAATCAAAGATGGAGGAGACATAATGCTTAGAAAACTGGCGGCTCTTTATACGAAGTGCATAGCGACTGCAAGGGTCCCAGAAAACTGGAATGCAGACATTATACTAATCCACAAAAAAGGAGACGTTAAAGAATTGACAAATTATAGGATCATTAGCATGCTCCCAGTATTATATAAGATATTTACCAAAATAATCTCCAATAAAATAAGGGCAACACTGCATTTTGTCAACCAAGGGAACAGGCTGGCTTCAGGAAGAGATACCTTACAAAGGATCACATCCATGTCATCAATCAGGTTATCACGAAATCTGCAGAGTACAATAAGCCTCTCTATGTGGCTTATATAGATTACGAAAATGCATTTGATTCAGTAGAGATACCAGCAGTCTAGAGGCACTACGTAATCAAGGACTACAGAACGCTTACGTAAAAAGCTTGAAAAATATTGCTACATGCGTGTGGTATTTGTTTGTTTGAACGAGGTGCGTGGGCGCCATCACTCCAGAAAAGAGGAGGAAGAACGAACTGGGCTCGCGCGTTGAATCTAACCGGTCAGCGCTGCAACCGTTGTTGTAAATATAATCTGTATGTAGTTTCTCGTCTTACTGGCTCGTCCTTCGCGTAAGAATATATACAGAGGTTCTACAGCTACCTTAATTCTACACAAGAAAAGCAGGGAGATACCTATAGGGAAATGGGTCAGATAGAAATACACAATTTCTCCAAAGCTATTCACTGCATGCTTAGAAGAAGTCAAGCTAATAAACTGGGAAGGCTTAGGAGTAAAGATCGACGGCAAATATCTCAGCAACCTTCGTTTTGCCGATGACATTGTTCTATTCAACAACAATGCAGACGAGTTACAACAAATGATTGGAGACCTTAACAGAGAGAGTGCAAGAGTGGGGTTGAATATTAATATGCAAAAGATGACGATAATGATAAATAGCTGGGCAAAGGAACAAGAGATCAGGATCGCCAGTCGGCCACTAGGGACTGTGAAGGAGTACGTTTACCTAGGTCAATTAATTACAGGGAACCCTGATCATGAGAAGGAAATTCACAGAAGAATAAAAATAGGTTGGATCGCATACGGCAGACATTGCCAGCTCCTGACTGGAAGCTTACCATTATTATTGAAAAGTAATGTGTGCAATCAGGGCATTTTGCCAGTGCTGACATATGGGGCAGAGACTTGAGATCAAGTTAAGAAACGCGCAAAGAGCGACCGAACGAAGACTGCTAGGCATAACGTTAAGAGAGAGAAAGAGAGCGGTTTGGATCAGAGAGCGAACGGGTATAGACGATATTCTGATTGACATCAAGAGGACAAAATGTAGCTGGGCAGGTCATGTAATGCGCCGGTTAGATAACCGTTGGACCATTAGGGTTACAGAATGGCTACCAAGAGAAGGAAAACGCAATCCAGGACGACAAAACACTAAGTGGAGCGATGAAATTAGGAAATTCGCGGGCGCTAGTTGGAATCGGTTGGCGCAGGACAGGGGTAAATGGAGATCGCAGGGAGAAGCCTTCGTCCTGCAGTGGACATAAAATAGGATGATGATGATAATAATGAGGATGATAATGATGATGGAGGTGGTGGGCCCCCCCCCCCCCGAAAAAAAATCCTGGGTACGTGCCTGCCATAAGCACTGCTCGTCTGCTACAGCTGGGGGTATACAACACGCTTGAGGAAATCGTGGATGCGCAGAGAGCCTCTCAACTCGAACGCATGTCTCTGACAGCCACGGGCCGGTACACCCTGCAGAAACTCGGCTTCAACTACCACGTCCAACACGGACAGAAACAGGTCATTCCACCCGACCTCAGCGACACGCTGATTGTCGCCCGTATCCCTCGAAACATGCACCCCGAATTTAACCGGGGCCGACAACAGGCCCATGCCAAGGCACTGCTGCGTTCCTCAATTGGGTGGAAAGAGGACTACGCGCTTTGTAAACGCCACAGAATACACACGAGAACACCGGTTCACGGCGGTAGTCGTAGACGTTAGCTGCCAGCTTACGATCGCGTGTAGTGTCGCAACGGAGTACCCAGAAACAGCGGAAGAGGTAGCGATTGCGCTTGCGCTTACGGACCCCCTCTGCGAGGTAGTTTTTAGCGACTCACAATCCGCAGTTTGCAACTACGCACGGGGGCGCATTTCCTTCGAAGCTCTCCAGATTCTAAGGAAAGCTGGACGACAGCACTTCGATAGCACCGCGATCATGTGGTTTCCAGCGCACGTCGCCACCCCCACCGATGAGGGCCTCCCCTAACTAGAACGACGTAGCACACCGCTCTGCGCGAGAACTGACCCGCCGCGCAGAATCTGAGACCGCCTTTTCGAGTTCGGAACTCCTGGTTGAAAACACACGAGAACGATTTGTCAGGTACAATGACATCACCAAGCACTACCAGCTAGGCAGGCGGTTGCTGCCACCCCCCCCCCCCCCCTCACCCCATGCTGAAACGTCGCCAGGCAGTCGTCTGGCGACAATTGCAAACAGCAACACTCCCCAGTCATGTGCGATTGCAGCATATTTTCCCCGCGCAATACACGACTGCTCTTTGCAAATTATGTTACGAAACGAGGGCGACGCTGTCACACATGTTGTGGGAGTGTCGTGTTACATCAGCTACAATGGCAGCAGCTCCGGAGGCTCTTGCGTCGAAGTGGGCCGCCGCTATGCGCAGCTCCAACCTCAAGACACAAGAGTGGGCTGTCCAGCAAGCCCGAGAGCCGGCGACGAGGCAAGGCCTCGATGTCCCCTCATGGGAGACCTGAGCCCGGGTCGGCAAATTTGCCAGATTCAAAATAAAGTTGTTTCCATCCATCCATTGTGTTTAATAGGCAGCGATGGCCAGTTTACGAAAATACTCCAACCCTGTCAGTAAATTTGTTTTGAATTAGTCACGGCATGTATTCATGCACAAATGTGCCACACAAAAGTATCAAGATAAGTGTGCACGTGTATGAGGCATCATGGTAGGTGTGCATTACGTCACAGTGTCAAGATATTCGTAAATGCATATTAAAGAGATGCGCGTATTTTCAAAATGAATATGCACGAATTCTTTTTTATGTAAAAAGAAAATGTTGCAGAAAGACATATATTGGTTTAACCATAGTAGCTGACTGGCAAAACAGCAAGACGGTTCTCCCTAAGACATTCTTTAATCTAATTTCACTCCAACGCTTTCTTTTTCTATGAAAGAATTCTGGGGCGCCATGTGCAAACCGTTACGACCATTTTATTATAAGGCACGCCGTACTGGGGGACTACAGATTAGTTTTGTTCACAAGGGTATCCTTAAAGTGCCCGTATGCACGGAACAGAGGAGTTATTCCGTTTCGCCCCCATAAAAACGGCGCCGCCGCTGCCGAGATTTGCTCCCGCAACCTCGCGCTTTGCAGCGCAACATCATGGCCGCTCAGCCACCACGGCGACTGTTGTTTTGCTATAAACCAAGGAACGAGATATTTCATGGAGCCATGCGTAACAAAGACGAGGTCGCAGCGCTAACACTATGGTAACTGATGCTAGAAAAAGGACCCAAGCTATAGTTTCTTTCGTACAGAAATAGAAAAGTGATTTATTTTAGGGCGAGAAAAACTGACGGCCAAATAAGCAACATGGAAACTAAACAGAAGCAGCGAACTTCTTACTACATTGCAAAAAATAAACAGCTTAATAAACCATATAGGGGCTGAAAAAAAAATCGAAGTGTCCTCGGCATTGCGTTGACGAAGACTTCTACTTTAAAGCTCAATCGTGAAGAGACCCGATTATGGAGACAACTTTTGGTGCAAGGCCGTGCTGCTTACCAGGGCGCTGGACCGTGGTTCCTCTCTCACGGCGTCATTCCGCGAATGACCTGAAAGCAACAGTGGTGCTTTATTATACATATAGCAATAGTATGATTGTACAGAGCTGTGCCTGTCCGTCGTACATGCTCTTCATTTAGTCGCCGTCATCGTAGCGCTGTTTTAGAGCGCAGCTCTTTGGCGTCCCTTCCTGGGTTTCGCGTCGGCGTTGTCGTCGGCCTCGTAACCAGCTCCGCCCCCCTTTCATCCCCCCAGCGCTAGCAGCGACCGACTGATACCGCTGGATGCCGCTGACGCCGCTAGAGATTCAAGATAACGTGACTGCATAGAACACCGTCGCCGCCATGCAGAAAGAGGACGAAAGGGTCCCCCCCCCCTGTTCTTGTGTGGCGGATAGGGGTTGAGTCACTATCGGCGTCAGCGGCATCAGTCAGTCACTGCTATCTCTTCCCTCCTCCCTTTATCGTGTTGTCCGCTTGCTGCGTGCGCTTCTGCCCCCATCGTTTGCCGCTGGGTGTACACGCCGCCCCCCTCCCCCCTCTTCCTGCGAGTCTCGGGTTGTGGGAGAATGCGGGAGAACATCCCGTTCCTCTCGCTCGTAACGCGTCCCACGGCTGTGACAACCTCGCGAGGCACTTGTATAGATCTCGTCTTTGAGAATCAAGCATTGGTGTACCAAGTCGAACATATATCAGCCTATTTCTCCGACCACAAAGCTTCCTTCATGACTGTCAAGAACTGTTAGTGGAGTCTTTGTTAAAGGAGTACGTGTGAAAAATAAAAAAAAAAATTCTGTGATAGCGCATACATGTGTTGCTCGATTTCTTTGCCTCAATCTATCGAAAAGGTGAAACAGCTTATTTGCTGCGCTCAAATTTCGCATTAGGAAGTAACGTAATCGTCGGTAATTTTTTTTTTCTTCAAGTCATCTCATCATCATCATCAGCCTGGTTACGCCCACTGCTGGGCAAAGGCCTCTCCCATACTTCTCCAACTACCCCGGTCATGTACTAATTGTGGCCATGTTTTCCCTGAAAACGTCTTAATCTCATCCGCCCACCTAACTTTCTGCCGCCCTCTGCTACGCTTCCCTTCCCTTGGAATCCATTCCGTAACTCTTAATGACCATCGGTTATCTTCCCTCCTCATTACGTGTCCTGCCCATGCCCATTTCTTTTTCTTGATTTCAACTAAGATGTCATTAACTCGCGTTTGTTCCCTCACCCAATCTGCCCTTTTCTTATGCCTTGACGTTACCCTCATCATTCTTCTTTCCATAGCTCATTGCGTCGTCCTCAATTTAAGTAGAACCCTTTTCGTAAGCCTCCAGGTTTCTGCCCCGTAGGTGAGTACTGGTAAGACACAGCTGTTATAAACTTTTCTCTTGAGGGATAATGGCAATCTGCTGTTCATGATGTGAGAATGCCTGCCAAACGCACCCCAGCCCACTCTTATTCTTCTGATTATTTCAGTCTCATGATCCGGATCCGCAGTCACTATCTGTCCTATGTAAATGTATTCCCTTACCACTTCCAGCGCCTCACTACCTATCGTAAACTGCTGTTCTCTTCTGAGACTGTTAAACATTACTTTAGTTTTCTGCAGATTAATTTTCAGACCCACCCTTCTGCTTTTCTCTCCAGGTGAGTGAGCATGCATTGCAGTTGGTCCCCTGAGTTACTAAGCAAGGCAATATCATCAGCGAATCGCAAGTTTATAAGCTTTTCTCCATTAACTTTTATCCCCAATTCTTCCCAATCCAGGTCTCTGAATACCTCCTGTAAATACGCTGTGAATAGCATTGGAGAGATCGTATCTCCCTGCCTGACGCCTTTCTTTATTGGGATTTTGTTGCTTTCGTTATGGACGACTACGGTGGTTGTGGAGCCGCTATAGATATCTTTCAGTATTTTTACATATGGCTCGTCTACACCCTGATTCCGCAATGCCTCCATGACTGCTGAGGTTTCGACAGAATCAAACGCTTTCTCGTAATCCTTCATAATTTCTTCAAGTATGTTACACCAATTCACCCACATCAAGCTCGGGCTGCTCAGTGAAGCACTGTAGCACAAGGCTTTTTTCGGGAAGAGTGGTCAGTGGAGGCTTGCATATTGTGCGTATCTGAGTACTATTTATATAATATATATTAGCCTTTATAAAGTAATGTTTATATCAGCCGGACCATCTTTTCGTTTCTAACTGCAGAATTATAGTACGTGGCCAGTCAGTGGCGCCGTAAACACTTCGAAAAAACAGTAGTCACATTGGGAAAAAATGTACGCGCCCCCCCTCCACACGCATACAATACACACGCACACAACCCGTACGCAACACAAACATGCACGCGCACACAGCGCACGCACACAACACAGGCACAACTACATGTTAGTGGTAGCTGTTCGCTTCAAAAATGCAGAAGCCTATACAGACCATTGCACTGACAAGATTTATTGTATTTTTACCAATGTGCACTAAACTAGAGGATGAGAGAACCTCAGGGTAATTGAGGTGTCTGTGGTTTGCTTTTTTTAACTACAGTTAAGCATACAAAGGACACACATTCAGAATGAGTGTTTCATATTAAAGGAACAACAGTCATGGAATGCAAAGAAATAACGAAATCCCGGTCTGCGCCCCACCGGTTCTGCTACAAGTGTAACTGCCACATTCCCGATATACTGATTGTTTTGTTGGTTTCATTTTTAACGCGATAGCGTTAAGGAGCTCGTGTCGCAGAAAAGCCGGTGTCGTCGGCGTCGGGTGTCGGCGTCGGCGGCGTTGACCGTGAGCGATAAATCACGGCAGGCGCTTCATAAATAAAAAGCAACTTCCAAGATTTTATTCGTGTCACCTAATCATCCCAATACTAACATACCATCTGTGCAACTATAGTTGAAACATTTTTTAAACCAAGCAGGCAGTCAGAATGTGATACTGAAACCAATATGCACATTCTTTCATCACTTCCTATTTTATAACTCTTCTAAACCAATCTCACTATTCATGTGAGAGCACATGATGAAATTGCGGAATTGAAGCCTATCAGTAGAGAGGTGATGCAATGACCTGATTACTTCTTAGCCTCAATTTGCGAAATTTTACGTGTTCTTCAAATATAATACTTATGAACTTGTTCATGGAACTGTTTTAATGGGCAACAGGAACATTGCAATCTTTCGATCAAGTCCATGTCTTCACGTTATCCGTGCCAATAGGTGGAATTGTGGTATATGCTACATGCACGTTTTTGTCTTTCGAAGTAAATAGAAAGTCTCATTTTAGCCCGCCAGGCGCGAAGCATCGACTGCGATAGCAAATTAGTAGACAGCTATACGAAAAGTAAGGATAGTAGATTTATTGGCCGTATAAACTTGCCTACATTCTCTTACTAAGTGAACTAGCAAGTGCGGTGTCAGCGCACACAAAGAAGCATGAGCACAACACACTCGTTGAGCGCAAACACTTGTTCTCAAAACGCAGGTATGAGCAAGCGTAGCAGCAGCACCGAGCTTCGACGCAAGTGCGGCGAGAACACAGCGCGCACAAAGATATCAACCATCTGTAGATCCCATTGGAGGCTACTGTGCGCAACTGCGCCAGGCCGAAGCCCTCCCCCTCTTTCCTCCGCCCGCGAGATGGAGTCGCGATCGTCAGTTTCTCTTGCGGCCGGCCACGAGATGCGCAATTGGTGCCTGAGCAAAACACCGTCCCCCCGCCTTCTCTCTCCCGTCAACCGCCCCACGGTCTTTCGCGCGACGGAAGATGGCACGCTTTCTCTCCGCTTTCTTGCGTCGCGCGCGCCAGATTGAGCCGCGATTGTACGGCTTCCCTCACGTGCTTTCACTCGCACGCACAGCATACGACGCGCGACGACCGCGTTATCGCCCTTGAGCTCCATACGGAACATCACGGTGACGCCGACGGTGAAGGCGATGGCAAAGTGCGCCTGGAGTGTCCATATAATTGCTATCGTAATGGATCACGAAGAACACGGCGTATCCTCTGCATAAACGCGAAGCTGGCTCTATCCCGCCAATGAAATCTAATTGTGAACGGGAAGCGTGCATTCACGTAACGCAGGCTACCTGCTGTGAAAGCAAGTGGCAGCCGACAAGCATGACGGGCTCGCGGCGTCTGCGCGACGGGCTGGATGCACACGCGTTCCGCAGAGTGCGTAGACGTGCTGACGACTTGGATGGAAGAGCAGAGTCTGCCACACCATCTTTCCCTATGGATGCCTGCGCTATCAGCGCTGAAAATTCCGCGCAATAGCACAGGGCATGAAAGCCAAAACTATATTCGTCGTAAACCCGTTGTAGACCGAGCTCCCGTGTGTTGTCTGCTCTACGTCCCGTCTACAGTAATGTTGAACAGCCGAAACGGGAAAAAAAATCGGAATTTACTTCAGTACCAGATATATACGGCAGTTACTATATATACGGCAGCGACACGACCCTTCGAGTGTGTGCACCGGACGTACGTAGCAAATCAATTGCACCTCGCGTTTTTGTAGCAATGTCAATCATAATGGCACAAGGTAGAAAATAGTCTTGATAATTTAAAGCGGTGGACACATTATGTTTACTGCGTAGTATTAGTTACGTGAAACAATGACACATATTCCACATATGCAGGCGTTTTAGTTTCTTTACAAAATGTTTTGCTCAAGTTTAATTTATGCAAATTTTGAGTATTTGCTTCTTATTATTGCAGTCCATCATCCATACATTTAGTTATTCTTTGTCAGTCTGGAACTGACGCTAGCGGACGATATGCGAGTGATGCCTTGTCGAAAGCATATCTTCGCGGCTCGGGTACTAGCACCTTCTGTGCTGAGCTTTCAAAATGCGCCGATAGCAAACCAAGCCCCGCCGCCTAGTGTTGCCGCTAACTATTTTGAAAATGAAACGACATGGTCAGTGGCCAGACAGAATGATTTCCCAATGGTAACGCACTAAAACACTCGATCCGTAGCTAACGAAGCGACAAAATGAATACTGCATGACATGTGCCACCGCATGCGGTGGGTTCATATCCCAGCATCAAAGCAAGCAAAAATATTGGAGGACGCTTAAGCTTCGCCTTCAAGAGTGGAACGCGATAGCGTTATCGCACCCCGTTCGCACCGCCTACTCAAACGCGCTATGCCAGCCAAACGTCGCGATCGGCACAGATAGCCGGGCCCCGACGCGCCATGAAGGCGGAAGTGATCATGGGGCGAGTGGCGCGCCATGTGTCGGGGCAGCGCCGTTCATTGTGAGGAGGGGGTCTTCTGTTTTTGCCGCAAGATGGCTCTGCGTGTGCGCAGAGCGCAGAAGAAATTTAGTGGAAATGTACTTCGCTACTCGTGAAACCGCTACTTCTGTAAGTTACATGGTCATATTTACCGATATACACCGCACTATAACTTTCTACTGCACGTTTCTAAGGCCACACCGCATTCGCTAGAGGTGATTTTGTCCCGTTCTGAAGTAACGAACTTGTGGCTGAGTGGTAGCGTCTCCGTCTCGCACTCCGGAGACCCTGGTTCGATTCCCACCAGCCCATCTTGCAAGATGTTTTTAATTTATGAAGTGCCTCCTGGAATTTATCGCTCACGGCCAACGCCGCGGACGCCGACGACACCGGGTTTTCTGCGACACGAGCTCCTTAACGCTGTCTGTCACGTTAATATCATACAAGAGAAAAAAAGAAGCACTTTCCGATCAATTCAATAGATGGAAGTACTTGATCGTAGCTAAGAGCAAACATCGCTCAGCGAGCTTTGTTGAGAACTCAGGGATGTTATTTTTTTATTTCTTGCAGCCTCAGGAAAAAGAAGTACATTCCGAAAGGCAAGAACAGACAATAATAGATTTGTCAAGCCCTACGGCTAGACCTACCCATGCTATAACTAAAAACTAAAGCTAAAATTATATCCAAATCTCACATTGCCTCAAAAAGCGCCACTTAAATGTCGGAGCACGTAGTTGGTAAATTTTGTCATTGTCTGCCTGAATTTTCTTTGCGACCTACATTGTAGTCCTGTTCTATGATAAGCAGACGGAAAATATTGGTTGAAAAAATACGTCGTGCGCTGTCTCTAACATACATGAGAAAAAAATTACCGACGATTACGTTACTTCCTAATGCGAAATTTGAGCGCAGCAAATAAGCTGTTTCACCTTTTCGATAGATTGAGGCAAAGAAATCGAGCAACACATGTATGCGCTATCACAGAATTTTTTTTTATTTTTCACACGTATTCCTTTAACAAAGACTCCACTAACAGTTCTTGACAGTCATGAAGGAAGCTTTGTGGTCGGAGAAATAGACTGATATATGTTCGACTTGGTACACCAATGCTTGATTCTCAAAGACGAGATCTATACAAGTGCCTCGCGAGGTTGTCACAGCCGTGGGACGCGTTACGATGGCTCTCTGATTGCCACCGCACAGGAGTTGCATTGGAGGAGGAGCGAAGAAAGGAATTAAGTTCGAGCCGGCGCTTTGACAACCGGAGACTCGCAGGAAGAGGGGGGAGGGGGGCGGCGTGTACACCCAGCGGCAAACGATGGGTGCGATATGCAAAAAACGGCGTGTATGAAAAGAAAGAAAGCTATAAGATGTTATTAATTTTTTATTATGCACTTACAATAATCTAGAGCGGTTATATTTTAGTTTTGAATCGATTTATCGGTTGGAAGTCACGGAGAACATAAAATGTCTATTTTTTAATTTTAACAGCTTTCTGTCCCAGAGCATTCACCAAAATTTCTTTTGCGGTACAAGAAGCCTTTTGTAATTTTTTTAATTAGCAGCTTTTTTTACAGTGTAGAGTGACAACATATGAAATGCGTTTCTTTACTACGCATACTCCGCTTAGACAGCTAGGATTGTCATTTGTGACTTCTCGGGACAGCCGGTAGCGGACCACGCGAGGGATTCTCCATGCACGCGAGCATTGCGGAGAACGCGTGACGCCGGGAAGTTCCTGCCTTAACAAACTGTCAGCTCGCGCAACTTGCATCATGCCCAGTTTTTTCAGACCTCCATTGGCGGCGAGCTCCACCACTGGAAAAGCTGGCGCCACCGTCGGCGTGAAGTGGCATGAGGGATCACGTGGACACAGCGGCCGCGTTGGCTGCTTCGGAAGCGCCGAAGCGAGCTGAAAACGAAAGTTTAAAAGCCCCACCTCCGCCGCGGTTCTGATTAAGTGGTGAGGCTTTACCGCCTTGTATGTCAACTTGGCAACATCTGAAACTACTATGTAGTGGCTGACTTTGGAGGCGTGCAGCATGGTAGGCTACTGCTCGGTGCCGCAGTGCCGGAAGTACGCAACGGAGCTCGGTGTCAGCCTTATTCACACGTAGCGGCAGGGTAACAATCTGCGTGAAGCTTGGTTGGCGAAACTTAGAACCGCCAGACAGCCATCGGCTACAACTCGAGTATGCAGCAAGCACACACGCGAGGAAGATTTCTGCTACGGCGTCGAGACTGCTCTGTTCGGTGAATAGCAGAAAACGCGCACTGAGACGTTCGTCCGGGGTCGCTGTTCGGCTAATGCTGGGACGGTTTTTTTTATGAATTCGTTGATGCTGGATACTGGAAAGTTCACTGGAACGGAAAGGGAGCATGAGCGTCAAGAAGCATAGTAAAAAAAGGCATGGTATATGGTAATGTTTGTGTTATGAAATAACACACTGGATTACGAAAGAGAAGCAGCGGGAAATCGCCCGCTGAGGATACCGAAAAACATACAGTGCGACGCAACTTGAGAAATAACATTGGAACGCCCCAGAATTTAGACAAAAAAATAGTTTGAATTGTCGCGACGGCACATCACAGTCGCCAGCTAGGCGTCGAAGTCTCTATGACAAAATTATTTTTGAACAGTTCTGATCACGTCCACGCAACAATGGTTGCTTGTGTACTGTCAGATGCTCCTATGCTGCGGCCTAAAGCTCACGGCACGGTGCTAAAACACGCCTACAGCGAAAGGAAAACATTGTGCGCAGTGCTTCATTATGACAACGCGCAGTCGGTCGCCGCGAACCCGTGCGATCGCTGCATTGAGGCTTCATTCTGTTGTGCTCCATTTGATTATGCAGACAGCCCACTATAACAACATATTTCACATATTTTACTTTTAGCGCTTGCCTACCTTTCACGCAAGAAGCCGGTTCGGGAGACTCCATCGCGGCGACCGCGCGTAGTGGCGTTTGCTGCATGTGTTCCGTAAACCGTAGCGCCTGTAAACGATATTGTGCTTTAAGCTTGCCCAAGCTTATTCTATCGACAGTCAAAAACTTCCCTCGTTTTGAGAGCACTTACATAAATGTTAAGGAGGGCTGCCGCGCGCTGTTTTTATTGAGCGCCGTAAGCGAAACCTATGAGGTGCGCGCCGCGTGATCCCTCATACTACGCAAGGGAGGCGTTTCCGACAGATGGCGACTCCGCAACTCTCGCCCCCAATATTCGTATTCGAAAACACACTCATCCTGCTACATTTAACCTGCGGGCGAAGGAGAGGTTCGGATAACGTACTATAACCAGCCGCGCCTAACGACTCGTCTCCCGTAGGCTACCTCTGTCCAGAGATAGCCTCCACAGCGTTGAAGCCTGAGTATTTTATCACTACCAGAAATTTAACTAAATGTTTTACATGTATAACTGTCGTAGACAAGTTCATGATATTGATCTTGCTCACACGCGCAGAGCCACATCAATACCAGTAGAACGCTGACTTCAATTTTAAAGCTTTCCTAGGCGGAATCCCCAGCCCTGCCACGCGAAAAGTGTGATTCCTTGCATCTGTTCAAAATTGCATAATATGCAAGCTTAAGACATTTAGTCGTTATGATAATGTAAGCGCAGATGATTGGTAGCTTTTAAGCGATCAGGAACAATTTAAAGCGAAGAAATATCACGTGCGCAACGGCCGTGAATCGGCTACGGTAGGATATAGGCGTTTCGACGACCTCTGACAGCAGCTAAAACGAGGAGGAGGCAAAACAATGGTGGAACTGATCGCTTATCTATCCCGAGAGGTGACGAGACACGAGGAATTTCCATCTTGTGCTGCGTCAAAAGGCTGAGACGTCGAGTGTGGATAAGCTGTACACATACACATACGAATGTATGCGCGGAAACTTTCGCTCACGAATGAATCGGAAGACTCGGCCACCGGTTTCTGTGCGACGCAGAGCCCACATTGCTACTCGCGTTTAAAAATAATAATAACGCGCAAGATTGCGCTCGCTTCGATCACAAAAAGGGGGACATCTTCCCAGGTAGCTCAAAAGATACATAACGCTTCTATATCGTTTGTCCGAGACGAAAGAAACGGTTTGAAGAGGACACGAGTAAGAGAACTTCATTGGTAAAACGTCGTATATGCCTGCAAATGTCCGGGTTAATTACTTTTTTTCAGACGATCTAGAACAGCTCTTCTAAGCGTACTCGAAAAGCTGGTCTTGAAATAGGGTTGGGAAAGATACAAATAATCCCTTTGTCAGGGCTTTTTACATATGATTTCTAAACGCTTTTAATCAGTTATCTAAAAGCTGGTCTAGAAGTAGTATTTAAAGGTTTACGATAATGTGAAGCTTGTTTTCGCGGTTTCCAAATGAGTCGAAGCGTCTAGTGCTACTAAGCTCCTGGCGCTGTGCCAAGCACTGTTGCCTATGGCGGCCGGCGCATCCTCGACCAAGTCACCTGAAAAGGCGCATGCCCACGAAAATGAATTCGCGATGCCGCCTTTGGTATCCAGCAATGCTGTTTATAACTAAAATGAGAATGACATCCCGCCAAGAAATGGCGCGTCTTGACAATCAATCAGGTCAGGGCTTTTGTGCCAAGAGCGTCTAAAATGAGCATATCACAAAGCAACACTTTATTGCAAATATAATACTTATACAAAGTTCGGGAAAAATATGAGAAATTCAACGTAAATCGCAATAAAAGCACATCAAGAATGAATAAAACTACCCGTAACAATTCTTGATGAACTAGAAATCGATCATCAATGACTAGAACATGCATAAACGAAATTCGTAGGTACGCATGCAATGACGAACAGCAAGAACGCGAAGTGTGCTAAAATTTGTTATTTTGCACAGTAAACAGCACATGCTATCAGATAAGCAGACTAGAGTAACTTAGAATTTGATATCACAGCAACTGCAAGAAGCAGAATGAAAATCCAACATTTAATCGCATGGTATCTGCCTACAGGCTATGTTACCAATAACTAGAAGCTTTAAAAGAACACAAAAAGGAATAACTACACAGAACTTCACAAATCAATCCTGTGATAAAAACCATACGGGAACATGTTAGGCTTGAAAATATTGCCTGTGCGGTACATCAAATATAGTAATGGTGAGGGAATTAAAAGAACCATAAAACTAAAAAAACAATCCAGTGAATGATCCTAAAGAATACTCAAACAAGGAAATGTGTGTAACAAGTGAACACCACTGTAATGCAGAGTACGATAAGACTGAGTAACGCTATGCATAACTAAAACAATCTTAGTACTCTAGTACACGAGGAATGAATGTGCAAGCCTCCTCATTAGAAAATTGTATAAACCTGGAAAGTTCCCGGCCGCGGCGGACGCACTTCGATGGGGGCTAAATGCGAAGACATCCATGTACCTAGATTTAGGTGCACGTTGAAGAACCCCAGGTGGTCCAAATTTTTGGAGTCCCCCACTACGGTGTGCCTCATAATCAGGTCGTGGTTTAGGCACGTAAAACCCCTGAATTGAAATTTTGAACCCGAATTTAACTGGAACGCACAGGAAGCTACGCTTCAGCAACCAAGGGAGAAATGGTAATAATAAATATGAATACGTTTATATAAACAGCGTTGTACAAAAGGCGTATCCCGGCCACGGCGGCCGCATTTCGATGGGGGCGAAATGCGAAAACACCCGTGTGCTTAGATTTAGGTGCACGTTAAAGAACCCCAGGTGGTCTAAATTTCCGACTACGGCGTGCCTCATAATCAGAAAGTGGTTTTGGCACGTAAAACCCCAAATATTATTATTCTACAAAAGGCACATATGTACCAATCTCGCAAAAAAGGCATAAGGTCGCAATGAATAATTTGCAAACCCATGCATACATTAGTACATCTTGCACATATCTCCAGTCTCCTAAAGTAAATAAACGAAATTGGTTCGCCATCCCGCCCTGCGAAGCTGTTTAATACCACCACTACAACAGCTGTGGGGATATGCAGTGCTTTACTGCTTTATAGAGTGATGGTAGTTTTGAGAGGGCCGCCGCACGTAGCGGGACTGCAACACTAACACCAGGTGCTAGGCTGGTTATTACATAAACGCAAGGCTAGGAACGTCGCTTGCCACGTCGAAAGCTGCCATCGCCGCGGCAGGGATACGTACGAGGGGAGTGATACGCGCTTCGCATTGTTACCAGGCGCACCTTATCAATTATGTCGCTCGGATGCTTGTTTTGCGCTTGTTCTTTATTGAAAGGTACGCTGTTCTATATGTTGCATCCGTGCTTCCAAAGAATGTATGCACTGTGCGCTTGACTATGCTGAACCCTCTGCCTTAAGGGGGTACGAGCCATTGCTTCTTGCTCTGCACTGCCACCGCGATCGGCCCTTTTTTGGTAACGGAGACGCACACAAAAATTGCCGACCAACTAGGAGCTGCCAGCTTCGCTGTAAAAAGCACTCTCAATGACAAAAACCTTTCACCCATGTATCCTCGACCGAATTCTTTACCAGTTTACCCTCGCTTTCATATGCGAAAATATTTGGTACACAGTCCAGGCAGAGTTCCATTGATGAACAGCTTGGGAGCACACCACTTTGCACTCTACAGTTCCGCTGGCAATGGCGCTGCCGTACGTGCTGGTACTTGGAATGTTTTCAGTGTAGACACACTTGCTGCGCTGGACAGGTATGCCCAGATATTTGCACTGGTGCTCCATTCCGTCGAAGTGGACACGACATTGTGCACAACGCTGGTAGTTCAAATGTTTTGAATGCAGATTCAGTGGCTTCATCAGGAGGACTTGCCCACATACCATTTCTGATACATGTATGCGCTCACTCTTACCTTGGTAGCACTGAACTTCAAGTGTTCCCACTCGGTGTGCTTGCTATACAAGTGGGCAGGCCTCACACTCAATTTTTGCAGTTTTTGATTAAACATGTACTAGCACACTTAAGCTACTTTTTCAGAGATATGCTAAATTTTATGATTTATGGAAGTGGCACGAGCACAAAATAAGCAACAACAACAGTGCATTTAGATCATAAAAATGAACATAAGCAATTCTAACTATAAACGTGTATTGTGGAGATTGTTTTGAACAGGCTCGTCATTTGACCAGGGGCCACTGTGTTGATGCCAATGGTCTGAATGAGAACTATCAGTTGGCACATTGCAGTGAAGCAATAATTAATGTCACTCTGTATTAAGATTAAGGTATTATCGCGTTTTGTGTCATCTGTCATCTGTTGATTACCATTCAAGACACCACGCTGTTACCAAGCGTTAGTCGGATATTGCTGCATTTATTGGTACACTGTAGTCTCGTAATCACATTTTCAACAAAGACCTCCAGGTCGGGATCAATATATGCAATTAATTATGCAGAAATCCATTCCACAATACAAGGCTAAAATTGCTGTGCAAATAACCCATATTGCCGCAGACAGCTCTCCACATGCCAGTTACGAGCACTCTCGTGAGGTAGCCTTCCAAGCGCCTCGTCGCCAAAGCCCCTAGGCATTATTCATCGCATCGCCATTAGAAGAGCGCCAGAAACGGCTGTCTCGCGGATGGCGAGGCAGCGCGTGACCCTCGTGCACGCGCACACGGCAGCGCCCGAGTGCCCCCGTCAAATGAGAAGTCACGGAGTGGCTCCCGCTCTTCGTGTGGAAACGTGGTTCACTGTTGATAGGCTCCTGTTAACTCTGCTTGGAAATTGCGTGAAAGTGCTTTTTAGGCTTGAGTTTCCGTGCACAAGTTCGTCTACAATAAACCAGTTTTTTAGTGTGCTTCTTTGAAGAGTGCTACATTTCTAGTGTAGGTGTGGGGTATGATTTAAGTCCCCAGTTCGTAAGAGAGCGGAGCACCGACCCTCAGCGATTGGAATCCAGAGAACTGACTACAGTACATCAGCACACAAGCCGCTGCCCTCGAGGAGACCCGCCCGATGTCGGACTGCCTGTTGCTGCAGCAGTGCAGGCAACAGTCACCAGCGACGGTGCGACGATGACCAGCCCGGTGGCATCGTGTCAGCTCATCGTGTAGTCCCACGCACGCCTGAGGTCTTCCATGGCTATACGTTCGAAGATATGGAAGACTGGTGAGAAGACTTCGAGCGAGCCGTAGATTTCAACGCCGGGTCAAGTCAAGGAAGCTTCGCAACGCGTACTTCGCGTTAGAAGAGTAAGTGAGGATATGGTACGCGAATCGTGAAGCGGCGCTGTCTTCATGGGAAGAATTTCGGCGACAGTTCAGGGTGTCTAGCAAGTTGACATTTCCAAATTCCCTGAGTTTTCCAGGCTTTCACTGGGTGCCTTTTCAATATTCCTTGAGTGATGCAGAACTATGTTTAATGTCAAGACGGGCTGAAACCATATTGCCCGATACTGTCACTCTCTAGTAAGCACATGAAAAAATTGAAGAAAAACACTTAATCCAATTCGAATACTAAGGAGTAGTGTTCGTTATTCAAAAAGAGGAAAGAAGGGAGGAAAATGTACAGCAAATAAAATGTCTTCGCAAAAAAATTCCATATCGAGCCGGACATTTTCAAATACGCATAAAAACGAGATGCATACAGAAGAAAATATTTTGGAATGTGAGCTATTTCTATCAACTGATAATCAGCATGCTCAGCGGTATGAGGCCTGAACTTTGTCACAATTGAGATCTCTCTCAACAGCTCGTTAGTCAACCTCAAGTGTTCTGGCATACTCTCAGCCCGCGCACGACGCCTCAGGGTTGTGTTTCACTGCTTTAAAGAGTTAATTTTGGTTTGGATGAAGGACACCTGCATCTCGGCATCAGCCAACACTCTTTTTTGAGCTCAAAATTCTTAAAAATGGCGGCAGCACGTTTACTGCAGTGTCCCTTTCATTCCTCAATGGGTAGGTCCTTTTTGTTCTTGTTCTCCTTCTGCCACTCGTTCGCCCCACGGACAATTTTAAGCATCGTCTTGGTCAGATGCACAGTCCACGTCCGATTTTTCGAACTTTCTAGGGGCAGCGAAAAAGTCCGAAAAATCGGCCAGTTGGAAAAAATAAATGCATGTCTTTCACTGCCCAGGGCTCAAACCATCACATGCACATTCGAAACCGCTCTGAAGGCCCGTCGGTACACGTATTAGGCATATCGGGGCTCGTACTGTGACAGGAAATATCGGGTGCACGCGTGTATTAATAAGGAATACATACTGTGTCCCGTGGCAATAGCACCTTCCCACGCTTGTTATGCTTCACTACAATACTTTTCCGTATGCTTCACCAAGGAACATTTCTGTACAGAGGCGAAACTGACTTTCAGAACCACCTTTATGCAATGCACCGTGCTTTCCAAGCTTCTAAGCCAGTCACGAGGAACACAAAGGCAGAGTTGGTGCTGCTGCTGACAGCAGCGAATGTCCTCAATGAAAAACATGGCACCCAACGGCAAGAAGCTTATTAGCGAATGTCGAAGCAGCTAGGTCTAGCATAGCCGCAGTGGTGGCTACGGCTGCCAGCGCAACTCGACTGTAGCTGGATGCGGAGGATTCAGCCTGTCTTCTGCTGCTCGGTCGCCATCCACAGGAGGCTGTGTAGCAGCGTCATCGGGTTGACCAGTGGTGGCGGGATCGATGAGGCCGAAACCGGAATGTAGCGGGGCTAGGGTGTATAGCAGGAAAGCCTGCGCAAAAAGGAGCGGTTTCATGACCTCGTTCGTCGCAGCGGCATGCCCCGAATGGCCCCAGAAAGGTAGTGGTATTTGTAGGCAAGGCAAAGCTGCTGAGGTGGCAGTACTGCGTGGTTGCCAGGCAAAGAACTCGACTGTAGCTGGAAGCGGAGGATTGAGCCTGTCTTCTGCTGCTCGGTCGCCATCCACAGGAGGCTGTGTAGCAGCGTCATCGGGTTGACCAGCGGTGGCGGGATCGATGAGGCCGAAACCGGAATGTAGCGGAGCAAGGGTGTATAGCAGGAAAGCCTGCGCAAAAAGGAGCGATTTCATGTCCTCGTTCGTCGCAGCTGCATGCCCCGAATGGCCCCAGAACGGAAGTGGTATTTGTAGGCAAGGCAAAGCTGCTGAGGTGGCAGTACTGCGTGGTTGCCAGGCGAAGAACTCGACTGTAGCTGGATGCGGAGGATTCAGCCTGTCTTCTGCTGCTCGGTCGCCATCCACAGGAGGCTGTGTAGCAGCGTCATCGGGTTGACCAGCGGTGGCGGGATCGATGAGGCCGAAACCGGAATGTAACGGAGCAAGGACGCATAGCAGGAAAGCCTGCGCAAGAAGGAGCTGTTTCATGACCTCGTTCGTCGCAGCGGCATGCCCACCAAGCCATTCCAAGCCATTCTGCAGTACAGCCATACAAGCCGCAGGAGGACAACTGCCTACCACCCGCAGACGAATGGTCTCACGGAGCGCCTGAACAAGATCCTCGCCGACATACAAGGAATGTACGTCGACGACAAACACAAGAACCGGAATGCCGTCCTGCCGTACGTAACATTCGCTTACAACACGGCGGTGCAACAAACAACACATATCACGCCGTTCAAGCTAGTTTACGGCAGGAACCCGGCGACGACACTCGCCGCTATACTGCCGCACGTCACTGACGAAAAGAATCTTGACGTCGTTACCTATCTCCAGCGCGCCGAAGAAGCCCGACAGCTCGGCCGCCTACGGATGAAGAACCAGCAGCGTACCGACAGCCGACACTACAATCTCCGACGACGCTTCGTCGAGTACCAGCCCGGCGAACGTGTTTGGGTTTGGACCCCGATACGCCGACGAGAACTCAGTGAGAAACTACAGCGACGCTATTTCAGGCCCTACAAGGTCATCCGACGTATTGACACACTGGACTATGAGGTCGTGCCAGACGGCATTTCGCATTCACAGCGGCGCCGCGCACGATCTGAAGTGGTCCACGTGGTGCGTCTTAAACCCTTTTACAGACGCTGACGAACTTTCCTTATTTTGTTGTTTTCTTTGCTACGAGTGCTTTTCTTTATTACTTTCATTTGTTTGCAGCATCGGGTCAATGATATTTAAGAGAGGGGTATTGACACATGTACTTGTTTGTCCCTATCGGGCGACACGTTTCACCCCTAACAAATGTTATCACACAGCGCAGGATGCGGCTGCATGTATCGGAAGTTCCTGGAATTGTATAGATGGTTCCATCTGCTGTCAGTGAGCGAACCTCGCGAATGGGGCTCTTGCATTGCCCAGGGGGCGCTGCGAAAAATGTGCTAAAAAGCGCCCTCTGTCCTAAAGTGGGTCGTACCCAGCTCGGTCGTCTGCTTCGGAAAGCACGTTTACAATATGGACCCGCCACTTTCGGTTGTGTTATATGACGGCCTGCAGCGAATATCGGGCGCCGAAGATTTTTTCAGGGGTGGCACGCTGCGTAAAGGCAAGAAATTACACAGTGCGGAATACGTGTACGCCGTTCAAAAATTAGGCGGCGAAGTTTTAGCACGGTGTCAATCGCAAGTGAAGCGACTCGCGTATGAAGTGGAACTACAGGTAAGGTTTGCACGCTAGCTGCTAGATTCAGGCGCACAAACGCGAGGAAATTCTTGCTATAAATGAATCCACAGCAGCGATAAGCAAACACCATGTGTACGGAACTGCTCGAGCACACGATCGTATGCGCCGCGACGGCAGCGGTCTTTCGACATGCCGCGAAACGGTGGGCCTCCTGCAATCTTTGTTGACTGCATGCCGCTAAACAAGTAGTTATGCCTGCGTTGTAGTAGCGTTCATCTGTCCCTTTTAGTAACTGGTAATAACTGATGCAATGCATATGAGCTCGCACGTACGTGCGAATCGCGCTGCAGTGCGAGCTCGTGCGCTGCTCGCTTGATGTAGCTTTTAATGACAGCGCTCGAACATCGATGTGCAGCAATCAATACTGCCTTGCTGCGCTGCCTCAAAGTGCTGGCTTGAGATCAAGGATGAGCGCATTTAACTCTCTTAACCTGTGCTGCTTGTAGGGGAGTAGTGAATTGTCATCTAATGAGCCCGACCATTTGTGCTCATTTTCACACACATGGTCACTTCACCACTTCGCATCGGTCGAATTGTTAATTGTCGCTGTGGCCGGGTCTCGAATCGTGAATTACGAGCCATGCCTGCTGCTATGTCGGTCTGCTGTCGGGACTGTTGGTGCAAAAGACCGAAATTTAGAACGGAGATAATCAAGCAAGCTTCAAGACAGGCGAAGCAGTCAGCGTGGCGCGAAGTTTCGCTTACTCCGCGCGACGAACTGCAGCTGCAGCGCCCGACGCTCCACTTCGTGAGGCCTTGAAGGAAAACGGTAGAATCTGACGTTGGGATTCAGGCCTTCTTGTTCAAGGCAGACCACGACGCAGAAGTAATGATGGTGACGCTTTTTCGAGGCTGGGCTACGTGCCTATCGGCGTCACCGATTCCTTATGCTCCCAGCATAACGTCCCATGGCACACGGAGAGTCCGTTTTCGTTAAACTATAGGCGGCGGCGAGCTCGCAGCGTGGTCGGCGTGGTCTGTGAGAAGTGACGAGCCTTTTCGCTTTCGCAACAGGGCATAAAAAAGTGCGAATCGACGCAAAACTCGGCCTAGAAACGTGCTTCGCCACAGCCAGGGCTCAATACGACCCAAGCTGGTATGACCCAGATGTCGTTTCCCGGGCCGCCACCAGGCGCTGCTACTATACCTCAAAAAGACTTATTGTATGTGGTGGTTGGTGGAGGCCGCGGACGCTCCTGTGTTGAGGCTTCAGCGACTTCTTTCGTAGTTAGGTACTCTTTTTTCTTCTTATTAGCTGATGTTATTGAAGTGTTTTATTTTGCATGGAGCAGGAGTGCAAATTTTGAATTCGTGGTAAGCGTAGTAAACGTACTGGCTTTGTCTAGGTCTGGCGGTTTCCCTCGTTAGGCGTAGGTGCTAGGTGGGACCTATTTGATAGGCCTATTTAACTATCTCAGCTAGCTCTTCGAAGTGATTTGGCGGACGTGCTCGTTGAGCCTAAGGACGTAGGCCTAGCGATGAAACCAAAGAAAGGGAAGGCCGCGGGGGACGCGGAGCAAGTGCAGTGCGACGAGTGCCTGCGCTGGTGCTCCCTCGACGAGGCCAGTTTCCAGAGCTTAGCAGACGCGGAGGAGTCTCGCTTTACGTGCAGGATGTGCGAAGGGGTCAGGGAAGCAGTCCAAAAACTGGAAGGAAATTGGACAGCCAAGTTCGAAGAGCTGAAAGCAGACCTGAGGGAGGAGCAGGAGAAGCGCTTTGCAGGCGAAAGCCGCCGAGTTGGTCAAGGTGGAAGTGGTGCAGGCCGCGCAATTAGTAAGAACCGTGGCCGAGCTTCGAGAAGAGAGGGAAAGGAGAGCAGAACTGCATAGGCGGCTCGATGCGCTTGAGACGCGCGCAGCGGAGAATGATGGGTCCGGACACCAAGCCGTGGCAAAAGCACAGAAAGTAGGGTAGACCCTACAGGTGAAGTGGGAGGCAGGGAGCCAGACCAAGCGGTAGTCGGCTCGCCGCCGGTGAATCGGCGTAGTTATAGCGAGGCAGCGAAACACGCCCCGAGGGAGGCGACGCTGCAGCCACAGGGGCGCCAGCGGGCGCGAAGGGAGGAGGGGAACAAGCTAACCCCAAGGAATGAGCTCATAGCCAATGATAAGAGGCAGCATAACCTGGAAGTTAGGACTGAAGGAGGGAATGCCCTAGTACTTATCGGTGGTGATTCAAATATGAGGCGGTACAAAAGAGCTATAATGGAGCGTGCAAAGGGTGATAAGCGGGTAGCAGTCGGGACGTTCCCAGGCAGGACAATGAATGCAGTACTGAGAGAAACAAAAAGCGAGCTTTCTGAGAATGTTGCAGAGCGCAATTTGGTAGTGGTAGCGGCGGGGCTAAATGATGTCTTGAATGGTGAAGCTGCAAAAGTAGTGGAAAGATTAGCGGAGGGATAAGGGCGATAGGGGGCGAATTTAAGGGCGATAGCACAGCAAGACAGATCGTGGTATGCACAGTGCCGGAGGTGCAAGGAAGGAACGGAGCAATTGCCAAGGACGTTGTGGCTGTTAATTGTGAAATAAGAAAGCTAAGCTAGGAGAAAGGATTTGAAGTGGCAGACATAAACAGAGAAGTGCATAGAGCAGGCTTTGGCGGAGGCTTTACACGAGATGGCATCCACTTTTATGGAAGGCTAGGAGCCGAGATCGGCTGGCGCCTGGCAGGTCGGGCAGTAGCTTTTTTAGGGGGTCCACTGCGCCTCAGGGCGTAGGGGTAGGTAGAAACACTGTAGAAAGTGCAACAACAGAGGCTGACGCCAATAAAATGGCCACTAGGAGGTCCAAGAAGAGAACTACAAAGATATTTAACACCAGGAGCAGGTACATAAACATGCAAGGCGGTAGAAAGAGAGCGAGGTGGCTAGAAATAGAACAGCAGTTAAAGGACGAAGAAGTGGGCGTATACGCGCTATGCGAAACACATCTCGGGGATCTAGAAGACCCACTTTTTATTGAAGGCTACGTGTGGGAAGGGAGCAATAGAACAACAACGGAAAGGAAGGGAGGAGGAGTAGGTATGCTGATACATCAACGAACAAATTGGCAAATAATAAAGTTAGCTTGCAAAGAAAAATTTGGAGGACGCTTAAGCTTCGCCTTCAAGAGTGGGACGCGACAGCGTTCCCGTCGACCCGCCAAGGGGTATAAGACAATGCGCTACGGCACAGCGATCACTTACGATGCGCCCCGCATCGGACTTAGAGCCCACCTATCACGCGGTGAGCGTCGAGCAACGCAGCGTTCGGCGCGGCAACGAAACGTGCGCCTGAGCGAACGGAACGAACCAAAGAACTCGGTGTCTCGGAGGGGAAACGATCTACGCCAGCCAAACGTCGTGATCGGCACGGGCGGAGAGATAGATAGTAATCTAAACCGGGAGCACGGCGAAGCGTCGTCAGGGGAGAGGGAGTCCCGCGCCGCGCCTGGCAGCGGTCCCAATGCGCGCGCGGCGCGCCTCCTGTCGGGGCAGCGCCGTACATTGAGAGGAGGGGGTCTTCTGTGTTTGCCGCAAGATGGCTCTGCGTGTGCGGAAAGCGCAGAAGAAATGCAGCGGAAACGCACTTCGCAACTCGTGTAATTGTGACTTCTGTACGTTACATGTTCATAATTACCGATATACACCGCAGTATAACTTTCCACGGCTCGTTTCGAAGGCAACACCGCATTCACTAGAGGCGCGTTTGCACCGCTTGGAAGCATCGAACTCGTGGCTGAGTGGTAGCGTCTCCGTCTCACACTCCGGAGACCCTGGTTCGGTTCCCACCGGGCCAATCTTGGAAGTTGCTTTTTATTTATGAAGTGCCTGCCGTGATTTATCGCTCACGGTCAACGCCGCGAACGCCGACGCCGACACCCGACGCCGACACCGACGCCGACGACACCGGCTTTTCTGCGACACGAGCTCCTTAACGCTATCGCGTTAATATGTCTGGGTATCAGGTACAATTGCCGGTAAAAAGGCATGGCTAGGAGTAGTTTATTTAGGGACAGGGGACAAATGCATGCAAGAGAACGAGGATCTAGTGAAGTGTCTCGATGACGATATAAATCAATTTGGAGAAGGTGGTAATATTTGTCTGCTGGGTGACATGAATGGCCACATCGAGGATCTGGATGGATAAACAGATTGTAATGGGAAGTTGATGCTAGACTTCTGTGAGCGACACAGCCTAATTGTAGTAAATAGAGAAACTAAGTGTGAGGGACAAATCACGTGGGAGTCCCGTAACAGACAAACGACCATTGACTACTGCTTAATGTCGCAGGGGTTGTATAGCAAGCTCGCAATAGTGGAAATAGACGAAGAGGGGAAGTACAGCCTCGGAAGTGATCATTAGCGTATTAGTCTACAGTTGGGAGCCCTACTCAAAAGAGAAGTGCAGGGAAGCCAAAAAGAGTAAGCAAAATTTAATGACGCGCAAATAGCGCAAACAGCGGCTGGCATAGAGGAAGCAATAAAGGAACATCCTATGGAAAGGTGGAATTATCATCATCATCATCCTAGTTACGCCCACTGCAGGGCAAAGGCCTCTCCCGTACTTCTCAAATTACCCCGGTCATGTACTAATTGTGGCCATATTGTCCGTGCAAACGTCCTAATGTCATCCGCCCATCTAACTTTCTTCAACCCCCTGCTACGCTTCCCTTCCCTTGGAATCCAGTCCGTAACCCTTAATGATCATCGGTTATCTTCCCTCCTCATTACATGTCCGGCCCATGCCCATTTCTTTTTCTTGATTTCAACTAAGATGTCATTTACCCGCGTTTGTTGCCTCACCCGATCTGCTCTTTTCTTATCCCTTAACGTTACCCCCATCATTCTTCTTTCCGTAGCTCGTTGCGTCGTCTTCAATTTCAGCAGAACCCTTTTCGTAAGCCGCCAGGTTTCTGCCCCATATGTGAGTACTGGTAACACACAGCTGTTATACACTTTCCTTTTGAGGGATAGTGGCAACCTGCTGATCATGATTTGAGAATGCCTGCCAAACGCACCCCAGCCCATTCTTATTCTTCTGGTTATTTCAGTATCATGATCCGCATCCGTGGTCACTACCTGCCCTAAGTAGATGTATTCTCTTACCACTTCCAGTGCCTCGCTACCTATCGTAAACTGCTGTTCTCTTCCGAGACTGTTAAACATTACTTTAGTTTTCTGCAGATTAATTTTCAGACCCACCCTTCTGTTTTGCCTCTCCAGGTCAGTGAGCATGCATTGCAATTGGTCTCCTGAGTTACTAAGCAAGGCAATATCATCAGCGAATCGCAAGTTGCTAAGGTATTCTCCATCAACATTTATCCCCCATTCTTCCCACTCCAGGTCTCTGAATACCTCCTGTAAACACGCTGTGAATAGCATTGGAGAGATCGTATCTCCCTGCCTGACGCCTTTCTTTATTGGGATTTTGTTGCTTTCTTTATGGAGGACTACGGTGGCTGTGGAGGCGCTATAGATATCTTCCAGTATTTTTACGTATGGCGCATCTACACCCTGATTCCGTAATGCCTCCATGACTGCTGAGGTTTCGACCGAATCAAACGCTTTCTCGTAATTAATGAAAGCTATATATGAGGGTTGGTTATATTCTGCACATTTCTCTATCACCTGATTGATAGTGTGAATATGGTCTATTGTTGAGTAGCCTTTACGGAATCCTGCCTGGTCCTTTGCTTTACAGAAGTCTAAGGTGTTCCTGATTCTTTTTGCGATTACCTTAGCAAAGAGTTTGTAGGAAACTGACAGTAAAATGATCGGTCTATAATTTTTCAAGTCTTTGGCGTCCCCTTTATTATGGATTAGGATTATGTTAGCGTTCTTCCAAGATTCCGGTACGCTCGAGGTCATGAGGCATTGCGTATACAGGGTGGCCAGTTTCTCTAGAACAATCTGCCCACTATCCTTCACCAAATCTACTATTACTTGATCCTCCCCAACTGCCTTCCCCCTTTGCATATCTCCCAAGGCTTTCTTTACTTCTTCCGGTGTTACCTGTGGGATTTCGAATTCCTCTAGACTATTTTCTCTTCCATTATCGTCGTGGGTGCCACTGGTACAGTATAAATCTCTATAGAACTCCTCAGCCAATTGAACTATCTCATCCATATTAGTTATGATATTGCCGGCTTTGTCTCTTAACGCATACATCTGATTATTGCCAATTCCTAGTTTCTTCTTCACTGCTTTTAGGCTTCCTCCGTTCCTGAGAGCATGTTCAATTCTACCCATATTTTACGTTTTTATGTCGGCTGTCTTACGCTTGTTGATTAACTTCTAAAGTTCTGCCAGTTCTATTCTAGCTGTAGGGTTAGATGCTTTCATACGTTGGCGCTTCTTGATCAGATCTTTCGTCTCCTGCGATAGTTTACTTGTATCCTGCCTAACGGAGTTACCACTGACTGCCATTGCACACTCCTTAATGATGCCCACAAGATTGTCGTTCATTGCTTCAACACTAAGGTCCTGTTCCTGCGTTAAAGCCGAATACCTGTTCTGTAGCTTGATCTGGAGTTACGTTATTTTCCCTCTTATCGATAATCACTCCTTGCCTTTAATCACTCCTTTGTAAACATGGTCAATAGCTCTTACGACCCTGATGGTATAAGAATGGTCCCCAAGAACATAAACAGCTTGTATCTTAAACCAACAAGTGATGTAGAGCTTCAAGCAATATTCGCTTCATTAAGGCAATACCACGTCATGCGACATAGACGGCATACAAATAAAACCTATTAATTATTCACTTCCATCTCAGCACCACTTGCTGATGTCTTTAATTTGGCTCTTTCTACGGGAGACTTCCTTAAAAAGATGCAAGTATCGAAAGTTATTGTGGTTTTTAAAAGGTGCGGGGGGGGGGCGGGGGGGCGGGGGGGGGGGGCAAGCGCAATTTGTTCAACTACCGCCCAATTTCAACTCTGCTCATATTTTCCGAAGGCTTCGAGAAGCTAATGAATGACCAAATTTGAAACTTCACTGAAAATTCTTTCTTATAAATGCCACTCAATACGGATTTCGCAAGGGAAGGTCCACTGAACAAGCCCTTTTAGTTTAAAAAGAAATTATACTCAAAGCCTTTGAAGAAAAGGAGCTCGTAGCTGGCTTGTGCATCAATTTTTCACAGGCATTCGACGTCTAAACCACATAACGCTGCTAAATAAACGACAACATTAAGGAATACGAGGCTTCCATTGAACACTTATAACTTCTTATCTCTCATAACGGATGCAAAGTGTTGCTATAGATGCTCCTTTAGGTACACATATAACGATAAGCATTGGGGTTCCCCAAGGGAGTATTCTTGGACCACTGATGTTCGATCTTTATGTCAATGATATTACTAGCATAAACCAAAAACCAACATCATCATGCACGCGGATGACACAACACTTTTATTTCGTCATACTGATTTCAAATCTCTTCAACGTGGCATAAATGAAGGCCTCGAAAATTTGAGCGCATGGAGTACATGGAACTC
Source organism: Dermacentor albipictus (assembly GCF_038994185.2). Taxonomy (NCBI): domain Eukaryota; kingdom Metazoa; phylum Arthropoda; class Arachnida; order Ixodida; family Ixodidae; genus Dermacentor; species Dermacentor albipictus. The sequence continues at coordinate 6,505,800 of NW_027225570.1, read as the reverse complement.
ATCAGAGATAAATGCTAACGAAACCAAAGCCATTCTTTTCATTCCAAGAAAATGGACCGCCGCACCAACAGGAAATCTTATTCTTAACAAGTCTGCTGTGGAGGTGGTTGACTCAGTTAAAACACTTGGAGTACACTTTCATAAAATTATCTTCTGGGATACCCACATCAGTTACGTAATTACTCGGACATGGAAAGCTGTCGGCATATTGGCAAAATTCCATTTTTCTCTACCATCTAGTATTAAATTGACTATCTAATATGCACTGTTTGTCCCTCACTTGAATTGTCGCCTACTTGTTTGGAGTAAAATAACTTTAACAAACATAACCGGTCTACATGCGCCTAAAGAGAGAGCACTTCGACACATAGCTGGTGAGTCGTTCCATGCTCACACTAAGCCCCTTTTAGAGCGTTTTAACCTCATCTGCGTTCACAGCCTTTACGCATATACACTGGCAATATAATACAAACAAAATATTATCACCCCAGAGATGATGCTAGATTCTATTGCTAATTGAACACTGAAGACACGCATCTACCCTACACGTCAAACAGATATGAGGAGCGTACCATATTTCCGTACATATTATGGTACGCAGATGACTTCGACACATTCTCCCTGTTCTTCTGAATTATCTGCATGACATGAGAACGAGATTGCAATAGAAAATGTTAATAAAATAGGTTGCACCCATTTTTTTGTTACGCAACTGTAAGACACCTTGTCTTTGTACTGTGTGTATCTTGTATATTTCTCTCATTACACTCATCCACATTGTTATATGCTTTAGATTCTCTTTTTCATCTGTTTATGTTACTCATACCTGTGCTTCTATCACACTTGTATAATAATTGCGACTGAATTGTATTACTAAGTGCATTTTTTTCCTGGTCACCATGGCTGTCTGTCATGTAAACGGGGTCCTGAACCTTCGTCGAGTGAACTCGTTTTCACTTTTCGTTCAGGCCTCCCTTCATTTCTTTATGAAGAAATAAACTTGATTTGATTTGCTAATAAAAGTTCCTCTTCAATTTCTCGAGCCAGGCTCTATTTGCTTCAGAAGAACATCAGTTGGGCCTGGTTGGTATTTACTGCACATCATATTGAGCTCCCGTGTCGTCCTTCTGTGTTCTCTTCCTCTGTCCTCGTCTTCATTAGCGGTCAAAAATGTTATGCGAACGAAGGATTAAGACTGGAGACTATTTAGAAAGTATATTTGCAAAAGGTAGCAGAAGCGCTGACCAGTTCAGCCGGCAGATCGAGAGCCAGAGAGCGTTCGTCGTCTTTGTCAGGGAGACCGCGTACATCGGCCACTAGAAACACGCAATATGCATGTATCATTACCTCCGGCGGCAGAAGCATCGTCCCGGGGCCTCTAAATAGCTGTGATAAAAGGAGAGTAATATGGCTTGAGGCGTGCGACATGCACGACGTCAGTGTAATTTGGGGCAAATGAGGCACTGGTACTGACTGAGGCGATTTCGTAGACGGCCCGCAGAACTAGATATGGGCCTGTGTACCAAGACAGGAGTTTTTCCGACTGGCCAACGGGACGAGTCGGGGACCCCAGGAGTAGCAGAGATCCGTTTCTGTGTTGGCGATCGTACAAGCGCCGTTGCTCCTCTTGTGAGGTCAGGAGGCGAGCGCGGGAAATTTCGCGTGCTTGGGCTGCCCTGGTGATGGCGTCAAGCGCATACTCGCTGGTCTCTGCTGCGGCGGATGGAAGGGGTGCGTCCAGTGGCAATGTGGGTTCTTGGCCGAACAACAGAAAGAACGGGGAATAACTGGCAGTGTCGTGACGCGAAGAATTATATGCAAAAGTGACATAGGGTAGGGCGAGAACCCAATAAGTATGGTCGGACGAGACGTACTTTGCAAGCATGTCTGTTAGGGTGCGAATCAGATGCTCAGTGAGACCATTGGTCTGTGGATGGTAAGACGGAGTCAGCTTGTGCTTGGTGGAGCAGGACTGCAGGATGTCGGCGATGACGTGAGAAATAAATGTCCGACCGCGGTCTGTGAGAAGCTGGTGCGGAGCACCATGCTGCCGAATCACGTCGCGTAAAAGAAAATCGGCGAATTCTGTGGCGCAGCATGTTGGAAGTGCTCTAGTGATAGCGTAGCGCCTGGTGTAATCTGTCGCCCCAGCGAACCACTTGTTGCTAGACGTGGATAGAGGGAAAGGGCCAAATAAGTCCAAGCCAACGCGAAAGAACGGCTGTGAAGGAATGTCGAGCGGTTGAAGGCAGCCGGCAAGGAGCGTCGATGGCGTTTTTCGGCGCTGGCATTTGCCACACGCCGCAACCTATTTCCGGAAGGAGCGGGCAAGGCCTCGCCAAAAGAAGCGTCGGCGAATCCCGTTGTAGGTGTGGGAGGCGTCAAGGTGACCTGCCGCTGGAAAACTGCGAAGTTCTTGGAGAACAGCTGACCGGAGGTGCTTAGGAATGACGAGGAGTAGGGCACGACCGTCAGGGCGTACATTGTGGCGGTATAATACACCATCCCTGAGAACAAACAGATGAAGGGACGAATCAGACGACGAAGACTCCAAGCCATCAATGATGGCGCGCAATGTGGCATCACGGCGTTGCTCATCGGCAACGTGTAGCAGCTGAGAAACGGAGACAATGCAAGCGTCGGTATCGTCGGGTGGTTCGTCCACTGGATAGCTTGAGAAAGTCTGCGCCTTGATGTAATCGGCCCGACTTGTACAGTACTGCATAGGAATATTCTTGCAGCCGCAGAGCCTAGCGGCCAAGCCGGCCGGTCGGATCCTTGAGGAAGCCAGCAGAGCGCGTGGTGGTCCGTGATTACAGAGAGGTGCGTGCCATACAATTACGGGCGGAATTTAGAAACCACCCAGACGCGAGCCAGGCAATCACGATCTCTAATCGAATAGTTTCGCTCCGCTGCTGTGAGGAGACGGCTAGCATATCCAATAACGCGATCTTGACCCTGTTCGCGCTGGGCTAAGACGGTTCCGATATCATGACCACTGACATCGGTACGTACATCTGTAGGAGCTAGAGGACGCGTCAAAGTGGGCTAGTATTTATTGGTGGCGTGGTGAGAACGTTGGTGAGGTGGGCCCGACGCGGCAGTTTGAGCCCAGCCCCCCGTAAACTGCACGTCCTTTTTCAGAAGACCAGTGAGAAGTCGGGCAATCGCTGCGAAGTCTTGAACGAAGCGTCGGAAGTACGAGCAGAGTCCTACGAAACTTCGGACGTCTTTGACAGACTGAAGTACAGGAAAAGACATGACAGTACGAATTTTCTTCGGGTCTGGTTGAATACCGGAAGTGTCGACGAGGTGGAGCAGTACTGTAATCTGCCGACGACCGAAGGATTAAGACTGGAGACTATTTACAAGTATATTTGCAAAGCGTAACTGCAGCGCTGGCCAGTTCAGCCGACAGCTTGAGAGCCAGAGAGCGTTCGTCGCCTTCGTCGGGACGCCCGCGTGCATCGGCCACTACAAGCAATATGCATGTATCAATTAATATGCACCTTGTATTTGAATGCCGAAAGTACCCTGGTTTTCAGAAAACATTGGTGCGCTGCCGCATTCCTTACAATGTAACAGTGTAAGCTGAACACGGCTGTTCCCTCAATGAAGCTTTGGGGCCCATTGATCTGTTATTCCGACAACGGCCCGTTTACGCGACATGAAACTTCCCGGAAAATAACGAAACACATCGCGCAGCGAAGCCGAATAATTCGAGAACTCCAGGCACAGAACATTGAATTTCGGCTTTCAATATCAAGGAATGTGCATAATAAGAGAGCTCTTGATATGTACTTGTATAAGGAGAAACCTATCAGCAGAATCAAGAGCTGCTACTTGTTTCAGCTTGCCCCGAAACGGTGAAAACACCATGAAGAATGAGGAGACGCAGAATCGGGATCGCCGCCTGCCGTCGACGGCACGGCGCGAAAAAGCGTACGTGCGGGGACTCGTCTGGGTGGCGGCCGTGACGCCCGGAAAGGAAGCCTGAATGACAGGTGGCGCTGTCAAATGCCCCCGCGGACGTGATCAGCCGGGATCATCCGATTGGCGCGGATATCCGGATAATCTCGGCCCACGCCTGCTGCTGCGGGAACGGGGATAAAGCGCAGTGCCGCGCGCCGCCCACCAACCCTGGGGAATTTTCGGCGTGGCAATTTGCCCTAGCGCCTGAAGGCAATGTCAAGAACACTGTTCACGCTTCGTATTTTTGTCGCTGATGAGGCGCCATTTCTGCGACTCGAGCAAATCACCGCCGCGAAGCAAAAAGACAAAGAAACAGGGGGGGGGGGGCACTGCGCGTCTGCAATGATGGGAATTGGTCCATGTGAAAAGACAAAAGGAGTACGCATAGGCGTAGCCTGACAGTAGCTACACAGCACCAAGTCGAGCCAGACACGCACACCGGGGGGGGGGGGGGGCTGCTACGCCCGCCTCCCTGTCCTGCTCCACCACTCCTCACACACATTCCTAAAGCGCCGCCCAATCAATGTTGAAACTTGACAGCAGTTCGGCCGTCAACATTTTGCTGCTTTTTCCCTCCTTTTGGATAGCGATAGTTATCGGCATCTCTTCGGGTGTGAAGGCCAGTTTTCTCATAGATTCGGTGCCTGCGCGATTAACTCGAGATGCGTGCGGTTGTGAACACCTATTGCAACATCACGTGCATCGCTGTTGCTTTGCTAGTTCCACCTCCTTCGTTTAGACTGATCCAGGGACCAGGAAAGTGATTCGGTTCTTAGTCAGCTGGTCTGTGTGCTCGTGGAACGAGTGGCGGCCGGAGAAAACGCCAGCTGCGTTTAGCTTTTCCATATCCTTCATTATTTCCTAGCAGATCCTGGGAATCCTATATCCTCGAATATGGGTTAGATAAAGTGGAAAATAAAATAATGAGAAACAGCGACCATCATCAAACCCTGCAATAACCATTAAACCCATAAGCAACATGACTGTCACCCGTTACCTCGTCTGCCTTTTCCCTAATAGTACAGCACTTCTCTCGCAAAATTGGCAACTGGAAACAACAGTCACAGAGAGTTGAGAAATTAAGTGATCTACTAAAGCAGAGAGCCGACACAACAGCCAAACAGGAAGGAAAAGCGAAAATTAACAAATTTAACCGTTGTTCATGAAAATATTTATGAATCAACATCTTTTTATTTAACAAGGAAGTAGAAAAAACGCCACCAGAAGTGGAGAACAATTCCGCGTGTTTTTGAATGACGCTTCTACAGTTACCAGTCGAACCGCCTGACGTAGCCACTTCTCCGCTGTGTTTATGTGGTTGTTTTTCTAACCTTTCGCGGTGGGCGCAGTACGTCTAGAACTGCAGCGTCCTGCATGGTTGCACGGGGCTGGCGGTCACGCATCGTTACGCAACCTCCCAAATAACAGTACGGGTTGGTTTCGGCACTTGGTAGAGCAGTAAACGGGGGATCCAAAAAAACTGTGATTGTCCCGCAAATATATATTTTTCTATAATTTTTCAGAGCTAATTAAAAATATGCTATTATAGTCGGATACAACATAAGTCTGCAGTGAAGCCCCGCGCACGCCCTCATAACCGCCTGCCACTCCGCGAGGCTGCGAATAATTCAGTTGAAATTATGCGGTTTTACGTGCCGAAACCACTTTCTGATTATGAGGCACGCCATAGTGGAGGACTTCGGCAACTGACTTCTGCGTGCTGGATCGCGCTTCTCTTAAAATGCGTTCCGCGACAGACACTAGCACCACCCTAGGACATCCAGCCAAGGACAAACGTCGAGATTGCTCTTCAAAGCTTACGTCCAATACATGAAAGCGAGACTTGCTAAGGGCATTCTTGAAACACAAGTCTTGCTGTCATGTAGTGGACGTAAGCTTCGAAAAGCAATCTTGACGTTTGTCCTTGGCTGGATATCCTAGGGTGGTGCTAGTGTCTGTTGCGGAACGCATTTTAAGACAAGCCCGATCCAGCACGCAGAATTCAGTTGCCGATGCTCCTCCCGGCATACGCCCTAATGTAGGTGTTATACCTTACATGCAGGGGATTTCCCATAACTTGAAAAAGATGGCCCAAAGCGCGAATGTAAGAGTTGTTTTTTCTGCTCCCAACAAGCTCGACAGGCTTTGCAGGTTGACGGATCGAAATGACGTCCTTTCCAATAAGTGCAGAAAGCATCACCGCAAAAAGTTTGTCCAGTGTGTCCACCGGGTGGTGTACAACCTCCCGCTTTCATGTGGGAAGAAATATATCGGACAAACTGGGCGTTGCCTCAATCATCGGTTTAGCGAACACAGCAACAATTAAAAAAACGGCTCCGGTGGCTTCTTGGCGATTCATTGTCGCGATCATGGATGCAAACCTCTTGAGGATCAATGCACGATTGTTTCCCGTGGCAGCAGGCAGCTCATCCGTGAAATATCTGAAGCGCAGATGATCGCGAAATTGGGTGATAAGTGTGTTAGCTTCCCGTCCCTCGCTCTCACAGAAAAAGAACTAAGTTTCTTGGAGGCGGCATAACATGACTCGTAACTACGTTACATGAATTCGCACTTCATTTTCTTGTAAGCGCATGCGCGGTCTACATTGCTTCTGATGTATAAAAAATTGATTCAGTGGTATAATAAACGTAGTTGAAAGTTTGCGCTTGGTGCGTCGTCTTCTCTCATGCCCGTCTCGTTTTTTGTCGCGCAACATCGTTTAACTAATAGAATAACTATTTGCACTGCGCATGTGAGGTCGTGCTTGATTGCACAGCAGCTCGCAGCAGACGGCAGCTCTAAGGTCACGCATGGTCTCGCAGCAGGTGGAAGCGGAAGAAATTTGACACAATCCGGCCGCCTAGGCAGAAAAATGGGCGAAAATCCAGGCGGCGAGAAAATCGGTTCCCCACGGCGAAGCAGCTTCCGTAAGTGCAGCTTCCGTATCACCTGAAGCTGCACTAGCATGTAAACATCCGGTCACAAAATTTAACATTTGCCGTTGTTCATTGTCTATTTTAGGAAAAACAACTAGCTAAAACCATCTAAACTATGCCTCATTTATCTTCCATGGAAGACGAAAGTTAGAAATGACACGCGCAGTTGCGCGAAATGATTGATTTTAGTAACTGATGGGTCAATGAATGAACGTATGTCCTGAAATAGAGTGATGAACAGCGCCATCACGCGGGCAAACGTACGCAAGCTAGATGGATGTGGGCGAAAGCGGTCGAGGTTTCCGCTGCAGTGGCGAAGCAAATGTTGACATCTTGTACATGCGCAGAAAAGATTTTCTGGCCGCTTTGGCTTTCCCGCCGGCTTGCCGTTTTCCAAGTGTTAACGTAGCCCAAAGCGGCGGTGTCGGCGGCGAACAAACCGAGCGAACAAGCACAGCGATGGATGACAGCGAAATCGGAGCGCATTGAAGGATGGTGAAAGACGCGAGGAGGAAAGCGGAGAGGAGGGTGCAGCGTAACCATGAGACGAAAAGCGCAGGAGGAGGGTGCGGCGACAGGCGTGAGAAGAAAAGCCTGATGCCGCGACGACAGCTACGAGATGGCGCCAGAGTGGCGCGAGTGCCCGCGTCACCCATAGGCAAGGTTGCCAGAGTGTGCGATTTGGCGCCAACCTGGCCACTCTTTGAGGCTCGTGGCGACAGAAAATCGGGCTTGCCGACTTGGCTACTTTCTGGCAACTTTTGGCGGTGATAATTGGTATAGGTAGTGTCCGAGTCCCCCCCCCCCCCCCCCCGACGGCCCCCTCGATGCAACAGCCCCAAATGCCAGATCTTCAAGGCCATGCTTTTGTGTATTCAGGAGATGAAAAAATCTCATAGCCGCCAGACGGTTAGTGGGCCTATTGGACTTATCAAATCTTATCTGATCCATGTGACCACAACCGGTAGTGCACTCTCTCACGTGAGCAGGATTGGCCACCCTGGTGCAGTACTTGACCACAACCTCCTATATGAATACAACAATCAAACCTGGGCCCTTAGTCCCCAGCAGCTGCAAAGCAACTGACCACGGCGCCGGTCTGACCTGTGATGCAGCAGAGGGTGCTAAGAATACCTGGTTCCGGACAGGCCGCCATTAGAATTTGAAGCTGGCAACGTTTAACGTTATATCGTGATCTAGTGAGGGGAGTCTAGCAGTGTTACTGGAGGAATTAGAGGGTAGTAAATGGGATATAATAGGGCTCAGTGAGGTTAGGAGGAAAAAAGAAGCATATACAGTGCTAAAAAGCGGGCACGTTCTGTGCTACCGGGGCTTGACGGAGAGACGAGAACTAGGAATCGGATTCCTGATTAATAAGGATATAGCTGGTAACATACAGGAATTCTATAGCATTAACGAAAGCGTGGCAGGTCCTGTGAAATTTAATAAGAGGTACAAATTAAAGGTCGTACAGGTCTACGCCCCTATATCCCGTCATGATGACCAGGAAGTCGAAAGCATCTATGGTGACGTGGAAACGGCGATGGGTAAAGTCAAAACAAAATACACTATACTGATGGGCGACTTCAATGCCACTGTAGGCAAGAAGCAAGTCAGTGGGGGAATATGGCATAAGCTCTGGGAATAGCAAGGGAGCGTTATTAGTAGAGTTTTCAGAACAGAATAATGTGCGGTTAATGAATACCTTTTTCCGCACTCGGGATAGCCGAAAGTGGACGTGTAGGAGCCCGAATGGCGGGACTAGAAATGAAATAGACTTCATACCCTGCGCTAACCCTGGCATCACACAAGATGTGGACGTGCTCGACAAGGTGCGCTGCAGTGACCATAGGAGGGTAAGAACTCAAATTAGCCTAGACTTGAGGTGGGAACGGAGGAAACTGGTACATAAGAAGCCAATCAGTGACTTAGCAGTAAGAGGGAAACTAGAGGAATTCCGGATCAAGCTACAGAACAGGTATTCGGCTTCAACTCAGGAAAGGGACCTTAGTGTTGAAGCAATGAACGACAATCTTATGGGAATCATTAAGGAGTGTGCAATAGAAGTCGGTGGTAACTTCCTTAGACAGGATACCAGTAAGCTATCGCAGGAGACAAAAGATCTGATCAATAAACGCCAATGTATGAAAGCTTCTGACCCTACAGCTAGAATAGAACTGGCGGAACTTTCTAAGTTAATTAACAAGCGTAAGACAGCTGACATAACGAATTATAATATGGATAGAATTGGACATGCTCTCAGGAACGGAGGAAGCCTGAAAGAGTGAAGAAGAAACTAGCAATTGGTAAGAATCAAATGTATGCGTTAAGAGACAAAGCTGGCCGTATCATTACTAATATGGATGAGATAGTTCAAGTGGATGAGGAGTTCTGTAGAGATTTATACAGTACGAGTGGCACCCACGACGATAATGGAAGAGGAAGTAGTCTAGAGGAATTCGAAATCCCACAGGTAACACCGGAACAAGTAAAGAAAGCCTTGGGAGATATGCAGAGGGGGAAGGCAGCTGGGGAGGATCACGTAACAGCCGATTTGTTGAAGGATGGTGGGCAGATTGTTCTAGAGAAACTGGCCAGCCTGTATACACAATGCCTCATGACCTCGAACGTACCAGAATCTAGGAAAAACGCTAACATAATCCTAATCCATAAGATTAAAGGGGACGCCAAAGACCTGAAAAATTATAGACTGATCAGCTTACTGTCCGTTGCCTACAAAGTATTTATTAAGGTAATCGCAAATAGAATCAGGAGTACCTTAGACTTCTATCAACCAAAGGACCAGGCAGGATTCCGTAAAGGCTACTCAACAATAGACCATATTCAGACTATCAATCAGGTGATAGAGAAATGTGCGGAATATAACCAACCCTTATATATCGCTTTCATTGATTACAAAAAAGCGTTTGATTCAGTCGAAACCTAGCAGTCATGGAGGCATTACAGAATAAGGGTGTAGAGGAGCCAGATGTAAAAATACTGGAAGATACTACCCGATACTGCCCGAAATGTTGTATATGAAACGCTCGATGGCAGAAATTAACGTTTCGGGCAGTCCGGTACTGTCATGGACGGATAATTTAACAGGCGAAAGCAGCTCCTTCAGAGTAAGTGGAATAAACGAATCTTAAAGGAAATGAGTTTGCACCCTTCGTACGACAGAAGTAGTAGGTAGTGTCCCAATATCGCCCCGAGCAACGGTTACCTCTATACAGAATCTCGAACACCATGGTTCTTGGCGCCAGGAGTGACTGCAACGAGCGAAAACGCGTCATGACACCCATGAGATTACAGGTGTCAATGTCTCTGACTATGCGACTGCGTGCCAGGGAGAGAAGTGTGTGTGACGTCATACAGTTCACAAGAGAACGTGTGAAGTCATAGTGGTGCAAGGACGGCATGCAGCGAGTTTATTATGCTGAAACTGGCAACAGCGCTTCGGCTATGAGAGATCAGGAAAGTGGGTGGGCGAAAGTTATCAAGGAACGTCAGCTGGTTATTATGGTAAATCATTACGCAATAATATGTGATAGAATTTGTTTTGTTCTGTTATTTTTGTTTGTCATCAGCGAAGCAGGAAACTACAAGTCTTTTTCGTTTTTTTTCTTCATTATTTTCGCGTCAAAAATTGGCAATCGTTGGTTTGTCGCAACGTGGCTACTTTTCTGGCAACCAGTTAATGCTTCTGCCGCAGTTGGCAACTTTTTTTGGCTACATTTCGGAATTCTTCAGCAACATTTTCTCCCAATGATCTGGCAACCTTGCCCAAGTGCTGGGTTTCCCGATCTCCAGATTAGCTAGGCTATTGCCCCGCACTTCGCTCCATTTGCAACGTGCCGCATGCGACAGATTGTCCGCGCCAGCCAATGAAATGAAAACGCATATACGCCATGCCCAAAACGCTGACAACACCCCCTGTTGCCAAGGCTGCTATGGCGGGCTCGGACGAGCACTGTTCCTGTCAGCGTCTGTGCGCTCGCTGTCATGTTTGCGTTCTTGATCGTGATTGAACGCTTCTGTGAGACTTCAGCGGTGTCTTGAAAAAACTGTTGCAAAGTTGGGTCACCTCGCCCGGCGCGCACTTAGTTTCCGGTGCTGCTTCACGAGCAAGAGCGACGGCGGCGGTGGATCGCGGCCGTTCGACGGAGGGGATAATCAATCTCGCTTTGTGTACTGGGATTTTAGAGCGGTTACTATGTCTTGTTTTATTTTTTGCTTGGTGTCGCCGCGCGTTTAGAGAAGGCTTTCACGTTTAAACTTAGATTAGATCATTAGATTGCGGGGTTTTACGTGCCAGAACCACGATGCGATTATGGGGTACGCCGTAGTTGGGAACCACGGAAATTTTGACCACCTGGGGTTCTTCAACGTGCACCTAAATCTAAGTATACGGGTGTTTTGCGCATTTAGCGCCAACGAAATGCGGCCGCCGTGGCCGGGATTCAATCTCACGACCTCGTCCTTAACAGCCCAACAGCACAGAGACTAAGCAACCAAGGCGGGTCGCTTAATCTTGGTCGCCTCGTCTGCAGTCTACAAAGATACATAAACGTTACGTTGTTGTTATTGATGAGACGGGATGCTCGCCTTTGAAAAAAAAATATTCGAAAAGATAAGCCACAGAATGCGGAATGAAGCTGTGAAGAGAGAGGGGGGAGAAGGCAGGGAGGTTAACCAGAGGCAAGTTTTCGGTTTGCTAACATGTACTGGGGTGGACGATATAGGATTTGTAATGACGACAAAGAGAGAGAGAAGAAACAAAGAAAAAAAAGAAAGGAAAAGAAGGAGAGAGAAAACAGTAAGAGAGAATGCGTTCCAATCACAAGCGTTCACACAGGCTGGTCAAGCTCAAGACGCCGCCTTCCGATGCCATGTTAAGTCGCGTCGATGTTGTCAAATTCTTCCAACAGATGCTGGTCGTCCAACTGGTTCAGCACGACGGAAAGCTATTGTCTCTGCACACTGTACTGCGGGCACTGGCATAGAACATGACGAATGGCGAGCATGGCGAAGCTGTGAAGCGCTCAGTGTGTTTAGACGCTTTGGACAACGAGCTCCATATGTGACTTCCGGTGCATGGACGTTGCCACGAAATCTAGCCAAAGTTCATAATGATTGCGCTGAAATGTATTTTCGGGCATAAAAAGACATTCTAGAGAAAATCCGGAATTATTTCCCGCGACAAGGGTTGTTTTTGTAGGCGGTGCATTACAGCACGAAAACATTTCGGGTGAGGGGGGGGGGGGCTCAAGCCTTATAAGCCCCCCACCCCTGGCTACGCCCCTGACAGTACTTTGTCATCATCAGCAATGTCTCGAGCGTCTTCGTTCACAGCTGGCTCGTTGGCGCCCGTCGGCGCTACCGTGCTACCGCGCTCGTGCCGCTGCTGCCGCGTTGAACGTCGACCATTAATTAAGGAACACAAAGACATAACCGCTAATCGAGAAAGGCTTTAATGATCCGTCAGGACTTAGCTAGTGATAAACACCGGGGCTGCACATTTCAGCTTCGTTGGTTAACCATCTGTACGGAGTGCTTGGGCTGACAATTTTTTTCACGTGCATTTTTTGCATGTCGCCGCCATCGAAATGCGGCCGCGATTTCATCCCTCCACTTGGTGCTTAGCAGCGCAACACCGAAGGAACTGAGCATCAACGGCAGGTAGCTGCGTGCATACCACACCATGGCGTAAACACTGGTCTGATCGGAAGCTTCTGTGGACGTCAAGCTATGTAGTGGCGTACGACTTTTAACGAAGCAGCTGCATGGGCCGAGCTTCTGCACGTGTGCAAGTGCGCCAAGGGAGCACACAGCTTTCTCGTGCAACGGTTTTGCATTTTCCCGAACGTGGCCGAGTAAAACAGCTAAGTAAATACTTCTTACTTAAGTGAATACATGCTTCTTTAAGAAACCACTGCTTTATGCATTGAAGCACAAAATTAAACTAGAACACCAATGTATTTCGACGGACATTTGAAAATAAATGTGTCGGAACTGGTGCTGTTAAGAGAATTCGTTCCAAGTGGATACGCCGTGTGAACTCAGCGGCTATAATTCGTTGATTGTAATGTGTGGCGTAAGTTAACTAAATAATGAATTAGCACAATTACGTCAATTACTCAATTGAATATTTTGATTTCCCGTAGAAGTAATGGCCGCCTCTTCAAGTAAATTAGATCAAGCGTTAGAATTGTGCTATTGCCATAAGCAATCATTGAAAAATTTGGTGCCGCTAAAGAAACACCGTATATAACATGCCAACGGAACACGAAGCCAGCAAAAGCATAGGGGTAATTACATGAGTTTTAAATTAGAAGATTGTGAAGAAAACCAAAGTGGACGAAAGGATAACTTGCTACCTGTGGGAGCCGTATCCACAGCCTTCGCATTACGCGCGTGTTGCACGACCGTTTGTGCTACGGCAACAGCTATTTATTTATTTATTTATTTATTTATTTATTTATTTATTTATTTATTTATTTATTTAAAATACCTACCAGGCCCTACGGGGGCATAGCGTAAGGGGGTTACAAAATCAAAGCCATAAAATAAAAGAAAATAAGAGTAAAGCAGCTTTCTGAAGTCTGGTACAAAAAATACGTGCCAATGCAGGGTTCGTCAACATTTCTAGAAAGATCAAAACATGAAAAAGGTAACTGAAGTAATCAAATGCCGCAAAGGTACACTTCAAGGCAAAAACACGAGTAATACTAACGTAGGGTACGAATACTAGAAAGTAAAACAGGAAAAATGAACAGATCAAGGAATACAATGCTTCAACTATATACTGGGCATACAAGTGAACACGTGACGCAGCATCAAATACCAATTCGTAAGAGCGACATAGCAATGCATCAATAGAAATAAAACGTCGCAGGAAGTTCGAGGCACATTGCCAAGGGCAAGAAACAAGATAAAATGATTTGTAAGTGCTATTAGGAAAAATGCTCTTGTAGGAGACGACGAAATTTTTCTTGATCTGACTCGGAAGCACTGTTATCAGGAAGATTCTTTCACAAGCGAATGGCCGTAGAGGGCGCGCGAAACTTAAAGGCATCTGTCGTGCCTTACATGCGCGCAAAGCTGAAGTGGTTATTTAATCGGCGAGGCATGTCCGAGGCGATAGGGATATGCTGTGTGGATTGTATGGCAGTATAACCATATTGTGAAACACGGATAACAAAGCGATATTACGGCGAGCAACTAAAGGCTGAAGGGAATGTTCGAGCTTGATTTGCTTTATGCTGGAATGGTGCCTATAATTACGTGAGATGAAACGGGCAGCTCTGTGCTGGACTAATTTAAGCATGTCGATTAAGTAGGTAGGATGCGGGGACCAAATAATGATGCATACTCGAGCTGTGACAAAAGTCTGATAGGCCAATTTGCGGATGTTGGAAGGTGAATTACCCAGGTTACGACTTAGGTAACCTAATGTCCTGGAAGCTTTTGCGCAGATGGGTGCAATGCGGTCTCCAGGAGAGGTTTTCGCTTAGGTGAACACCCAAATATAACCAACCCTTATATATAGCTTTCATTGATTACGAGAAAGCGTTTGATTTTGTCGAAACCTCAGCAGTCATGGAGGCATTGCGGAATCAGGGTGTAGACGAGCCGTATGTAAAAATACTGAAGGATATCTATAGCGGCTCCACAGCCACCGTAGTCCTCCATAAAGAAAGCAGCAAAATCCCAATAAAGAAAGGCGTCAGGCAGGGAGATACGATCTCTCCAATGCTATTCACAGCCAGTTTACAGGAGGTATTCAGAAACCTCGATTGGGAAGAATTGGGGATAAAAGTTAATGGAGAATACCTTAGTAACTTGCGATTCGCTGATGATATTGCCTTGCTTAGTAACTCAGGAGACCAATTGCAATGCATGCTCACTGACCTGGAGAGGCAAAGCAGAAGAGTGGGTCTAAAAATTAACCTGCAGAAAACTAAAGTAATGTTTAACAGTCTCGGAAGAGAACAGCAATTTACAATAGGTAGCGAGGCACTGGAAGTGGTAAGGGAATACATCTACTTAGGACAGGAAGTGACCGCGGATCCGGATCATGAGACAGAAATAATCAGAAGGATAAGAATGGGCTGGGGTGCGTTTGGCAGGCATTCTCAGATCATGAACAGCAGGTTGCCATTATCTCTGAAGAGAAAAGTGTATAATAGCTCTGTCTTACCACTCACCTATGGGGCAGAAACCTGGAGGCTTAAGAAAAGGGTTCTACTCAAATTAAGGACGACGCAACGAGCTATGGAAAGAAGAATGATAGGTGTAACGTTAAGGGATAAGAAAAGAGCAGATTGGGTGAGGGAACAAACGCGAGTTAATGACATCTTAGTGAAAATCAAGAAAAAGAAATGGGCATGGCCAGGACGTGTAATGAGGAGGGAAGATAACCGATGGTCATTAAGGGTTACGGACTGGATTCCAAGGGAAGGGAAGCGTAGCAGGGGGCGGCAGGAAGTTAGGTGGGCGGATGAGATTAAGAAGTTTGCAGGGAAGGCATGGCCACAATTAGTACATGACCGGGGTAGTTGGAGAAGTATGGGAGAGGCCTTTGCCCTGCAGTGGGCGTAACTAAAGCCCCTCAATTTTTCAAAAGTAGCGCCATTCTTAGATCTTTCCGACACCCCGCTCACCCTGGCGCGTCCTCCTCCACGCCTCCTGTCTCCCCAGCCTCCTCCGCTCCCCCATTGGCCAATCTTTGTCACATGGAAGCAGGCGCCGCGCTTATATATATTTTTTTCTTTCCGGCGCGGAGCAGGCACCGCGCTTTTGTATATTTTTTCTTTCCAGCGCACTAGGTTTACCAGCATGCACATCAACCGAGATGATTCTGAATCTAGGAGTGTCGAACACCCTAGAGGAAATGTGCGAGGCGAAACTCACGGCACAATATATCAGACTAACTGGCAGCAAAACGGGCCGATCCATCCTCAGAAACCTGGGCTATCAAAACCCAGAATCACGTGATAGGATAACCGTCATCCCCAAAGAAATTGCTAACAAGTTAAGAATAACCCCTATCCCAAGAAACATGCACCCCATACACAACAAGGAACGCAGGAGAAGCAGGGTCCAAAGACTCCAAGGCTCCCTCCTCCAACAACAAGGGGTAGTGTACACCGATGCGGCAGAATACCCAGAAGGGCATTATGCTGCAGTAGTAGTGAGCGACAAAGGCGAGCTAGTCTCTAGCTGTAGCGTACGACACTCTTCACCAGATGAGGCAGAGATGGCGGCGATTGCCCTGGCAATCACATACCCATCAACTAGAATAGTCATCACCGATTCTAAAACTGCAATCAAAGCCTATGACAAAGGTAAGGTTTCCAAAGAGGCCGGCAAAATTCTGCAAGCAGGCAAGGAGAACGTACCTAACGACCTAATTAGGATAATATGGGCACCCGCTCATAGTGGACTCACAGGGAACGAGATCGCCAATGAGGTCGCCCGAGGACTCACACACCGGGCCCCAGCGCAGGCAGATTACTTCCCGTCCAAAAAGCGAGAGTTAACCACATACAGAGAAATTCTAGAACACTACAGAATGGGGAGGAGAACTCTGCCTCCCCCCCATAGATCTCTCACAAAGCAGGAAGAGGTAATATGGCGAAAACTGCAGACAGGTACCTTCCCAAACCCGTATATTCTGCACAAATGGCATCCTGAGGTGCACTCTCCAAAATGTAAAAACTGTGAAGGCATAGCAACGCTAAATCACATGCTTTGGGCTTGCCCAGCACTAAACGGCCTACATGGGAACAGAGAGTCATGGGAATCCTCCCTCCATAGCCAGGAAGAGCAAGCCCAAAACCAGGCCATCCGTCAAGCCCAGGCCGCCGCCGGAAGTCAACTGATTCCGGCCGACGTCTAGGGGGGAGGTAGACGGTGATAGGGAGAGCTGCGTCTCACCCGATCACCCATACTCTCTGACGGGTGTAAATAAAGTGCTATCTCTCTCTCTCTCCAGCGCGCGCCGACCTCCATTGTTGGGCCTGCGCGACGAAAGTACGGCAGGTGGACTGACGGAGTGCGTTAGCGTAATAGAATGTGCAGGGCCGAGAACATAATTGGGATGCCATGCTGCTGCGCCTTTGGTTGCCGCAACAGACAAAGCGAGGGCAAAAAGTTTTTTGCTTTGCCGTCCGGCGGGCGCAACGCAAAAAGAAGTGTGGAGTCGCAGGATCGGGCGGGCTGACTTTGAGGAAGTGGCACAGAACGCACGGCTAGTCACAACCTCTTATTTGGAGCCTAGTTCACGCCTTACGCTTCGAAAAAGTGTGTGCTCATGCTCTGCGTGGTTTTAAGCGCGTTGTTTGACTTTTTTTTTTTTGAATGTGCTCTCTTTGTTTCATGTAGTTTCGTCTTGCGGTGAAATGCACGCATCTGCAGCTGGCCTGTGACATAAAAGCGACTTTATTCAGGGTGTGTTCTGAGCTCCACCAGAAGTTAACACATTCTCGATGCTTTTGCAAGGCTCAATATGACTTACGATGCAGTCTTTTAGCTTCGAATGTACGCCCACATGTATTGATTTGGTGGTGATTAACGTTTTTAATGTTCCGAAGCAACTAAAGCTAAGAGGTCGTAGTGGATAGCTCCGGATGACTTTATCTTGCTCGCCTGGGGATGTTTAACGTGCACTTTGATCGTAGAGTCGTACGTGGGCCGGTAAATTCCTCGTTGGCGTTTCATAATACTCGCGCGCTAGCGCTGCTTTAGAACTTGGCGCCTCGGCGCGATTGTATTTCTTCAATAAAATTTATTTACTTGTTGAAAAAACCTGTCATTATTTCGTATTATTGACGGCGCCTCCAGGGCACCAAAGCGGCAACGGGAACACCAAAGCTAGAACCAGGGCTGGATGCGGCTCGCCGAAGCCTGTGCATGCCAAGGGGGCATAAGATCGCGGACAGCCAATTTTGTATGCGAACACTCCCTGCGACGCCTGCATTAGTGTAATGTTACGTGCTCTTCAGAGGCCTCCGTTAGCCAATACATGTGCCCTCCTGGAGCAGTACTTGTAAAAAATAAACAATATATCGTAACGATTACCAAAGCACCCCGCAATGAAAAAAACGGCCCTGTTGCCAGGCATTGCTGACCGCACACAGCCGGAATCTCTCACGCGCCGACCGAACGAAAGTGTCCTGCAGGTACGTGAATGAACCTACGAAACCACGTACACATACTTTCACGCTGTCAACAGCTGAAACTTTCGTAATTACGCGCGTGTTTGAGCACACCGCGTGCTTTCGTCGTATTTCAGCAACACGAACTCTCAACGTCGCGCGCTTTACGCCTTAAATGCGCCTTGAATAATGGTAATTTTCTCTATTTCTTCCGCAATTCCAAGACGAAATTCTAAAGGCCAGTTACCGACTGACGAAGAAAGATCTCGATTGAAAAAAAAATTACCGACGATTACGTTACTTCCTAATGCGAAATTTGAGCGCAGCAAATAAGCTGTTTCACCTTTTCGATAGATTGAGGCAAAGAAATCGAGCAACACATGTATGCGCTATCACAGAATTTTTTTTTTATTTTTCACACGTATTCCTTTAACAAAGACTCCATTAACAGTTCTTGACAGTCATGAAGGAAGCTTTGTGGTCGGAGAAATAGACTGATATATGTTCGACTTGGTACACCAATGCTTGATTCTCAAAGACGAGATCTATACAAGTGCCTCGCGAGGTTGTCACAGCCGTGGGACGCGTTACGAGCGAGAGGAACGGGATGTTCTCCCGCATAAGTGTTAGGAAATTGCTGTTTGTCTTTATGTCAACATTAAAGTCCCCCACTACTAACATCGGTGTGGATCGATGGACGGTTAATGCGAGTTGCAGGAAGTGCACGACGTCTTTCGTGAGTGCGGTAGCGGACTCACGAAAGCGGTATCAGTCGGTCGCTGCTAGCGCTGGGGGGATGAAAGGGGGGCGGAGCTGGTTATGAGGCCGACGACAACGCGAAACCCAGGAACGGACGCCAAAGAGCCATTTGTGTAGCCAGCCCTCCTCCACAGTCTCTCCTCCTCCCTTCCATCATCCTCCCTCGCCCGGAGAGCCGACAGCGCGCATGCGCGGCGGCGGAGCAGCGGCGCATGCGCGGCGGCGGAGCGCGGCGGCGGAGGCGAGCTGGTTACGAGGCCGACGACAACGCCGACAACGCCGACGCCGACGACGACGACGACGCCGACGACGACGCGAAACCCAGGAACGGACGCCAAAGAGCTGCGCTCTAAAAAAATTGGAGGACGCTTAAGCTTCGCCTTCAAGAGTGGAACGCGATAGCGTTCCCGTCGACCCGCCAATGGGTGTAAGACAATGGGCTACAGGGCAGCCATCACTTACGAGGCGCCCCGCATCAGACGCGGTGAGTGTCGAGCCATATGGTCGAGCAACGCGGCGTTCGGCGCAGCAACGAAACGTGCGCCTGAGCAAGCGGAGCGAACCAAAGAACTCGGTATCCCGGAGGGGGAAATGATGCACGCCAGCCAAACGCCGTGATCGGCACGGGCAGAGAGATAGAGAGATAGTGATCTAAAGAAAGGAAGGACGCTTGATTCTACAGAGGGCGAGGCGTTGTCAGGGGAGAGAGTCCGAGCCGCGACAGCTCCAATGCTAAAGCCCCTCAATCTCCCAAAGTAGCGCCATTCACTTCTCTCCTCCTCCGCTCGGCGCGGCCTCGACGGTGGCGCCGCCGGCAGTGGGCCTGCCGTAGCAGACAACGGCTAACACGCTACGGGAGGAAATCCGCGGAAAAGTTCGTTCGAGTCCTGCGGAGCAGTTTTTTCAATCTAGATCTTGCTTTGTCAGTCGGTAACTGGCCTTAAGAATGTCGTGTCGGATTTGCGGAAGAAATAGAGAAAAGCACCATTATTCAAGGCGTATTTAAGGCGTAAAGCGCGCGCACGTTGAAAGTTCGTGTTGCTGAAACACGACACAAGCACGCGGTGTGCTCAGACACGCGAGTAATTACCAGAGTTTCAGGTTTTGACAGCGCGAAAGTATGTGCACGTGGTTTCGTAGGTTAATTTACGTACCTGCAGGATGCTTTTGTTCGGCCGGCGCGTGAGAGATTCCGACTGTCTGCGGTCAGCAATGCCTGGCAGCAGGGCCGTTTCTGTTCCGCGCCTTTTACAGATGTACGTAGCTCATGCACAGGTTGTGGTGGCCATGAGCAACGTTTTCACACATAGGCGGTATAGATAATTTTAACAACTTACCAGCATATGAAATCGTTATTTATTTATTACAGTGCAAATGGTTAGAATTTGATAGAAAAGAAAGAAGGAACTTGATGGGACAACTGGAAAGAGGTTCAGAAAATAATTATCCCCCTCCCTCATTGGCACCAGCAACACTTTTGTTGAAGTGCTAATTTTATCTCTGTATACTACGTGCGTCTGTATTCTTTTGCGTTGTAAGTTTTCACAAGGGAGCAGTGTTGCGTTAACTGGAACAGTCAAGGCACACAAGACAGAAGAAAAGTTGATTCTTGGGTTTTACATCCCAACACCACGATCTCATAAGGCACGCCATAATGGGGGCTCTGGATTAATTTTTTTTGCAGCTCGGGTTCTTTAACGCACCCCCAATGCACTGGACACGGGCCCGTTTTGACACGGGCGTCAAAAGAAGAGGTTGGAGGAGCCGTGTCACTTAACAAAGCCGCGCGTTCTTTGCCACTTGCTCGAAGTCAGCCCGCCCGATCTTGTGAATCCACACTTTTCTTCGTTTTGCGTTGCGCCCGGCGGATGGTAAAACAAAAAGCTTTTTGCCGTCACTGGGTCTGTTGTGGCAACCGTAGGCGCAGCAGCGCGGCATCGCAATTAAGCACTCGGCCCTAACACATTGTATAAAACTACCGCGCTCCTTCAAACCGCCTGCCGTACTTCGTCGCGGAGGCCCAAAAATGGGGGTCGCAGGCCCAAGATTGGGGGTCGCAGCGCGCTGGAAAGAAAAGATATACAAAAGCGCGGCGCCTGCTCTGCGCCGGAAAGAAAAAAATATACAAAAGCGCGGGGCCCGCTTTCACGTGACACAGATTGGCCAATGGGGGAGCGGAGGAGGCTGGGGCGACAGGAGGAGTGGAGGAGGAAGCGCCTGGGTGAGCGGGGTGGCGGAAAGATCTAAGAATGGCGCTACTTTTGGAAAATTGAGGGGCTTTATCCAATGCGCGCGTGGCGCGCCATCTGTCGGGGCAGCGCCGTACATGGAGAGGAGGGGGTCTTCTGTGTTTGCCGCAAGATGGCTCTCCGTGTGCGGAAAGCGCAGAAGAAATGCAGCGAAACGCACTTCGCTACTCGTGTAATTGCGACTTCTGTAAGTTACATGTTCATAATTACCGATATACACCACAGTATAACTTTCCACGGCTCGTTTCGAAGGCAACACCGCATTCACTAGAGGCGCGTTTGTACCTTTTGGAAGCATCGAAATCGTGGCTGAGTGGTAGCGTCTCCGCCTCACACTCCGGAGACCCTGGTTCGATTCCCACCCAGCCCATCTTGGAAGTTGCTTTTTATTTATGGAGTGCCTGCCGTGATTTATCGCTCACGGTCAACGCCGCAAAACGCTGACGCCGACACCGACGCCGACGACACCGGCTTTTCTGCGACACGAGCTCCTTAACGCTATCGCGTTAAAACTTCTCCGCAGGGCTCGAACGAACTTTTCTGCGGATTTCCTACCGTAGCGTGTTAGCCGTCGTCTGCTACGGCAGGCCCACCACCGGCGGCGCCACCGTCGAGGCCGCGCCGAGCGGAGGAGGAGGGAAGCGAATGGCGCTACTTTGGGAGATTGAGGGGCTTTAGGCGTAACCAGGCTGATGATGATGATGATATGTAACAATTCTTTATTATTGACCTTGTACAAAAATATGAGTTGTCACGCTTACGGCTAGAAGAAAACCTGACATTTTGATACATTTGAAGCCATTAACGAGGTGTCACACCAATTATGAATTAGACCAAGATCATTTTGAAGAGCCAGGTGGTCGCCAGTACTGTTCGATGATCTGTAAATAATGCAGTCGCCAGCGAAAATACCTAAGCTAGAAGAAACATTAAGTGGCAAATCATTCATGTAAATTAGGAAGAGTAAAGAGCCCAGAACGCTACGCTGAGGCACACCACAAGTAACGTAAACAGGAGACGAAGCAATATTGTTAACTACTGTGAACTGCTGACGATTCAAAAGAAAATTACGAAGCCATGAAAGAGTGAAGGATTCAATTCGAAGTGCAGTTAATTTTGCAACAAGGCGACAATGGTCTACACGGTCAAATGCTTTGGAAAAGTCAGGGAAAATGGAATCGGCCTGCTGGTTATTGTTCATGTTAAGATGCAGGTCAGTCGTGAATTCAAGTAACTGTGTCTCAGATGATATTCCTTTCCTGAAACCATGTTGACGGTGAAAAAATTAATTATCCGACTTTAGGTGATTATAGATATGAGAAGCAATTATATGTTCCAGAATCTTGCAGCAAAAGCACGTCGTATAAATTAGACGGTAATTTTCCGAGGAGTTCTTATTGCCAGGTTTAAATATGGGTATGATTTTGACCATTTTTCCAGTCATTGGGCTGCTGTCCCGACGACAAAGACTGCTCGAATATATGGTACAGAATGTTACTTCATATAGAAATGGTAGTTTTTAATATATTGGAACTAATATTATCAACACCAGATGAATTAGATAACTTGAGTTTATAATAAGACCTGCAATTACCTCCACCGAGATTCCAATACATTCCATGAATTGCCAGTGACAATCAGCAACATCAGGTACATTGGTATGATCCTCGCAGCTGAAAATCGATGAAGAAAACGTATTAAAAGTGTGGAGGCAATCATTGTCAGAGAGGGGATGATGATGATGAAGCAACATTTACTGGGCCCGAAATAAATCGGTGGTGACGCAGGCACCAGGCTGGGTGGTCCCCTAGTTACGGGACCGATATGTTTCTAGCAGCTCCTGACCCCTGTCCGTCAGTGCGAGCTGAAGCGGTAGGGCGGGGCTCGATAACGAGGTCTGCCATCGCTCAAACGGTTGGGGATTGGGGGTGTTGGTGGGAAGGGGAGGAGGGGGGGGGGGTTGAGTTTTGTGCACTCTGCCAAGACGTGCGGCAGGGTGCCCTTTTGTCTTCTGCAAAAAAGGATAGAGTATATCGTATTCCGCAGGGTACACGAGGTTCATGAGTACGGGATGCGCAGGCGATCCCGCCTGCGCTCGACGCAGGATCGTCTGTTGTTGCCTGGTGAGCTTGGGGTGCGGTTCTGGCAGTCTGCACCTTTCCTCTTGTTACATCCGGATAATGTCCCGAAAGCTGGTAACCGCATGCGGTAGCTTTTCCGGCTCGTGCTCGCCCGGATTGACATTTCTCGGGCATGGTAGTCGGCGATGGTGTTGCCTGCTACCTGCGAGTGAGCCGGGACCCACACGAGCTCCATGGCTCTTCCCAGAGGCTTGTGCTCGGCTGGAATTGCTCGGGCCGCGGAGGAAATTACCCCCATGCGGAAGCATCTGTAGGCTGTCTTTGAGTCGGTGACTACGGTGTCCACGCTCGGCTGTGCGAGTGCGAGGGCCACAGCTGCTTCTTCGGCAACTGCGGGGTCTGTTGTCTTCAGGGACGTGCTGACGATCAGCCTGGCGTTAGATGTAACCACCACCGCTGCACGGTCACTGCGTTTTCGGAGCGAGGCGTCCGCGTAGAGGACCCTGGGGTTCTCTTCCAGCTTCCGGGCTAGGGCTTTGGCTGGCGCGGTGCGCCTCTCGTCGTCCCTGCCCGGCGTCATATTCCGGGGAAGGGGTTTGGTCTGAATTGTCGTCATGCAGTCATCTGGAAGGGCCGTATTGATGGGTACTGCCTCGATCTGCCATCCTATCTTGCGTAGGACGGCTCATCCGTGTTCCGTGTGACTGAGCCGGATTCTCTGATTAGACAGGTGGGCTTCGATGAGCTCCTCCACCGTGTTGAGGGCGCCCATGTCTAGCAGTTCTTGCGTGGACGAGTATATGGGCATGCCCAGTACTTCTTTCGTTCCCTTACGAAGCATCGTGTTTAGGGTGCCCCTGTTCGCTTTCGTCAGCTGGAGACACGGGGCGAGTAGGTAACCCGCTACACGACGAACGCACGTACCAGGCGCATGGCATCATCCTCTTTAAGGCCTCGGTTTCTGTTGGATACCCTCCGAATCATACCAAGTATCTGTTCGGTTGTAGTCGTGACCTTTGTGATGGCGGCCTGTGCCTTCCCGACGCTCCGAAGTAGTAGGCCGAGAATCCTAATCTATGTGTTGGCTTGATGGTCGTTCCGGCGATGGTGATAATCACGTTCGGTGGCAGCTCCTTCTTGGATTTTCCCGGTTGGATCATGAGCAGCTCTGCTTTCTGGGGAGCGCAGCTCAGTCCGCACGACTTTGCGTACTCGTGCACGGTTATTGCCGCCCGCTGCAAGACTTCCTCCATCCAGGCATCGGACCCGGCTGGGTCGGTCCCCACCGTAATATCGTCGGCGTAGAACGCGTGGTCCATGCCTTCGAATTGCTTGAGTAGAACGGGCAGGGGTAGCAGGGCCAGATTGAAGAGCAGGGGCGACAATACCGATCCTTGAGGGGTGCCCCTATCGCCGAGCTCGACAGGGTCGGACTTCTCCTCCCCTATCCTGATGGTCGCCGTTCGGTTTGACAGAAAATATTTTATGTAGACAAATGTCTTTCGGCCACACCGGGTTTTGTTTAGATTCTGCAACACGCTCGCGTGGGACACGTTGTCAAACGCTCCCTTCAGGTCGAGTGCGAGTATCCCGCGCGGCGCGTGCCTCGTTGCCGGCTTGACGACCAGTTCGGGGAGGTAGATCATCACGTCTTGGGTGCTGAGATGTTGCCTGAAGCTGTAAATCGTCTCTGGCGTTTGATCCGTTTCTTCGAGGTGCTTCTGCAGGCGGCGAAGGACCATGCGCTCCATCACCTTCCCCACGCAGGACGTGAGGGAGATGGGCCGCATATTGTCTATTGTGAGGGCCTTGCCGGGCTTTGGAATAAAGCGGACCTCGGCGTCCTTCCATTCCTTCGGCAACTGCGAGCTCCACCAGGCTTCGTTAATGCTTCGATAACCGCTCATGTTACCGAGTAATTTGTAAGGTATGGCGTCCCTGCCGGGTGCACTTCTCCTGTTACTGTCATCTATCGCTGTCCACAGTTCCGTCATGGTAAACACCGGTCCAGTTCTTCGTTGTCGGGTCCTTCGTGCCTCTCGGGCAATGGGTGCTGGCCCTTCTCTGTCTTTAGGTACTTGGCCTTCAGGTTTTCCAGGAGCCTGTGGCCGTCTCCTTTGTACGTGTTCCATACTTTGGTGAGGATGCGATTGGTCGCAGTTTTGCTACTCAGCGGGTTGATCAGATGCCTCAAGAGACACCACGTCTTCCACGTCGAGAGCTTGCCCTGTAGGCCGTCGCAGGCTATCCGGTTAGAGTCGCAGTCAGGTGATATAACTCGCCAAAACTTTTTCGGATTCGAATGTGTAAGACAAGGTAAATCTGTGGAGAAATATTTATTTTTAGCTGTATCTAAGGCAGAACAGTACGTTTGTACTCAAAGCCTCTACCTTTCCCAAGCAGGAGCATTATTGACGCGTTTTCTCAACCTGGCCACTATTTTGGGCACTTATGTTTACTAGAGCTAGCCCTGGGAGTGTCAGCCAACACCACTCAGGGACATGGCGAGCGGATGTAGAACATCCTTTCTGCCCGGTGGTGTCACGTACTACATGAACTGAGCGATTGATACCCGTCGCCGTAGCCCAATTGGTAAGGCAACGCGCACGTAATGCGGAGGTTGTGGCTTCTGTCGTACCTTGCGTTACTTTTGGGTTCAATAATGAACAAGCGAGTGACGCACATCATCAAGACACAAGGTGCGCTCCTTACTGAACGCCCCCTCCACGTCCTTTATTCAACTACGCAAACCGTTTAATCCCACATAGCCCTGTCCCAGTTGGAAGAGACGGTCAGTCCTGGAATCTAATAGGTGTCACAATGCGTCGATCATGTCTTGAGAAGACACCCACTTGTGGACTCAGGTTGGAATCAACGCTCTCCTTTTTATCCCTTGGGGTAGTTATCGTTTCGGGCCTTTCTTCCTGTTGCCTTGAAGTTGGTTCTACTTCCTCCCAATCCGCGATGTCTAGGTAATCTTCCTGGGTTGCTACGGCGGGAATCAAATGGTATGTGTTCCGAAGAAGTTTTCGCTGCGGAATATCGACGACCCAGGATCGTGGGTGGTTCTTCATGAGCCGGCCTGCTGTGCCAGGTATTTTCAACCGCACTGAGCTTCCTGCGGTCAGCTCTCCTTGAACGCTGGTGACAACTTTGGGCTTCCTTTCCCGTCTCCTCCTTATCTCTTCTGCGGAATTCCTCATGGTTCGGCAACATTAGGATTTAGCTGGGATGGCAGGTTAGGCAGGGTCGTCCTAAGCTGTCTTACCATTAAAAACTATGCTGGGGTGTATCCACAACCTCATCATACCTTGCTGGTGAAGCAGCGCACTGACATGGACACAGTGAAGACACACAAGAAAAGACGACACTCGCTGCACTCGCAACTAGCGAGTGTCGTCTTTCTTGTGTGCCTTCACTGTGTCCGTGTCAGTTCGCTGCTTCACCAGCAAGGTATGATCATTACTCACCAACTAGCCCAACATTCCACTTTACTGATATCCACAACGTCCAGGAGTGGTCCTGTGCATGAGTAGTCCTAAATTTGGGTCTTCAGCTTTCTTGAGGATGTCTAGCAATTTTCTCCATCACGTTCTGCTTCCCTGTTGCTCTTGGGGTAGTGCGGACTACTTCGGGCATGCCTTATTTAGTACTCCTTTGTCAAGTTGACGAACTTCCCGGATGTGAACTGAGGTCCGTTGCCTGGCCTAAATGTCTCTGGTATCCCATCACGGGCAAACAAGGACTTCAACACAGCTATCACTGTATCCGTAGTCGTGTCTCGCAGATGACAGAGGTCTAGCTATCGGGAGCAAAAATGTACAACGACTAAATACTGCTGGCCTCTCAGTTCAAACAAGTCAACAGCAACTTTCAACCATGGCTAATCTGGTAGCCTGACTTTATCATGAGATCTACTTTTGAGTACGTTCTTGAAGGCAAGTGGGCAGTTTGCACCTATCTCTTGAATTTGAGCGCTTAGACCGGGCCAATGACACTTTTGCCCTTTCTCTGCTATTTGACATACCTTGGTGTCCCGCGTGTAGTTAAGAAAGCACTTTCTTCCAGAGACTCTTTGGAATCACCAGTCTGTGGTATTTTACCAGCATATTGTGTTGCACTGTATTAGATGTATGACGCTATCTTAGGTGGAATACTATTTTTGCTAGGCCAGCATTTACTGCAATATTCCGTTATTTGTCGGCACACTGCATCATCCCTCTATGCACTCTCTTTTTCTTTTATGTAGTTGCTCGATCCTGGTAGCGTTCCTGTTACTACCTGAACATATGTCTCAAATTCATCTTCCATGCTCAGTCCCTCACACACACAGCGCTGTGTGTGTCAAATGTGCCTTTCTGTTGTCCTTGTTCAGCTTGCGCTACAACAAAATAAGATATGCCGTACCAACAAGCCCCTATAGCTATCGTCGTTAATGGGAGCGGCTTTCTGAAGCGCTGACGATCGTAGAATACCAGCGTCGATGACTATGGCGTGACGACGGCGCCATGACGGAATTGGGATGACGAAGATAGAATGACGACAATGAAACGAGCAACATGACGATGGCGTGAAGACAATGGCGTGTCGAAGACGGCATGACGAGGGTGGGATGTCAAAGTCTAATGGACAACGATGGAGTGAATAAAAGACATGTTTTTTGCCGCAATCCCTTACAAAAATTTTTAGTAACATTTTATAAACCGTTTTTAGACAAATGTTACTAGAACCTATCGACATTCTATAAACCGCCTTTAGACACCTTAACAACTTCCTAGTAACCTCCTACCGACTATTGGCCACCGATATTGAATTGAAAGTATAGATATAAAATGTCGATCGAATTCTTACCGACTGCTTATTATCTTATGTCGTTAGAAAGTGTCAAATGTGAATCGACTATTTATTGACCACCTTTATACATCCTAACAACTTGCTAGTAACATCCTGTCGACTAATCGCCACAGATAGTTGACAGGATGTTACTAGGAAGTCGTTAGGATGTATAAAGGTGGTTAATATATAGTCGCTTCACAGTTTTTAGGAAGTACATAAAAATTTTATTCAGAGGTAATTACTTTTGCAATTATATGTTGCAAATTAGGCTTTGATTATCTCTGAATAAAATTTTTATTTGCTTCCTAAAAACTGTGCAGCGACTATTTATTAACCACCTTTATATATCCTAACGACTTGCTAGTAACATCCTGTCAACTATCTGTCTGTGGCGAATAGTGATAGCCAAGTGGCTAGGTGTGGCATGCAACAGAAGAAGACAGGTTTCCATTTGTGCTTGAACACATCCATTTAATATCCCCGGGCTAGTAAGGAGGACGAGTTCGCCAGCTGCCCTGGAAGTAGGCTGAAATGTTGCGTTGAGTAGTCTAGAAAAGAGAAGAAAAAAGGCAATATATTGGTTTTGCTACAGTGACATTGCAACACACTACGCATCTGTGTCTTAAAAAGGAATTGCACAAGAGACAAGCTTTCAACCCTGTGAGCTCTAAACATCTCCACCTGTTTTCTGCAAAGTCCGAAAAATGCGTGAAATGACTGAATTAGTGCATTAAAGCTGGAAGCGTGATGGATGTGCGTAACACCAACAGATGCACGACACATAAGCTCTATCATACCAATTGTCATCTACAAACAAAAGCTGTAAATCAACTTCAGTTTAATGAACTTCGATATTCATATTGTAACCAGTACATGGAAATTTCATGTGTGAATTATCTTAGGAAAGGCAAGGTGCCAGTCATAGCTGTGCTGCAGCTTTGCTTGGGCACAGGTACATAGAAGAGTTGACTTTTGTGTTGCACTTAAGAACCACGAAATGATACAAGCAACATGTAAGCAGTTGAACAGGCATTACGGACGTTCTACAGCAACATTAGAAAATGCCTTTGCTGTGCAGGCAGACATTGTCAAAGTGAGCTTGTTACTAAACATGTTAGCTTTCCACAAGACAGAATATTATATTATCAGTGTATTCATATGACCAGGGCCTCTATCACAAAAATACATATGCCAACAGTAATGACAATTTTCTAGTTATGGTGGCAAAGCTTGCATTATAACATGCTATTATAATCAGGTTAATAGCTATTTTAGCAGGAAAGAAAGGAGTATACCCTAAGATAACACTGAAATTGCCATGAAAGGAGTTTTGTTGAAAACGGGACAAAGAATATTAAGATGCTTCTTTGTGACACACATACCTACTATGGTGCTGACCTTCTTGGAATCCAACGGATCCTTCTGTGGAAGGCATTTGACAGCCGCCCAAAGAAGGACCTCCCTTCAACGTCTTCTATTGAAAAAGGAGCTTTAAGGAGGCCCTCCGCGATGTGAAAGCCTGAGTTGTTAGCATCCAGGCACAGCCTCTTCAGCAGGCCCCTTTCAACGTATACACCGACACCGATGTCTACCTGTGAAAGAATACAACAACCACAGATTCATTTTATACACGTTTGATCAAGGAATGGTTAGGAAGTAGGGTAAGGTTTGCAAAAATGGAAGTCGCTGCTTCTTGTTGATTCGGTTTCAAGAACAAAGCAGCCTTATGTATACCATACATGCATTGTCTTTTACGTAAGACTAGAAAGTATTCGGAACTTCAATGCGAAAGAAAGACATGCATCTGCCTAGAACTAAGCAAATGTGTGCCACCCTTTGACACAGAGTGAGATCTGGTGCTGTTTTAGTGATTAGCAGACATTGAAAGCTTCAAGCCTCATCGAGTATTGGGCCAAGCTGTGCTCGATTAGTGACGCACAAGTGCTCGAGAACTATCAAACAAGATGCAATTTTCTTCAAATACAATTCTGACTTCCCCTTGCAGACATGCAGTTCTCAATTTACTGACTGCACTTGGGTGTAAAGATTTTGTCTGACAGAGTGAATAAACCACATACAAACAGCATTTTCATAGTTAGCATAGTCTTTAATAGGTACTGGTACCTTCAATTTAGAAAGCGCTGTATATTGGGCCTCATCAAACTAATTTCACAAAAGGTTTGTCAAGGTAGAAGCATAGAACTTTAGTCATTAGAAGACAGGAGAAAAGAGTTAATTATCGCAATTATTACTGAAAATTAAATTTTAGACAGCTCATCCCAATGAGAAATTGATGCAAGCAGTTTGTACATGCCACATAAGCATTTAGATGTCAAAAATAGGGATTGGAGAAAACCTTCCCTCAGAGGTTGATTAGTACAAGCAGCCATGCCCTCGAGGAGACATAACTTCTTTTTCTGTAGGCAGAAAGAGGCTCGAGTATTTTATTGACACATATATGTGCCCATGC
This sequence comes from Dermacentor albipictus, assembly GCF_038994185.2. Classification (NCBI taxonomy): domain Eukaryota; kingdom Metazoa; phylum Arthropoda; class Arachnida; order Ixodida; family Ixodidae; genus Dermacentor; species Dermacentor albipictus. The sequence goes on along the minus strand of NW_027225570.1, from coordinate 6,475,335 downwards.
ATATATGTCATCTCTGTTGTAAACCTTCTTTTCATGTACATGCAAGGTGTGTTTATAACATCTCATTGCGCACAAAATTTGCGTAATAATTTAAAGACCGCGATGTTGTAGCCATGGTATTCCTTTTCGCTATTTGTTAGTAGGCTGACCGACGCCCCGGCCCGTGCTACGTACTGCAGCTGCCGGTCGTTAGCGGTGGGCGAGAAGAGTGATATAGAATCGAGGGGCAAGTATCGCTACAAAATCGCAGTCTTTAAATTATTACGCACTGCCGTAACCTACGATTGCATGAGCTGACATCTCGTTATTAAGATTTGGTTGGTCTGTCTATTTTAAAGGCCGGCGTCTGATTGAAATGTCTAGATTAAAAATGCACCTCGTTATTGTAATATCCGCCTATACCCGCTCTGTAACATAGAAGACAAATACGCGAAGACACTCAGGAACATAAACAATACACACAGGTTCTCGCGACGCGGACCTCCAAACCGGACTATATACATACAAAAATCTTCATACAAGCTTCTATCTGCTTAAGCGTAAAACATACCAATCGTGTGTCAACGCGCGAAGCCCATGATACATCGACGTATACATTACACATGTACTGTACTTTCGGGAATGCCTATATAGCGAATAACTTCTTGCCAGGAAACTACCGAACGAACACCAACTTTCAATGTGTTTTCATAATTGTGTGCCCATTCAGGCATAGCAATCAAGGCGGGTAGCAGAATGCAAGTACGCTGTAACATCAGAGTAAGCTTTTGTGAAATTGCTTGCTAAATGTGCACAGCAACATGGCTAACATACGATAGGAAAGCGCTTTGCTCTAGCTAGTTACACAACGCTCATTACGTCAGAGAACGTCACATGCCAGCCGCGCTGCCATTAGCTGCGGCCAGACGACGGTGCAGTTGTCGGACACGTCGGACGATGAAAATCTGCCCGGTTTGTAGCACGCCGGACGTCCGATCCGGCGCTTCGTCGCGGCAAAACACCTCGATTGGGGCTGCAGTTTCGGCGCGTCGGACGCCGGATCGGAAACCGAATCGGACCGTGTGTCTCCCGCTTTAGTTGGCGAACACGAGCCGATCAGCGCGCCGTCCGTGCAGCTCCGTCTAGTGCGATGGTGCATAGCCTACGGGCTTCTTTGACATCTACTGAGCACAAATTCATGATCACCGCTCATATACACGCTTCTTATGGCGCTAGCTGTCGTGTTTTCGAGAATACGTGCCCTCATCTTGAATTGGTGAGACCATATTTCCTCTTAGCGTCCGGGATTAGAAGCAATTTTTTTCTATGAACATTCTACTATCATCTGTTACTAGGAAGTTGATTAAAAATTAGGAAAACAGTTACTGTGCAAAAAACATTTTTTTTAAAAGCAGCCACTCTTTGCATATTCATTTATAGTTCAGATGCTGTTGTACGTTCACTCTTCACTAAATCATTTTTAACAACTTTCTAGTAACCTGTGTTACTAGAAAGTTGATTGAAAATTGTGGAAATTTACACCTGTCCATGAAACAAGACTGTCTTGCACCAGCCATGTTCACTGAATAATTATAACCTTGTTGAATAATATTTATGCATGTTTTGTAACTTGGGTTATGTATTTTAAGAACATAATTATTTTTATTGACTTCCTATTGAATCGTGTGTCTAAAAAGTTATAATAGTGTGTCTTAACTTTCTAGTAACTTTCTTTTTACATACTGAAGTTACAAAAGAAGTAACCAACTTTCTTTTGACAAACGTTACTGAAAAGTAAAAGTCAATAGGACGTTACTAAAGTTGATAGGATGTTGATAAAGAGAGAGAGAGAAAGCAAGGGTAGGGAAGGCAGGGAGGTCAACCAGAACAGCATCCGGTTTGCTACCCTACACTGGGGGTGGGGGAAAGGGCAATAGAAAGGGGAAGAGAGGGAGAGAGTCAGCACTGAGTACTTGTGGGAGGGACACCTTACACAATGACACTATAGGCGGTCTCTTAAGTCCGTGCACTTCAAGTACCGCACTAGTGCACGAATCGCTTTTCGAGCCAGTGACGGTTGTGGCCACGGTCCGAGTATCTTTGACTCGGTGAACGGTCTCGAGTCTAGTCTGTGTAAAGTTGCCCGCAGAGAGAGGCGTTGGACATCGTAGCGAGGGCAGGTACACAATAGGTGCTCGATGGACTCCTCGCACCCACAGGAGTTGCACATCGGGCTCTCGGCCATTCCCATACGGTAGGAGTATGCGTTCGTGAACGCCACTCCCAACCACAAGCGACACAGCAAGGTTGCTTCGCCGCGGGAAAGGCTAGATGGCAGTTGTAGCCGTAGCGTGGGGTCCAGTTTACGTAATCTGCAATTGAAGCCACTTGATGTCCAGAGATCTTGGGACTTCTTGCGCGCAAGTAGGCGAAGTTCTCTGGCAGCGTCCGACCTCGCCAAAGGTGTTGGACGCGTCTTTGTATCTTCGTGGGCACACCGGGCAGCCTTGTCAGCTAGGTTGTTGCCGACGATGCCACAGTGAGCCGGAATCCACTGAAATACGATGTGGTGTCCCCTTTCCAGAGCATGGTGGTGCAGTTCCCTGATTTCAGATGTCATTTGCTCGTAAGTTCTGTGACGTAACGCGGACTTGATGCTGTGAAGGGCTGCCTTAGAGTCACAAAATACAACCCATTTCTCTGTTGGCTCTTCGGTGATGTACATCATAGCGGCATGGAGAGCTGCAAGTTCTGCCGATGTAGATGTAGTCGTGTGCGACAGTTTGAATTTAACTGTAACGTTCTTGGCTGGAACGACGAATGCGGCAGCTGAGCTGGTAGGTGAGGTTGAACCATCGGTATATATGTGTATGCGGTCATGATACGTCTGGTGCAGTAATAGGAGTGTAAGTTGCTTCAGAGCCGGCGATGGATGATTGGACTTTTTTGTAATTCCAGGAATATCAAAATTCACTTGAGGCTGTCGCAGGCACCACAGGGGGGAGGAAGGCTTCGCCGCCGGTGTAAAACTTGCTGGTATGTACTCTTGATGAGCGTTAATCACTCGTGAAAAGGTCGCTTGAGGTCTCTCGGCTGGTAGGGAGGCCAAATGGTGGTCGGGGATCCTTGACAGATGTCGAATGTGCGCTCTGAGAGAGTCGACAGCTACATGTGTCTGGATTGTATGGTCTCCTGCGACGGCAATTGTTGCTGCTGTTGACGTGCACCGAGGCAGCCCCAAACACGTGCGTAGGGCTTGACCTTGTATGCTCTCCAAGGCGCGAAAGTTTGTCTTGCACGCATTTGACAACACTGGTAGGCTGTAACGTAGGAGTCCGAGAAACAAAACCCTGTACAGCTGCAACATAGAATGGACTGGTGTACCCCAGTTTTTCCCGCATAGAAATTTGAAGACCTGAGCAATGGCGACTAGCTTCTTCTTCAGATAGACGCAGTGAGGGCTCCACGAGAGGTTGCGGTCAATGATGACGCCCAGAAAGCGATGCGTCTTAACATAGAGTACAGCTTGACCATTGATGGTAACAGGATACGATGACATTTGTTTCCGCGTAAAACCAAGTAATGCGCACTTTTCAGTAGACACACGGAGGCCTTGTTCTCGGAGATAAGAAGCCGTCATGGTTGCCGCCCGCTGAAGCCTGGCTCTTAGCTGAGGGCGAGTCACCGCAGAGGCCCAGATGCAAATGTCATCGGCGTATATTGACACATGTACTGTCTGCGGTAGATAATCCGCTAGTCCTACCAGGACGAGGTTGAACAAAATAGGGCTCAACACTCCACCCTGCGGCACACCACGGCAGATGTAATGGTCTGAAGTTGGGCCGTCTTCGGTCTGTAAGAAAAAACGCCTTTCAGTCAAATAGTCTAGAATCCATTGATACATCCGGCCACCAACTCCAACAGCCTCAAGTGAGTTTAGTATGGCCTCATGGGCGACGTTATCGTAGGCTCCTTTTATATCCAGAAAAAGTGCCGCAGACAGGCGCTTGAGGCTTTTTTGATTTTGGATCCATGTTACGATGTCAATGACGTTGTCTATGGACGTGCGACCTCGACGGAAGCCTGTCATGGCGTTCGGATAGATGTTGAATCGTTCTAGGTACCATTCCAATCGGGCAAGAATCATTCTTTCCATCACTTTGCCGACGCAGCTCGAAAGCGCAATCGGACGATATGATGAGATCTCAAGCGGTGACTTTCCAGGTTTCAGAATGGGGATCAAGCGGCTCGATTTCCATTGTTGAGGAACGGCGCCGTTCTGCCAAGACTCATTGTAGTAGTTGAGAAGCTCATCACGTGCGTCATGTCCAAGGTGGCATAAGGCAGCATACGTGATGCCGTCAGGTCCTGGTGACGAAGAACGCCTGCAAGTCGCCAACGCAGCATCGAGCTCTTCGAGTGAAAAGAGCACGTTGATTTCTGGTACACGTGCCTCAGGGATGTCATTCAATGCTGCGTGAGTAATGATGGCCGCGGACCCAGCAATCCGTGCACAGAACTCTTCAGCCAATTGAAGTTCCGAGCGGAGTTGGTAGAGGGCCAGAGCAGCGAAGGGCTTCCTTTGATGCGGAGATGAGCGAAGACCCCTAACCGTTCTCCATATGTGCGAGAGTGATTTTCGGGGATCAAGCGACTGACAGAATGTTTTCCATCGCTTATCTTCCAATTTATCCATGCGACGCTGGATTTTCTTTTGTATGCGTCGTGAAGCCCTCAGATCCAAGACGGATTTCGTGCGCCGATACCTCCTCTCCGCCTGTCGGCGTGCCGCACGCAGCCTATCCAGTTCGACGTCCAAGTCTGTTCGCCTTGTTGACCTTGTAAGCGAGCACATGGACGTTTTCAATGCCTCTGCGATTGTTTCTTCGATAGTGTGCGAGAGGCCTTCCCGACAAGTGTCATCCATATCCTTCTTAAATTTTGTCCAATCAACTGTACGCAACACAGTAGAGGAGCGTTGCTCAATTCCTCTAATTTTTATGTATGTTGGAATATGGTCGCTTCCATGTGTTTCCACGTCTGTAAACCATTGGACGCTCGAGGCAAAGCGCCGTGACACCAAAGTCAAGTCCAAGCAGCTGCTGTAGGTCGTGCCTCGCAGAAATGTAGGGCTGCCGTCATTCACACAGCACAAATCATGGTCGGCAGCAAAAGAGGCAAGGCTCCTGCCTCTGGAGTCCATTTTAGTGCTTCCCCATAGCTGGTGATGCGCGTTGAAGTCACCTGTGATAACCCAGGGACCATTGTTCATCAGTAATATTTTCTTAAGTCGTTCGCCGTCAAAGTGACCCGCTGGGGATATGTAGGCACCAATTAGAGTAAATGACACATTCTTCTTTTGGACATTTAGGCAGACATATTGGTTGTCGTCATGAGGCTCTATCGCGTTAGCAACATATGTGAAGTCCGTGCGGATGTAGATGATCACTTTCGTGCTCGCACCGCATGTGGACGAGACGAAAGATTCATAACCGGACAGTCTGAGTGGAGTTGATGTATTTGGTTCGCAAATGACCAGTATGGGGAAGTGATTTGTGAAAATGAATTGGCGAAAGTCTGATATACGGGTCCTTAGACCCCTGGCATTCCATTGAAAGATCGACGCACTTTTAAGTTCAGTGCGGAAGGGGACTATTGGTCGAGCCATGGTGCTTAAACGATGCTAGCAAGCACTGGATTTAGTGCATCCAGTATTTGCAGAGCGCTTCGAGCTGCTGGTGTTTGCAGCTTGTTCAGTATAATGCGCATTGTATTAATTAGCGATTGGAGCATATCAGCCACCTGCCTGTCTTGGTCGCACACATCGCCGACAGTAGACGTCGGGGGTTGTCCAGCGAAAGTTTGCTGTGATTCTGTTGGTGAATGTTGTCGCTTCGGTAGAGCCGGCCAAGATTCGGCAGATGTGGCCTTCTCAGTGGACTTGCTCTTCGCGGTCCTTTCCACATTGTCTGGCCTAGGCGGTGGAGGAGGAGGTGGTGTTGTAGGAAGTGGCATGCGCCTTCCTTGAAGAGCCTTTCTTGAGGAGCGCCGGTGACGTGAACGTCGCTTCCTGATTTTTTCGGCGGCTTCACGATGAGATGAATGATCTCTCGCCATCTCTTTCAAGATGGCCATTTCCTTCTTAATATGTGGGCATTTCTTCGATGAAGCTTCATGTGATCCTCCGCAGTTTGAACACTTGACCACAGTCGCGCCACATTTATCTGCAGCGTGGGGCTCTCCGCAGCGGGGGCATGCTGCCTGATTTTCGCAGACGCTGCTCACGTGTCCCAGTTTCATGCATTTGCGGCACTGAAGAGGTTTCGCAATGAAAGGCCGCACTGCATGTCTGAAGTGTCCAACCTTAACATGCGAGGGTATATATTTGCCCTTGAATGCTATTTTCACGCAGCGTGAACTGCCTAGCCGCTTAACATCAACGATGACCTCATCATTGGCTGGCTTGATAAGAATCGGCAAGTCGTTATTAAGGATGGCGACGTCTACGTCGTAGATAACGCCGGTGACTACGTCAGATCCCAGAGGGATGTAAGAGCGCACCTGAATGCAATCGAGGTCCGTTACGCTGCGTAGAGTGGTCAAAGCAGCCGCATGCTGGACATCAACCGCCAGAAGATTTTTTCGGGAGTTCACTCGAATGTCCGATATTTCATTTGGCACCAAGGCTTCCAGTGACATCGACACAGATTGCCTGTTAAGTAGCTTCATGTTGACGTTGGGAAGCAGGGGCACAAAGATGATGGTATTGGCGTCCGGCCTCTGTGTCTGTCTCACTGTTTGCGCGCTTGACGATGAGGACGTCCTGGTGTTCCGTCTCTTCGCTCTGCGGCTCTGCACAAGCTGGAAGTCGTCATCGGAAGTGTCCTCACTGCTGAGAGAGTAGACATGGGTGTCCTCGCTGTCGGTGTCGCTCTGCTGACCGATCCGCTTCCTGGAGGCGGCCGCCGCTGACGCCGCCGTCGCCGGCAGACGTGCGGGGTCGTCCACTTCCATTACGACTGAGCAGGGAGCGAGGACCAGCGGATGAACTTAGGTTTTCACAGAAATAACCCGGAGCTAGAAAGAACAGCGCTGTATCAAAAGACACTTCGTCGTCGTCCCCTGTTGATATGTTGATAAAAGTTCTAAAGAAAGTAAGGGAGCATTTTTGTATGGGATTGAACACTCACAAAAGAAAGACACATACAGAAAACACGGGTGGCACTTCCAACCGACTTATTTTGGGCTGTGAGCCAACAATATATATATACATACATGCATGCGCTGACTGTTCACAAATCTACGTAACCCAGCGGTCAAACAATCTAGTTTCCGGTTTATAGAGCACGATAGATGTATCGCTAATGCAATTTGTACCTTTCTTTTTTATATAGTAGGCTTTCATCAGCTCACGTGCTGTTTGAAATCTACTCCTGCCAAGAATCCTAATCTCAGAAAACCGTGGTTTGCACAAGCAGGCCTAGCAGTGCGCAGGCAAATGTGCCACGCCACAGTCCGCAGTCCACCGTGCAGGCTCGAATCCACTCTTTTGTGGATTACCGTACATTTAAAAATTGCTTGCGGACTACTTTCAAATCATTGGGAAATTCTCCATTGAAAGCCGAGGGTATTTGCGCAATCATTGATACTTCGCGCAAAAGATCAGAGTTCCAGTTAAAGGCATGTAAATACACTGCTTCTACAAATTGGTGGAATGACGATTGCTCGCGGGACTACAAGCGACGCAAGGCTGCATGGAAACAACTCATGCATAACCAATCTCGCCAAAACTGGAAAAACTATAAATTTATTGCTGGAACATTTAAAAAAACGGTAGGTAAGGCAAAAGACGATTACAAGGTCCGACATTTCGAATTCCTTTCGAAAGCAAATAATAAGCGTGCATTATTTCGGTTTTTAAGATCCCCAAAAATTATTTCACGCCCCTTGAACTGGGAGTCGGTAGTTTTAACCATGAGTGAAAAAGCTGACTCCCTAAATGTAATCGCGCAAGGGTTAGAGACCCGTTTCGCTACCTCTCTTCCCTTCTCTCCTTACGCGCAGGGCACTTCAGAAGATTTCGAAGAGTTTTCCATGGCAGAATTGTCCCAAGCCGTTTCCTGTTTACCAGCTGCAGCCCCAGGTCACGATGGAGTCACTACCAAGATGATTAAACTTCTCTTTGAAGTCGCTCCTAACGGCTTGTTAGATACCATAAATTACTCAGTACAATATGCATGGTTCCCTCCTGTGTGGAGAATTGCGAAGGTGATTCCTCTGCTGAAAGACCAAACCAAAGGGTATGTCCTAGACAATGTTCGGCCTATTTCTCTAACATCAAATTTCGTAAAATTAATAGAAAGATTATTAAACGCACGTATGGTTCAGTTTGTGACCACAAGAGAATTATTGAGCCCCTGCGAAATTGGATTTAGACCAGGGATGTCCATTTGGTGCGCACATATCGACCTAGAAAGCCGAATTCAGTTGGCTCGTTACCAAAAACAATATGCTGCCCTAGTCACATTAGACATTTCTAAAGCATACGATAGTGTGGAATACCCTTTATTAATAAAGAGGATGCAGGATATTGGATTGCCAGACTATTTCGTGACGTGGACTGCAGAGTTCTTGCAGAGCAGGGCGTTTTACTGTGCACAAAGCTGAATTTCATCGGGAAAATTCAAACAAACACGTGGGGTTCCTCAAGGGGCAGTTTTGTCCCCGCTGCTGTTTAACATCCTACTCAGCTCCATTCCTCATCATCAAAATGTAAGCACGCACGTTTACGTTGATAATATCTCGTTTTTTGCATCAGCAAGTGATATTCAGTCACTGTACGAATGCTTACAGGAATACTTATTCTAGCTAGAAGCATGGCTGGACAATATTCGCTTGTCCCTTAATGTAAATAAGAGTGCCGTTCTTGTCTTTCCCCTACAAGACTTAGTTACTATATCCCTTTCATACCGTCACTCCACTATCCCACAAGTGGAAAAGGTCAAGTACCTTGGAATTATTTATGATGGTAATCTTGATTGGCGTCAGCATTGAACATATAACTTCAAAAGCTTCTCGTGCAATGGGGATATTACGAAGGATAAGTAATTATCGATGGGGCATGGGCAGAGACACACTCATAATGATTTACCACATGTATATTCGACCTATACTAGAGTTAGGTTGTGTGCTATTCTCCGACGCCGCGGCTTACGAGCTGCGCCCACTAGTTTTGCTGGAACTGGAAGCGCTTCGCTTATGTCTGGGGCTACCAAAGTTTGTAGCCAACGCTGTGCTCTACAAGGAAGCACGATTACCTTCCCTTGAAATGAGATTTAATATACTTACCGTTCAAACATTTATAAGGCTCCATGAATCCCCACTAAAAAGATCCCAGTCCATCTTCATCAAACAACGAGTCCAATTTTTTGGAGTCAGATGGCCACGGTTTCACACGCCACAAGTCATTGTATCACAATCGTTATTGAATCCGTTAGACGTAAATATAAATGATATAATCACGGAAAACAGCCTCTCAAATTCACTAGTTATTACTTATGATGACCTATACCCAGATAATGCAAAGCAGCTTCCCTCGCATATTCTTAACGGCTTACTCCAGGATCACTTGTATCAACTTCACACTAACGTAATTATAGCAACGGATGCTTCGCAGAGTGAAGAAAAGGCAGGAGTTGGAATCTTCTCATCATCATTGGACTGGTCTTTTTCTATTCGGATTCCCGACTTCACTCCAATATACCTAGCGGAATTCCTAGCTGTTGTCCTAGCTTTACGAAAGCTACAATCTTCCAGGTCAACGGCGGTAATAATCACAGATTCTTTGTCGCTGTGCACCTCACTTACTGCTCCCGGCGAGACACACATATTGAAAACTTTGTACTCACTGGCTCCAAGTCATTTGAGAAGTTTACGATTAATATGGGTACCTGGGCACAGAGGCATAATTATGAATGAGGTGGCAGACAGCTTGGCCAAGGCTTCTATCAGCGGCCCAGTGCTTCCCCTTCTTCCAACGATGGGCTTTATCACGTCCGCCAGGTTCAGAAGATACATCCTTTTAACATCTCAATCGAACCTCAAATCATCCTTGGAACTACGCCACTTACAATTCCTTTGGAGCAGGAAGTTTTGCAGAACAAGACAAACGGAAGTTGCATTAACGAGACTACGTTGTCGAGTCCCATCTCTAAATTTTTACATGCACCGATCTGGTCTGGCAATATCCCCATTGTGCCATTTTTGCAATGCATTAGAGACGATTGAGCACTACCTACTGGAATGCCAGCGTTTCTCCTCCATGAGGAAAATGAGATTAGAAATTACAGTGCGACAGCTTGGCCTGCCATTGAACCCTCCGGTACTGCTGTCTTTCGGAGCGTCTGAGCTTGGGCACTCACACAGGAATGTGTGCTTCGCCTTAGAAAAATTTATTATTGAATCAAACCGATTTCATTGATGACCGTATTATTCTATTCATTCCTCCTCTATAGCCTCATTGATATATCATAGACAATTGTTTTTTTTCCCTCTACGTAGCATGACAATCTACTGAACCGTTTCGATTTTCCCTCGCCTTAATTCATGTAACAAAATTTTAGATTTTTACCTCCATTTTCTGAACACATAAGCAAAGCCTACCCGACTCTTGGCCAGTACCCGCGAGTGGGTAAGCGCCAAACTCATCAAGGACATCATCATCATCATCTTTCATCTATGTTGAGGACCCCGCAGCCAAGTGAACGTGCCGAGATAAGAACGAAGATCCCCGAGCTGCCATGACGGATGAGAAGAGACGTCGGCGCCAGCGGTCTCACTCGCCCTTTCAGGACGATCCCGAGGCCCGGACCTTCTTTGGGGAGCAGGACCCGCTGAACGACTTCGAAGAGGAATTAGACAGCGTTATAAGTCCGGAACTTCAGGTAAGTTACTGCACGCGCCGCGAAACACAGCCTCCGGGACCCAGCTAGAGGCCTGCTAGAAATAGAGCGTTACTACTACAAGCCAAAGCCACTCTTAAAATCCACTTCTCTCGAAGATTGGCTTCGCTAACGGGACGGACTTCACATTTTAGGATAGTGACTTGGCCAGTAGTATTTGGTTTCGATGTGCAGATTAAGTTAAAATTTTTCAGTCTTCATTCGACCTAGCGCCTTACATCATCGCTCCGACATACATTTCACACCGGACGGGCCATACACTGCAAGTGTCCCGTTTTCGCACCAGAACTGTCACATTTTTCCGCCTCCTTTTTTCCCCATGCAGCCAAAGATTGGAACGACTTCCCAGCTCTATTGTTTCCACCACCTCCCCACCAACTTTCATAGCAAACTTAACAGATTACCTCTATTGTTAAAATGAATGCGTCCAAATGTATTTTTTTCACGCACAAACCATCACTTATGTAATGCGCCCCAGTGGGGTCCCTAAGGAAATGAAAAAAACTGAAAATGTAAAAGATTCCCTGGTTTTGTGTGCAGCAGACAAGCGATTCCCTCGTCTTGCGTGCAGCAGGCCGCTTTGGCAGCGTTTGAACCAGGTGTTAACAGCGCTAAACATAGACGGGACACGAGGCGAGAAAGCGACACCACAAACGCTGTTTATAGAGCTTGCGATGTCGGTATCCTCTCCTAGTGTCCCGTCTACGTTTTGCGCTGTTAACACCAGGATGGAAAACCAACAAGCCCAAGCTGCTAGCCTCAAACAGTGCAGTCAAATTTCTAGCACGCGCGTCCCGCACGACTGGCGATGTGGCTGCGGCCCCGGGCATTGCTATTCGCTAGGCAATAGATGCTTGCTTTTTACAGTGCCTGGTATACTACAGTGGCATACTTTATTCTTAAAACACATGCGTGCTATAATGCAATACAGCATTATCAGATATTACAATACGGGTTTCTACATGCAAAGATTCGTTATGCTCCAGATATGATCACATGTCGTTATTCCGTTTGTACCCATACCATATAGCGTAAGTCGTACAGTTCAGCGCGCGTCATATGACACGTCGGTTGCTGTGGTTGTGGTCTTTCTCCTAATTATTCTTAGTAGCGCCGAAAGCAGAGCGGAAAAAATAAACATATCAACTATTACACTAAATAACTTAAAACTTACCCAGGGGATCCAAAGAGGCTTCCTTATCAAAGCTGTACGCAGAAGTTCCTTTGAAATATATGAAAAAGCAGTACAACGTGGCACATGCGTGTCGCATGTGCTTATCTCGGGCCCGTCACAGATAGCAGTGCTTTTTTGTTATTCGTCGGTTCCCGTGGGGGCTTGGACCCGGCCCCAGAGAGCGTTGGCTGAATTATCGAGGGCAGTGCACCTTTGACAAATGCCCCGATGAGGACCGTCGCCACAAGAGATAGTGTGAAAGGACTTAGTGACATACACGTGTCAACTCGCCGTGGCTGCTCAGTGGCTACGGTGTTGGGCTGCTAAGTACGAGGTCGCGGGGAGCGAATCCCGGCCACGGCGGCCGCATTTCGATGAGGCGAAATGCGAACGTTAAAGAACCCCTGGTGGTCTAAATTATTCCGGAGTCCCCCAGTACGGCATACCTCATAATGAAATCGTGGTTTTGGCACGTAAAACATCATTATTCTAATTTTTTAAACACGTCTCAGCGAAGGCTCAAAGAAAATTTGCAGTCGGTGAGACGAGCTCCTGTCGTTTTATTGCGATAGCAATTATCTAGGCGCACTTTTGCCGTCGCCGCGACGTTCCCTATAAAGTCCCAGGGCGATAGCGTCGTCGCCGTGTGCTGCACCAGGGAGTGAACCGTGTGCGAGGGTGAACCGACGTTTGCGGCAGAATCTCGTGCGCTCAAGGGCGGAAACTTGGGAGAACAAGTGCCGCCTTCCATCGCGCGCTCGGAACTGGGTAGAGAGGAAGCACTGTACGCTGCACTAGGGAGCAACTCGCGGCCGCGCGGGCTTTATTTTGGAAGCGATCTGCTTTGCGGGCACAGTCTAGGTGGGAAGACGGCTCGAAGCTTTGCGTGTTCTGCGTTCTCGTGACTCAGTTTGTGTTGAAGCGATAGACAGCACGAAGGCAACTTCGCTCGCTGCTGCTGCCGCGCTTCTTCACGCCAGCGTTTCGACAGCGAGTGTCCGCGGTCATCGAGTGTCATATTTGCATGTTTGCCAGCGCGCGCTCACACCACGCTTGTAATTAATTAGTAATCGAGTGTTTACAAGTTTATACGATCTATAAAACTACTTATCTTTAATTCTTACAGTTCTCTGTTAATTTGCCGTCGCAATCGCTCCTTCGACTTTCGGGCGGGCGAAAGTGCGTCTTTTTCTTGCCATCTCCATCCGGATTTTCCATGTCATAAAGAACACCGGGCACGTGCAGGCCGAGCTGAATACCGAGCTGCTGTTCGGTGATACGGACAAGATCGTTGCCGACGCAGAGGCCTTCTCCGAGCGCATAAAGAGGCGGAAGTCGCGCAGGGACGGCGACAGCACCTTCGAGTCCGAGGCAGACACGTTTAGAGGTACAGTGACACATGGTTGCAGGCGATGCAGTGTATGCGGAACAAACCACGGCCTTCAATATGGGATGTGTTTCAACACTTGCTGTAGAAAACAAAGTAGGCGGCTAAGCAAACAGCGGCCATTATAAGTGTTCCAATTCTGAGGAATGCGTCAAAGTAGATTGCTTTGCGATGACAGCTTTGAAGTAAAAAATTATGGAGGCCACTTTGCTACTTAAACAAGATGGTGGCTGAGCAGAAAGCTTGGAAAATTGGATGGGAAATTGGCCTGCGCACGCCAAAGTGCAGTCATGCCTATGTAAGTCATACTGCTAGCGAAGTACAATATATATAGAAAAACAGGACAAGAGGAGGCTACAACACATGCGCGTGTGCTGTACCCTCCTTATGCGAAGCATTTCTTTGCCTTGTGGGAGCCAAGGTGAAACGCCAAGCCATCCAGGGTAAAAACAATTGCGCCGATGCGCGCACACTCCCATGCGGCTGCTCGCTGGCCGCTATTGGCTCGGCCATAGAGTTTCGTGCAATAATAACTAGAGAACACTCTGGCGCTGGGGTCGTTTAGCCACAATGCGAATGATGACAAGTACATAAATACGTTGTTTAGCGCAAAAACAACAGACACAAGAAAGACGACAGACGATTTCTACCGTCCTGTCGTCTCCCTTGTGTCTGTTGTTTTTGCGCTAAACAAAGTATTCATGGATTCGCACCAACTAGCCCGCCAACGCATTGTGCTGGACAAGTACATAGATTTGTCTGATCTTCGTACTTGCGGATTCGGACGTTCTTGTGGCTTTGTTTATTACGCTTTATCTGTCTTCATAGTCCTAAATTTCAAAGCCAGCTATACTTTTCTATGTGTAGAATATTCTTTGAACAACCACAATTGTTACTAATTGGCGTGGCTCCGCCTATTCAGGTGGCCAAATTGAAACGCGCCAAGCGTGTCAACACGCTCGCCTGCCCACAAGAAATTCGTAAGGGTGTTCTGTGCAGCTTCTCGGTGCATGCGTGTGTGGAGTAAATGGTTTCAACATGGAGCTTCTGTGCTGGAGGTCCTCTGCTAAAATCCTGCCGTCGGATAATTTTAATAAAGTTTATTTGTTCATTACGTAGTACATTATTGAAAATGACGAATTGAAAAAGTCGGGGAGCCGTGTGAAGCCACAAGGACAAAGTTTATGCAGATAATAATAATTATTCCTATGCTGGCCGAACCGCCCCGATTGAAGCTCTCGTAAGCACTAGCGCCAGAGTTCGCTCGAGTTGTCTGCGGGCCCCTTGCTCGACGCTCTGCCACACGGCCGCCCACACGCCACGACTGTCTCTCTCCACTCGCCGGTGCGGGCGCCACGAACAGAAGAGGAACGGTTGCGCTAGCTGCGCTTTGTAGCGCGTAGGCCTCTACTAGCCAATGCAACTAGGCCTCAAAAGTATCAAGCGGGAGAGAAGCGGAAGTGTGCAAAGGCTCGGAGATTACAGGTGCACGCTTACCGGAGTGGTGAGGCAGGCCAAGCGACGGGCCAGTGAGATACACGCGGCCGTAAATCGCGAGCAACAAGAGAGCCGACGAGAGAACAGCGGCAGACCAACAAAACGTCCGCTGAACAGGCCACCGGGCTGTGCCCATCGGAGCACCACCATTTGCGGGGCGTAGACGCCTACTTGCAAAAACATTTTCTGGGAGACCTACCTACTTGCTGGAGTGCGCGCCAGTTTCTGCGTGCGGCGTCGTCGCGCATGTGGCGGCGGCGGTGCTCGAGTTCGCAGTTTGCGCCCCCATGCTGAGGACACGGAGGATGGTTTCGTTCATAATGGCATTGTAAATGCAAGTGCATGTCGGTGGCGCGACATGCATTTGCAGCATGTCGTACCACCGACGCCGAATTTCTACCGTAATGTAAGGTACGTTTTGTTTTTGTAGGTTTGTTCATGTAAATAGTTAAAAAGCAGATATATTATTCCCTTAGTTTTTCTTGTCGCCCAAAATAGCGCCACGTTGAAATTCTAAACGCGTTCCACTACTTGGTCTTGAAGCTGTCTTTCCAGCTGCCTACGTTGACTGTCTTTTGCTGGCCAAAAATAGAACACACCCATAAACTGGCTCGCGCGCAGGCGACCCGATTTCGGAGCCCATGACCTCGTTATGGAGTGTCTTCTCTTCGAATTTAAGATTTCTGTTTTTAAACACTATTGCTATTTAATTTTTCTCTTTAACTGATTACGTGTTACTCTGTCAACGCACTCTCTATACCTTCAGTAAAACACGTTGTGGGGCTAGTTGGTGCATAGCTTTAAAAAAATATTAAGCGCCAACGGTAACGGCACGCAAAGAAGGAACAAAAGACAAGACAAAAGACAGGAAGCGCCTTGTCCTGTCTTTTGTTCCTTGTGTGCCATTACCGTTGGCGCTTCATCTTTTTTTGAGTCTCTATAGCTTCTTTCGTAACCTAGATGCGAAAACTAAAGTGTTGCGCAGCAATCTTTTTTAAGATTCACAAACAGTACAAAAAGCAACGACGTTGTTATGAGGAACAACATCTAAACCCTAGAGCGCAGTTTTTGCTGGTAGCCATATGTGGCGATTCGGGACTGTATTTCCGCGTTTGTGACATCACACTCAGCGCGGCGTGATAATTTCCCTCTTTCGCCGCGCGTCGCTGCTCAGCGCCTTCGGCAGCCTTCCTTGAGCCTATTTCCAACCAAACCCATTTCCTATGCAACCACCAGCCCGAAAGATATCATTGCCCACGTTAACCTGATCTCACGTATACTGGTCGGTTCGCGCTCCCTCTAGCCGTCATGTCCTGTTCGGTGGTTCCTTTGGTGACTGGCATAAGGTCGACTAAAGTTAGGTCAGAAATTTTTACTACTGCAGGGTCAAAGAGACAGCGAAGGAGGACCCCACAGGGCAAGAAATACGCCAGTGGCACGAAGGCGATGGCTAAGAAGGAAAAGTCGACTAACGACGCGTATTCCTCTGAGCTGACCGAGCGCAGCACCCGTAGCGGGACGACCCGCCGAGGCTACGACGAGATGGCGAAAGTCGAACAAGTTCCGCACACCACTACTAGCGAAGCCACAACCGTTGCTGAATCAACTGCGAGGGCCACAGGCGACGACAGCGCCAAGCCGCCCGAGTCGACCAAGGCCTCATCGTCATGGACCGGAGGGGAGCGCCAGAGTGCCGCAGCGCAGCACGAGTCCGTAACAGCCATTCCAACGGGCGAGTCGGCCACGAGAAAGGGTTCTAAGGAGAGGGCAGCCAGAAGGAAGAACAACAGGACGCGAGGCAGCGGCGGCGGCACAGGACAAGGCTTCAACGTCACCGACTTGGCCAAGATGTTGCTCGACGTGCTCACGGCCGAGCAGCAGGAGTCGGTTCAGGCTAGGCCTCAGCCGCAACAGCAGCCGCCATGCGAAGCCTGCATTGCCGCGCAAGAGAGCGGGTCGCGGCGCGCCGAAGCGGAACGTACGGGCTCGCGGTGCGAGACGTGCGGCAACGACGACCGCCGCCTGGCGACGCCTGGAGGACGTCATCTGTCTCGTCCCCTTCGCGGTCGCAGGCGAGGAGTCTACTACGATGATGAGGTGGATGAAGAGGAGGAAGGCTACGATGAAGAAACGTTCACCAGGCGAAAGCCGAGGAAGGTTTTCTCGCAAAGCATGCGGGGCAGCCGGGGCAAGGGTCGCCATCTTTCACAGAGGCCCGTCGCCGTCGAGGAGACCGCGTCAACGAAAGTGGTCGAGACCAGGGAGCAGCGGCAGTCCCCCTACACCCCGTGGGAACCCCGGTTTGGATACCCTCCGGAGGACTGCGACTACGATGCAGGCTACGGACCCTTCGATCTGTGCGGACACGAGCTTTACTATCCGCTACCGGACGACGCCTTCCTGGAGTAAGTGGCTCACACGTGGTCCTCTTTTGCACAAAGGCGTCAGAAAACAACTCTGCTCTTTACGTAGCACCACGCTTATCAAGAGTACCTGCCAGTGCATGTTCCCTTTCGGTAGGAGCTCGCGGTGCGACAAGTGCCGAGCGCCGGACGACGAATGCCTGGCCATTTTGGGCCTCTTAGTGCCAACGGCCGTCAAGAAGCTCGCGACGCCTAGGACCACAAGCTATGCTTTATTGCCGTACAGTGCTTCAAAGGAAAGAGAAATGGATATCCATATATTTTTTTCTCAGTAGGGCTGTGTTGACAACGCCCACGACGGCGAGTAACTGAATAAACAATACCCGCGACCAATCTAAAGGTTGAAATCACTTCCTACCGGTGCTATAGTGCACCGTTTCGATGTGGTTGCTCCGGTTTACAGGTGGATGGCTCGAAAGGATCCTTTTCTACGTATTTCTAGGACAATAGAAGCTTTTTGTAAAGGGCTTACTTACGTTGACATGATGTACATTGGCTAAATACGGACTGTCGTTCATTTCACAAAGTTTCGTTATACAATGGCCAGTTGTATAACGAAATGTTGTATAACGAAACTAACAAAAAAAAGGTGGTCAAGGTGCGTGAAAGCTTGCATTCGAGTAGTCACCTTCTTAAATAATACTAACTACACTCACTATCAAGCATAGTTGCCGCACCAAGAAACCGACACTGAAAGAGAGAACAGATGGTCATCGCTGAATCTCAACTGCGCTTGCTGGAGCCCATACAGTCACGGATAAAAATAAGAGCAAAACCTATAAGAAATAAGAACTTTAGGCACCGAATACAAACAAGGCTAGCGCAGTGAAGCTTCGGATGATGCCGCCACCAAAGTACTTCATTGACAAATAAAAGATGATAAGGCTTCTTCAGGGTTTTCATTCAGCTCGGCATGCAAAACAGAGCTCATGAAGGGTAGTTATCACACGTCCCAGTAGTTGCGCTAGACAGCACCAAAATTTCAGGGAAGTGTGAGTACTGAACAACATAGCGCTTCCCATCATTTTATTTCACTTTTGCCAAATTCTAGGCAACTGGAAAGCATAATCAGTCCATAAGTTAAAATTCTAGCCTATCGGAATTAATGAATACACGCCTCCATGCAAACTGCTCAGATGGCATTTGTGCAGAAAAAAGCGTTGATAAAAAGCGGTTTAGCCAAACCTTCAGGAAATAATACATGTGTTTATGTCTGCGCATCTTTTAATTGTTCTTGCGCACGCTCCGCAGAAAGAAGGTACGTATTTATGAACTCTTCCCTGCCATATGTTGGTAGTAGCGATGGCGTTTCTTTCTCCTTACGTTAGCAGAGACCATTGTATCGTCTTTCTTAGCGCTTTCTCCTGAACAAAACACATCTAGCCGAGCATATTATATTTGAAATTCATCCGAAATATTTACCACACTTCCTCAGACTCGTTTCCAACTTCACTTCCGCAAGCGGCGTCTCCTTCTATCATAGCCATTGTGCATAATTTGAGTGCATAAAAGCCTTCCGTACTGAATATATTTTGGCATAAACAACCACTACCTCCAGGGATAGTAGCCGCTTTGCGTGTTGCAACCCATAATGTAAGCAACCTGCGGGACGGGAACCACTGGACCCCCAAGTCAATATATCCACATACCATTTCCGAAGAAATGCGGGATGGTTAGCGCTACTTGCACAGCCAAACTAGGGGGCATGCAGTACAAGGCACGAGAGTCCGCAAGAGCTGCCTTAGGTTGAATATTGCAATTTCGCATTCGTTTATATATCTTAGACCCACCTTTATAGAGACGACTTCACGTTCTGTTCGTATATGGCGCAATGTTGTACCGCATTAGTAACATTTTACTTGTTTCCTGCCCAGTCGTGTCAAGATAAAGCAAGCGAAAAATACAGAAATATATTCACGGATGCTAATTAATTGTAACATCAAGTATTGTTCAAGTTACATAAGTGGTCGTATGCACAGCCCAATGTTTTGACACTTGTGTGATTTTATAAAATCGTCAGCACATAGACATGCCAGACAATAAATGTTGCAGTATGGCTACTTGAGTGTCGATGAATCTCACGATGCAATAATGTGTGAACAGTTACATTGGAGAGCCATTGGATCCTTGGTGGCGGCAAGGCTATCGGTACTGGTGCGGCCCTTGTGTCGCTGGCGTTCCGGCGGAGTGTCCCGTTCCTTGCGTCGAGCAGTGCCCTTGCATCGCGGCAGCGGAAACTTCGCCTACGCAGGGAACCATTGTTCGCCGCGAAGAGGTTTGGACTGAAGGCGGCAGGCACCGCCACAGAGTCCAGGAGATCCTGGAAGGTGGAGCGCCCTCACCCAGCGGTCCGGACGCTCGAATGGAACGCTTCCAGGTGCGTCTCGCTGTTTGAGGCTTTGAAACCAACCTAACGTAAGAAACACAAATGTGTATTAAGGCGTAAGCCTGTAGTGGCTCATAAGCGCCCGGGCGCAGTCGGTGGTGAACGCATGCGAGCGGTGATCACCGGCGAGAGGAGCAAGGAGAGGAGGCGCCATGCCAGTAGCGCTGTGTCAGTGGGCGCTTGGGAGAGCGCGGACGTGCGCGTGGCGGTGCGCGCACATCGGCGACAAACCTTGCAGACAGATGGCTGTGATTGCATCCCGCGCTCGCAGCCACGGCGGCGTCCGTTCGCAGAACAGTTCAGGCAACATCAACAGAGGCAGTCATATATAGGCTTTCGCCTATCGCAGTTTAGCTCAGCAATGTGCCCATAGATTTTTGATGCAGAACGGTCAGCGTAAGGGGAAGCCGTCTCGAAGCGAACACGTAAGTACCTCGCACAAGCCAGACATCATCAGCATGATCAGCCTGGTCACGCCCACTGCAGGGCAAAGGCCTCTCCCATATTTCTCCAGCAACCCCGGTCATGTACTGATTGTGGCCATGCCGTCCCTGCAAACTTCTTAATCTCATCCGCCCACCTAACTTTCTGCCGCCCCCTGCTACGCTTCCCTTCCCTTGGGATCCAGTCCGTAACCCTTAATGACCATCGGTTATCTTCCCTCCTCTATACATGTCCTGCCCATGTCCATTTCTTTTTCTTGATTTCAACTAAGATGTCATTAACTCGCGTTTGTTCCGTGACCCAATCTGCTCTTTTCTTATCCCTTAACGTTACACCTATCATTAAACGTTATATTATAACGTTACAACTAGCAAGCCAGACATATATATTACCTATTGCGGGAAGAAGCCAAGTCACGTGCGCAGTGCGTTCCCAGATGATCTTCCCCACGTGCCGTTCAACTGCACATTGCGATTAAGCACAATGCTACTTAGCATTGCTCATCTGAAGATGAAAGTACAGTGTTTAGGGATTTGTGCCTTGTGGACATGTTCTCGTGAGCTCTGCAATGTCGTTTAGTTGGAAGGCGAAGTGTTGTCTGAAAAGGATAACGCCAGAAGTAGTGCATGCAGCGAGAAAATTCATTGGGCACACCAACAACCTCGCAGGAGGCACCGTCTGGTTTTCTGCGCGACGGCCTGGCACCCACGGCTGCCGGCAGCCAGGCATCCACCCGCATTGGTGCCGACCAGCCACCAGCAACCGGGGGCGGCGGGCGCATCGTGTTGGACGCCTACGAGGAGATCCGACCCCCTGGTTGTCCTCCGTCGCAGCCGCTTTTCTCGCAAGCAGCCGCGCCTCAATCCGCCGTCAGCGCCACATTTTCCAAGGCGTCGTCGCATGCTTTTCAAGCGGGCAAGACCAAGTCCCAGTCGGCCGTACCACACGGGAGAGTGCTGTACTGGGAGGAGGACACAACTCCCTTAAGGTCAGTGTAACTATCCCTCGTCAGGTGAACAGCCACGTTGGCCATAGCGTTCTCTCTGTGAAAATGAGGTCACGGGTTGGATTGCCGGCAGTGGCGAACACATCGCTTGGGAGAAGAAAGCAAAAGCACGCCCGTGCACCGAGTTTTTGTGCGCCCGTTGAGGAACTTGAGGTAAAAATTAAACCAGAGCTCACCGCTTTGGTAGATTTTATAGATCATCTTTGCCGTGGGATGTTAACCATGCCATCAGACAAGTAGTGTAATCTCGACCGTAACCTTAGACTGAATAAGCCTCAGGCACATCGATCGACACTTAGTGCCTAATGCAGAGCTTCAGTGCTGTGGACTTCTCTCGTTATGACGTAGGTTAGAAGGACATCTCGATTCTGTCCCGGACCATCTTCTCTCTAGTCAATGGGGACACGTGAAGATTTCTGAGGCAGACAGTGGAATGCGAGTGCTCGCCATTCATTGGCCGTATCTCTCCGAAGGAGTGGAAGGCTGAATTTAGCTCTGATTGCGTTGTACAAGGCGAGAAAACGACGTGCACGCGACCCATGCATGAATAATTGAGTCATGGCTTCTACACAACAATACCAACGTAAGGCTTGTACAAAGATATGAGCAATACTATTTATCAGTTGTGTGACATAAAATTAACGTTACCTGTGATTTTAGACCAAGGGCCGTATAACGTAAAACTATTCCAATATGTTTTTATTCCAATCTCCTGACGTCAAATTTGCGTAACCGCTGACGCAAGGATCGGGCGGTCACCTGCAGGGCTGTCCGAACAAACCAATCAAACGGTCTCCTCCTTCATAGGAGGTCATGTTTGTTTGCTTGAAAAACGAATAACTTTGCCTACACTGAGCGGCTTGTCTTATCTAATTGGCTCACAAGAAGCGAGGAACACGCTTAAGCGGAGAGGGATTCGATGGGGCCGATCTACTGCACTGCATATCGATGACCGGATGAAGAGGGTGTTGCCGCGTCTGCGATTAGTCCGCTTTCCCTTACTCAGCTTGGGGTGGCTCGTCCACAGTCACGGCTGCATGCAACGGAACCTTAACAATGACTCTAAAACGGATCCTCAGCAAAGAAGAGCTGGCAGAACGAGGTTGTAAACGTGCCGAAAGTTCTCCAAAACGTTACACGGCCACGCAAAATGTTTTAATACCCGCAAATAAACACATGCTCTCCGGTTGGTGCGAGTAGCCATTGTCTGAGCGATCGGCGGCTGTCATCTTTGATTCCTTTCGGAACGGGGCAGGGCCGGTATTTTGTAGCGATGCCTTTTCCGATTCTATTCTTTTTCACCCTTTTCGCGCTTGGCCAGTGGCCAGAGCGACGGTCTGCCCGCATTATCAAGGGGATCGGACGGCCGTGTGTGGTGGATGATAGGAATAGCATAGAATAAGGCATAAGGCATCGCTACAAAATAGCGGCCCAGCCTGCGGCTATTCAGAAGAAAATTCAGTTTTGTTTGGCATATTAATGCCTCTTTAACGCGCACACGTCACTTTGACGCGGTGAGTTTTTGCGGTTTTGTGACGACGCGTGAGAGGCAGGTGAAGTGGGTGCAGCCTGAGACCTTTTGACCAATAGCAGCGGGTTAATGGCGAAAAGGCGTCGAATGAGAAATAAATATTTTTCTTTTGTTGAGTCAAATTTTGCATAATCAGTGTGTACATGTCATATCAGATGGAGAGCTATAGCGGTTTTCGTGACGTCGCGTGACATACAGGTGAAGCGGGGGCGGTCCAAAAAGGTATTTGACCGATCGCGGAGGGCTGATTGCAGAATTCGAATAGAAAAGTTTGGAATAGTTATATGTTATAGCGCCCGAAGTCATGCTGATCGAAATGAAAGGCGTCGTCAAAATTGGAGGACGCTTAAGCTTCGCCTTCAAGAGTGGAACGCGAAAGCGTTCCGGTCGACCCGCCAAGGGGTGTAAGACAATGGGCCACAGGGCAGCCATCACTTACGAGGCGCCCCGCATCGGACGCGGTGAGCGTCGAGCCATATGGTCGAGCAACGCGGCGTTCGGCGCAGCAACGAAACGTGCGCCTGAGCAAGCGGAACGAACCAAAGAACTCGGGATCTCGGAGGGGGAAATGATGCACGCCAGCCAAACGTCGTGATCGGCACGGGCAGAGAGATAGACAGATAGTGATCTAAAGAAAGGAAGGACGCTTGATTCTGCAGAAGGAGCAAGGCGAAGCGTTGTCAGGGGAGAGAGAGTCCGGGCCGCGACCCGCCTCGCACCGGTCCTCGTATAGCTCCAATGCGCGCGCGGCGCGCCTCCTGTCGGGGCAGCGCCGTACATTGAGAGGAGGGGGTCTTCTGTGTTTGCCGCAAGATGGCTCTGCGTGTACGGAAAGCGCAGAAGAAATGCAGCGGAAACGCACTTCGCTACTCGTGTAATTGCGACTTCTGCAAGTTACATGTTCATAATTACCGATATACACCGCAGTATAAGTTTCCGCGGCTCGTTTCGAAGGCAACACCGCATTCAGTAGAGGCGCGTTTGTACTGCTTGGAAGCATTGAACTCGTGGCTGAGTGGTAGCATCTCCGTCTTACACTCCGGAGACCCTGGTTCGATTCCCACCCAGCCCATCTTGGAAGTTGCTTTTTATTTATGAAGTGCCTGCCGTGATTTATCGCTCACGGCCAACGCCGCGGACGCCGACGACACCGGCTTTTCTGCGACCCGAGCTCCTTAACGCTGTCGCGTTAAAAAGCATTTGAAACTATCGACCGACGGGACAAAGCATTGAAGGCGATAGCGAGTGTTGCCCTGGAGCTCCTCAGACTGTTATAAGAATACGCAACTCCGGCGCGACACCCGAGTCGCGCACCGCACATGCTGAATAGCAGCGCACAGCAGCACAGCCACAAACGCGTACTAGCGTTTATTACGCGTCCCACAACGCTGGCTCGGTGAGGAGTTGCGGCGTTGCGCATGTCGTACATCAGTCATAGAGAAAGAAATCCAACAAGAGGGGACACTCTTCAAAAACTGGCAACAGGAAACACGTCACGCCTAGTTTCAACTCCATCCGTTAGTAGACGCGAGCATCATAAAAAAAGAATGTGAAATAAACTTCCAGACAACGTTATATGTTTTAGAGCGCAGCTCTTTGGCGTCCGTTCCTGGGTTTCGCGTCGTCGTCGTCGTCGGCGTTGTCGTCGTCGTCGTCGGCGTTGTCGTCGGCCTCGTAACCAGCTCGCCGACGAATCTGCTGCTCCGCCGCCGCGCATGCGCGCTGTCGGCTCTCCGGGCGAGGGAGGATGATGGAAGGGAGGAGGAGAGACTGTGGAGGAGGGCTGGCTACACAAATGGCTCTTTGGCGTCCGTTCCTGGGTTTCGCGTCGTCGTCGCCGTCGTCGTCGGCGTTGTCGTCGGCCTCGTAACCAGCTCGCCGACGAATCTGCTCCGCCGCCGCGCATGCGCGCTGTCGGCTCTCCGGGCGAGGGAGGATGATGGAAGGGAGGAGGAGAGACTGTGGAGGAGGGCTGGCTACACAAATGGCTCTTTGGCGTCCGTTCCTGGGTTTCGCGTCGTCGTCGGCGTTATCGTCGGCCTCGTAACCAGCTCCGCCCCCCTTTCATCCCCCCAGCGCTAGCAGCGACCGACTGATACCGCTTTCGTGAGTCCGCTACCGCACTCACGAAAGACGTCGTGCACTTCCTGCAACTCGCATTAACCGTCCATCGATACACACCGATGTTAGTAGTGGGGGACTTTAATGTTGACATAAAGACAAACAGCAATTTCCTAACACTTATGCGGGAGAACATCCCGTTCCTCTCGCTCGTAACGCGTCCCACGGCTGTGACAACCTCGCGAGGCACTTGTATAGATCTCGTCTTTGAGAATCAAGCATTGGTGTACCAAGTCGAACATATATCAGTCTATTTCTCCGACCACAAAGCTTCCTTCATGACTGTCAAGAACTGTTAGTGGAGTCTTTGTTAAAGGAATACGTGTGAAAAATAAAAAAAAAATTCTGTGATAGCGCATACATGTGTTGCTCGATTTCTTTGCCTCAATCTATCGAAAACGTGAAACAGCTTATTTGCTGCGCTCAAATTTCGCATTAGGAAGTAACGTAATCGTCGGTAATTTTTTTTATTCTTTCCCACTAAAAGTGAAAAACGTTTTGCGTGTAACTGAACGAATACTTTGCAACTTCTTTTTCTTGCGTTGCCTAGCAACAAGCTACCGGCGCGCCAGACGCGTGTGCATACGTCATGCGCCAGACAAGCCGCAGGAGTAAGTGAGGCCGGCTGCTGTTACGACTTTGCACCGCTGCACCACGATTACGATTTTGTGGTCCCGTAGCGCTCGTCACCCGTTTCATGACAGAGCGTTGGTAGCGAAGACTCCGAGCCAGGCGTCGATGAGAATAACAAAAGGGACTTTATACACTATATACAGGTCATTATACAGGACATGAATGGGTCGGCACTGGGGCCGAGATCTCACAGCAAACGCGACTGTTCCCGCACGGCGACGTCCGGCGAAAACGCGTGACACATCTCACTCCAGTCGAGAGCGGCACTGTGCTCCCGGTGGGTCGGCGGATCCGGTTTTCGAGGCGACTGCCTCGCGGCTTTATACTCCCCGAGAACCATTGTCACTCAAACGGCCCACAATACAAAGTCAGCACTCGACGGTCGTCCGAGACGTCCAACCAGCGACCGCGCTGGCCACACAGGTTCAAAGTTCGCGCGTGCGGTGACCTCCAGGCAAAAGGAGGTGCGGCGCCGGGCTGTCTGGCACTTGCTGACACGTTTGAACATGCTGCCCGCCGATGCTTCTCCGCAGGACACCGCTGCCTGACGGCTCAGCATCTTGACTTGTCAAGGGAGAATTTGGGCGCTCGCAGGATAAATTCTGCATCTTGCAGATTCGGAATCCGGGCTTGTGGTAATGGCACAACAGCATCCCCGCCCTCAGATAAGGCGCCGGGAAGACGAGCTGCCTCCACGTGGCTCGGATGCCAGGCGCGCACGTTCGTCAGGCTCGTCCAAGTTCACGTCCAGTGTCGGGACGCCAGGTAACTTCACGTGCCCAGGTCCGACTCGCCAGGACAGGAGCTCTGCTTATCGCGTTGTCACCAAGGCACCCCGACCAGCTCCGCTCGGGTCGTTCCTAAGCCCTTGCTTCTCGCCACTGGTCCCGGTTGGTCGTTCTGCAGCTTGCAAAACCGACGGGCAAAAGGCAACACCTAACACGAACAAGTGCCCTCTGTCTCCCGTCAAACACCAGACAAGGCCATAATCCAAATCAACGTAACTAAATTGCTATCCCCCCTTTTGGTCCCGCTGCAACAAGAGGCAGGTGTATGATCTTGTACACAAGGCTCAAACAACCAGGTTTCAAATTAACAACACTGCGAAATAGAAACAATTAATAATCAGCAATAATAACGACAAATAGAATGGTCCCCTTGAAATCGCTTGGACCGAAAACATACTACTGAGGAAGCAAATGAGGTCATTCATTTTTCCCGGCGATGTTTTCGCGGAATCCGAAGCTGCTTATATTTGCGACCCTGCTTATCCGTGTAGCGGCGGTACAACAAGCCAGATTCCTTGCCAAATGAAACCCTCTTTTCTTTTCACTCCCCTTTTGACGCTCTTCCTCAGATCGTCTAGTCAACAGCCTTCCTGTTGCTCGTGAATCAGTGTTTCTCTTTCAACTGCCGCCTGATCCTGCCAGCTGGCGGAAACCGGAGCGAGTGTGGAGCCCGCGTCGCCCAATTGCGGCGCCGCGTCTATATCGCGGCTAGCACTGCACGTGTCACTCCCACTCACTTCCAGGACGCGCTCGCCTAGGCCAGCCTCCGAGCTCTGCCTCTCCCGTGACTGCTCGCCACTCAAGTTACCTTGATCGGTCCCTGTGCCGCACCGCTGTTCGCTCACCGACGCTAAGTCAAGTTCCCTCGACAGCGGGCGCGCATTGGATCGCGTGAGGGCCATGTACACCACGTCGGCAAAGAATGATTTGCCCTGATCCTTCAGCAGCTGCTGCGAGCTATTTGAGAAGAGGAAGGAAAAGTGCTACGGGAGGGCGGCAGACACCGCGGCCTCTGTGTTAAGTTTCCCAAACTCTCCTTCAATGACAACCATTGCGATCGGTAAACAGACACTCCTCTCCTCGGCCACTTGCCGTATCCTAGCGCACTCTCCCGTAAAATCACTCGAGGAGACGAAAGAAGGGTGAACAACGTCCATAGTTGCTGCAGAGTCCCGAAGTGCACGGCACTTCATACCGTTTACCTTAATTTCCTGCACATATGGCTCCAATAGTCGTATGTTTTTGTGCGTTTCCTGTATTGTTGCAAAAGCAATTCTCTCTGGGCAGCTCGCAGCGATGTGCCCTTGCTTTTTGCAATTGTAGCAAGTTAACGGCTTCCGTTTTTCAAAAGAACGCGTCGTATCGTTTCACTGCTTGGGACCATCGTTAACATTCTGAGATGTATTCTGTCCTTCCCTTACAGTTTCTTTGGTAAGGGACTCGTCTTTCCGAAACTCGCGGCGCGTGATTTGCTTCCGTTCGTCGGGCTTACCGGAAAACCCATCTCCCCTATCTGCTTTTTCTACGCGCACTGCCTTGCTGTGCCTGCTGCGGCGGGTGCAATACTCTTCCGCTAACTCTGCTGCCTTGTTTAGCTTAACCTCCTTTACCCTATCTTGCAGCCAGAGCCTGACATCCTCATCAATGCAACGGTAGAACTGCTCCAACGCGATGCATTCGACGATTTTGTCGCGGTCGTCGTAAACCTCTTCACCCTTCAGCCATTCTATCAGGTCGTCTTTTAGACGAAACGCGAAGTCAACATTCGACTCCTTGCCCTTTTTTGCATACCGGAACCTCTGCCGGTAAGCTTCGGGCGACAATTTGTACTTCCGCAGTAGCGCTTCCTTCACATCACTGTAGCTCTCAAACGCCTCTTTCGATAAGCAAGTTATTACGTCTGATGCCTCCCCAGGAAGCAAGGCTAACAGATTCTGTGCCCAGAGGGATCGCTCAATGCTATTCCGTTCGCACACGTGCTCAAATTTCACGAGGTATTTGGCCATATCCTCTCCGACGACAAAGGGTGGAAGTTGATCGCGTATTCTTGGAACGTTAGAAGTGAGACTAGGCGCCGGCGAGTTATTTTGGGTCTCCAACTCTTTCATTTTAAGCTCGTGCTCGCGACGTTCCCTCTCTCTCCTTTCCTCCTTTTCCTCCTCGCGCCGTTCCTTTTCTTTCCTTTCCTGCTCGCAACGTTCCTTCTCCCTCTTTTCCTCCTCGCGACGTTCCTTTTCTTTCCTTTCCTCCCTTTCCCGACGTTCATTGATATCCGCCCAGGCCTCTCCATGTACTTCTCCATCGTTCACACTGTCCTCCTGCTGTTTACCCTTTTTGAATATACCTGCCGTACGCTACTATAATGCTACTAGTAAGACATATGCAAGTATTTCAAACACTGCCCTGTTTACCCCCTCAGTATCCCCTGGTTTTCAAAACACTCTTACTAGGCTTGAAACACACAAGGTTATCACAATGCAACACCAAATCCTTCCCTAAGCTACTATAACCTGTGTCAGAGAAAGTCTGGTGTTTGAGGTAAACTTCAGGCACTCACCGCGCCGAGGTAGCTGATGCCGGTCAATCCCGTAGCTGCCATCCACTGTTACGACTTTGCACCGCTGCACCACGATTACGACTTTGTGGTCCCGTAGCGCTCGTCACCCGTTTCGTGACAGAGCGTTGGTAGCGAAGACTCCGAGCCAGGCGTCGATGAGAATAACGAAAGGGACTTTATACACTATATACAGGTCATTATACAGGACATGAACGGGTCGGCACTGGGGCCGAGATCTCACAGCAAACGCGACTGTTCCCGCACGGCGACGTCCGGCGAAAACGCGTGACACATCTCACCCCAGTCGAGAGCGGCACTGTGCTCCCGGTGGGTCGGCGGATCCGGTTTTCGAGGCGACTGCCTCGCGGCTTTATACTCCCCGAGAACCATTGTCACTCAAACGGCCCACAATACAAAGTCAGCACTCGACGGTCGTCCGAGAGGTCCAACCAGCGACCGCGCTGGCCACACGGTTCAAAGTTCGCGCGCGTGGTGACCTCCAGGCAAGAGGAGGTGCGGCGCCGGGCTGTCTGGCACTTGCTGACACGTTTGAACATGCTGCCCGCCGATGTTTCTCCGCAGGACACCGCTGCCTGACGGCTCAGCATCTTGACTTGTCAAGGGAGAATTTGGGCACTCGCAGGATAAATTCTGCATCTTGCAGATTCGGAATCCTGGCTTGTGGTAATGGCACAACACTGCGCATGTGAAGCCCGCGCGCTCGGCGACCCGTCTCTTTTGGATGTAGCCCGTTTTTGGGGTTCCCGGCGTTCTCTTGTGTTCCGCCTGCATTTCGATACGGAACCGCTGCACTACTGGACTACAGAAAGGTGAGGAATTTCGTTTGACAGTCTGCGACGCACTTCAAGCACATTTAGGCTTACTGCACAAAGCTGAACCTATATAGTGACGCAGTTATCGAAAAACAGCTCCGCAGTCCAAGCCTAGTTAATATAAGTTAATTACTCGTACTTGGAAATGTTTGCGACGCTTTCTATGAGCCCAAGCCTAATTATAACTTATTTCGGTAGTTTTCGGGCACGCTCGCCGCACCTGGCTTTCTGACGAATTTCGCCTTGGCTGTTTGACGCAGTTTCGCGTGTAGAGAATCTTACCGGGACACGTTTTAACGCGATAGCGTCAAGGAGCTCGTGTCGCAGAAAAGCCGGTGTCGTCGGCGTCGGGTGTCGGCGTCGGCGGCGTTGACCGTGAGCGATAAATCACGGCAGGCGCTTCATAAATAAAAAGCAACTTCCAAGATTGGCCCGGTGGGAATCGAACCCGGGTCTCCGGAGTGTGAGACGGAGACGCTACCACTCAGCCACGAGTTCGATGCTTTCAAGCGGTGCAAACGCGCCTCTAGTGAATGCGGTGTTGCCTTCGAAACGAGCCGTGGAAAGTTATACTGCGGTGTATATCGGTAATTATGAACATGTAACGTACAGAAGTCACAATTACACGAGTTGCGAAGTGCGTTTCCGCTGCATTTCTTCTGCGCTTTCCGCACACGCAGAGCCATCTTGCGGCAAACACAGAAGACCCCCTCCTCTCAATGTACGGCGCTGCCCCGACAGGAGGCGCGCCGCGCGCGCATTGGGACCGCTGCCAGGCGCGTCGCGGGACTCCCTCTCCCCTGACGACGCTTCGCCGTGCTCCCGGTTTAGATTACTATCTATCTCTCTGCCCGTGCCGATCACGACGTTTGGCTGGCGTAGATCGTTTCCCCTCCGAGACACCGAGTTCTTTGGTTCGTTTCGTTCGCTCAGGCGCACGTTTCGTTGCCGCGCCGAACGCTGCGTTGCTCGACGCTCACCGCGTGATAGGTGGGCGCTAAGTCCGATGCGGGGCGCATCGTAAGTGATTGCTGTGCCGTAGCGCATTGTTGGCGCTTTCGCTTACCCCAGACATTATTGTAACTAGTTTCACTACTTTTTGGGGTACTTTTCAAGCACAGTGGCCGCGCTCGGCGTAGTGGTGCAGTTAGCGAAAAGCAGCTCGGCTGTCTGCCGCAGTTTCGCGTGCACTGAATCTTATACTGGTAGAAGTTCGTGATGTATTCTCTGACCCCCAAAATTATTGTAATTTATTTGGTAACTTTTTGGGATATGTTGAGGCATGCTCGCCGCGCCTGGGGTTGTGAAGCTGTTAGCAAAAAATCAAGCCGGCCATAGTGAGTTAGTTTTGCGTGTACTGAATTTTAGTAGGACAAGTTTGTGATGCATTTTATAGCCCTGCAATAACATATACCTTATTTCGGTACTCACGCTTTTCGAAAACGTGACGAACGATTGCCGAGAGTAATAACACGGGTGGGTTGCATGCGCCGGCAGGACGCGTAAAAGATAACACGGAGGAGCTCAAGAACATGACATTTATGTATTCTGAGCGATTGAAAACAGGCTTTGCGCCCACGAATCTGTCTTGAGTGTGACTAGAAGGCATTCTGCGAGCGTGTAACATGGTCTGGCTGAGCCTGTGTTGTAGCCACCTCTGTGTACTTGGCGTACCATCGCGTCGACTGAGGCTAAGTTGTTTTGGAAACGCGCAGTCACCCGTGTATTTGTGCACTTAAAGTGCAGGAAATAATGCCCGGGAAGGGAGAGGTGCTTGAAAATCGTATGTTTTGTTCAGATTTAAGGCATTGTTTGGGAGGAGTTTTTGCTGCGAAATGTACGTAAATGTGATTTTATCTGTAATGCCACTCATTCACTATTTACGCACGTTTCGCCTCTACACGCAATACTACTGTTAGGTCAATATACGAAAATGATACATGCTTGTAATTTGCTTTCTTTCAGCTGATGACATCCGGTGGAGCTTCGTGCGGCAACGACTGCTGCTTACCTGGTGCCCCAACTTTGAATGAATGTAGAAGAAGCCCGGAACGAGTATTTAAATAGAGCAAAATAAACATTTCATCATTTCAGAAGACGTCCTGCGTTTTCTTGACGATATTGCATGTTACACAGATTCGGTGGAGGCTTGTAAAGATCGTTCGCAATCATTTTTACTAAATAATAAAACGATACCGAGCGTGGTTCAGCAGAAGCGAAAAAAAGAAATGCCGCGCCGTACAGCGGAGCCGGCGCGGCGTGTACCAACTGGTGTGCAAAACGCGCGCGCCCAATACCGAAACCGCAAGGAGTTAATACCATCCGCTTGGTGTGCTACTGTAAATTCGGCCGCTGGGCTCTGTGGGAGTGTCCGCTCTTGTTGAAATTTCTTTGTCTATGCCACAATCGTGCATGAGATGAGACAGAATGAAAACCGGCAGCGTTGCAGTTGAAGTGCAATGACCGTTCCACCCAGACATAGAGTTTCACCTGACCATATCAGGAGGGAAATCTGGCACTGCGATCGTTCAACCACCATGAGAATGATGTCAAGTACAGGCTACGGATTGACATTTTGTTGACAAGCGAACTAGTCTACAGGTACTTTCTGGCAGTTTTAGTTTCGCTCGCAATGGGGTGGTGCGACGCACAGCTTTCTGCCTTTGTTCTGTTGCTCGAAGTGGCGAGAACGCGCTGGGCCAGCGGCTGCGCCGATGTTTGTGTCGCAGTGTGATGTCGAAGCCCTGACGAGAAAGCGATGGCATCGTAAACGTTGAACGAACATGTTTTGACCGTTTTGACCTTATGTCAAGTGTTAGGTTGGCGCTGTAGCGTTACGTGCTATGTGGAACGTAAGAATAGGAAAAGAAGGCACTATTGATAAAGACATAGATGTACTTCCAGTGGTTTGACAATCCAATTTTATTGAAGGCTTCATTACGCATTGCTCGTTCATGGGCTGACAGAAATGCATGCATTAGGACACTGAAACACAAACTTACTTGTGGTAGGGAAGGTTGCGGCTTCCTGGCTGTAGTCTGCAGTCGCAAAATGGGTAAGTGCAACGCCACGCCATAACAGCTACTGGCGGCCGCTTCGGAAGCGGTACGTCAATATCAAATATAATGAAGCATAGTGGTAGGAGGCCACAAGCGTTCTAGCTAGCACTGCAGCAGATCTGTTTAAACATGCTTGAAGGCTTCCCGCTATCGTGACAGCCAATGCAGCCATTCGAAAGAGCGAGAGAGTTCGCAAGCGCCTGTCGTCCGCGAGAAAAAAAAATGGAGGACGCTTAAGCTTCGCATTCAAGAGTGGAACGCGATACCGTTATCGCAACCCGTTAGCATCCCCCACTCATTCGCTCGGCATGCTCTTGAGTGATACAAAAATATAGTTTTCAGCTACAACACTTCTAAGTCCACAACACAACTTACGAGGCGCCCCGCATCGGACTTTGCAGCCACCAATCATGCGGTGAGCGCCTAGCCAGCGTTCGGCGCGGCAACGAAACATGCGCCTGAGCAAGCGGAACGAACCAAAGAACTCGTTGTCTCGGAGGGAGAAGCGATCAACG
Source organism: Dermacentor albipictus (assembly GCF_038994185.2). NCBI lineage: Eukaryota > Metazoa > Arthropoda > Arachnida > Ixodida > Ixodidae > Dermacentor > Dermacentor albipictus. The sequence goes on along the minus strand of NW_027225570.1, from coordinate 6,442,041 downwards.
CGAGCCAAACGTCGTGATCTGCACGGACAGTCGGGCCGCGACGCGCCATGAAGGCGGACGCGATCATGGGGCTGACGCCTCGATGGGATCATCCTCTATCTCGCTTGGGAGCACCACGCAGACGCTTGACTCCTCGCCAGCAGCACGGCACACATCGCAAGGGACGCTTTCCCACCAGACGCGCTTTGCCGCAGCGATCACGTCAGAGGCGTCCCGCATCGGACGCTGCACCTAAGAATCGCGCTGTGAGCGCAAAGAGGAGCCGCGTCGCCTAAACATGAGGGTTCGAGTGACGCACGCTGGAAGTTGGAAGGGGAGAGAGCGAGAAAACTTATTAAACGCAAGGGTATTGGAGCATCTTCGCACCGGTCCCCGCACGGCCCCAATGCGCTCAAACGAGACGAAAGGGAGACGCGGGCGAGCGGCGCGCCGCCTGGCGGGGCAGCGTCGTACATTGAGAGGAGGGGGTCTTCTGTGTTTGCCGCAATATGGCTGTACGTGTGTGGCAAGCGCAGAAGAAATGGTGCGCAAACGTACTTCACTCGTTTAACTACGACTTCTGTAATTTACATGCTCATAATTACCGATATACACCGCAGTATAACTTTCTACGGCACGTTTCTAAGGCAACACCGCATTCACTAGAGGCGCTTTTATCCCGCCTGAACCGACACGGACGCGTTCGAACGCAAGGTGTCGAGCTCTGCAAGAGCGGTTTCAGCGGCCGCGTCTGGCCGTGGTAACAGGTCTTCTGTCGCCCCACCAGGTTATCGGTATGTACTACCGACTTTGCCATCAGGCGAAACTATGAAGGAGTGTCTGTTCTTACATTGTGACGTTGCCGGGAGACCATACCGCCTCGAAGACTTCCGTGACCCGCTGCAAGAACTCGGTGTATTGAAAGGCGTGACCGGTATTGGGCCCTTCCAAATGACGCATGTGTGGCTCATCAAGCTACGAACTCCAGAAGTGAAGGAAGTGCTGGTTAGAGCGGGTGGCCTGGAGGTAAAAGGGCGCTTTTGCGCCGTCACTGACCCAGTGCAAGAAGACATCGCACACAAAGTGCACTGGGTTCCATTCCACGTTACCGGGGAAGCATTGAAGAAGGCTTTCGACCACTATGGCGAAGTGAAAGAAGTAAGACAAGAAGATTGGAAGGTGAGGGGCTTCGAGCAAGCTGAGGCTACCACGCGTATTGCGCGGATGACGCTCCGAGCGAACTTAACACCGGACGCTCTGACCCATTTGTTCAAGATCTTTGGTGGCTCTGTGCTGGTTGTCGTTCCCGGGAGAGCTCCGATTTGCCTGCGGTGTCGACGCAAAGGACACATTAGAAGAGACTGCAGAGTGCCAAGGTGTTCTGAGCGCCGGGAATTCGGCCATGAAGCACATGATTGCGTACGTACGTATGCAAGAGTTACTGGCAGCACGCAACCCGACGACGAAGGACTCGAATTGATGGAAGAGGAGGTAACGGAGAAACTGACACAGTCCTTGGAAACGCCAGTTCAACAGGTGGCAAGTGTCACAAAAAAGGTGGCAACGCCGTCCGCGTCGACACAGGATGCCACAGCAGGAAGAAAGCAGAGAGAAAGAAGAAGGAATGAAGAAGAGAAGACACCGCCTGCGCCCACAGAAACGGACCACGGGTGTGACGCGTTTAACGTGGAGATGGACGCGGAGCCAGAGACGCCATATGAGACGCCGGATGGGATGGTCACTGAGGAGCCAGCTGTGCCTTCCAAGAGGCACCGAAGCGATTCTCTAGATGAGGAGACGCCGGCTGACAGTGTTCAGCGCCTGGAGCCGCAGTGGATGGTGGTCCGGTCGACCCGGGCCAAGAAAGGGAAGCCCGCCCCAGCGCCACGGTCAGCGTCGCTCGCCCGAGAAGGGTAGGCGACGCAGTAACCAACGCGACTGGTGTCGCGGGTACCCGTTGAAGCTGTCGTGCCGACAAGGACGCTCAGTTTGGGAGGGTTGCTATTTGCTGGGGGCCTTACTGTTGTTTTACTCTTGCTCTTTGAAATGGCTATGTCGTTAGCTCCATTGCGCGTGGGAACCCTCAACGTTAGAGGTCTTAGGGCGTACGACGGCAGCATCAGCTCCGACGCGTAATGTTGGAAGAAGATTTAGATATATTGGCGATTCAAGAGACTAAAATAGACAGGGAGAGTCAGACTGATGGTATGGTTGCACAGTTTTGTGACCGCTATACTGTATACGTTAGTCATGCTGTTGGCACAACGGCCGGTTGCTGTATGTTTATTAAGAAAGGTTTGGGTAATAATGAGGAAACAGTTATAAGTTGTCAGAGTGGTCGATTCGTGCTGTGAAATTTTGTATATTGCAACATAAAATACCGAATATTATGTGTGTATGCACCAACGAAAGTGAATGACCAGCTAAGTTTCTTTCAAGAAATATCGCACTATCTGAAAACAGACAGATGCTTGATAGTGTTAGATTTCAATTGCGTTTCGAGCTCGGACGATCGTTCGAGTGATGGATACTGGGCTGATAGGAGCGTTGTCTTTCTGAGGGGGGCCATTTAAAGAGCTTTGTTGGAAGATATTGCACATTACGCGAAAGGAGGCAATAATCGGCATTATACTCATTTTCAAGGCAATAGCCATGCAAGGTTAGACAGAGCTTATCTTTCGCAAGAAATCGCCACAATGTGCGATGATTACAAGGTGCTGAACATAGCATTTAGCGACCATTGTTTAGTAGCCTTCACGGTAGGGAAAAAGATCACCGCAAAACCTAGAATGAAATGGGAAACATGGAAATTAAACGCGAAACTCTTAAAGAACGACCAATTTCTAGAAAGTGTACGCACAGAAATTGCTCAAGCAAATAATGACTGTGAAAAAGGATGGGGTGAGCGATGGGAGCGATTTAAGGAAGTCGTAAAAATGAATGCCATAGAGCGAGCAGTAGAAATGCGTTTTGAGGAGCGCCAAGAGGAAAATAACCTTAAAAACATGCTTCAGGAATTTGTGGATGCCGAAACTGCAACGCCAGGCACCTTTATGGAAGAAATAAGGGAAACAAAGAATAAAATTGGGGCTATCGGCACAGGAAAATACCGTGGCGCACTTATTCGCGCACGAATGGGAAAGATCTTGGCTGATGAAATGCCAACAAAGCGTGCATTAGGAAATGAGAAAAGTATGCGAGGAGAAACGAAATAGTTGAAATTGAATACAAAGGGAAAATATGTAGAGATGCCGAAGAAATCAATTATGCGTTTACGGAATATTACAGGGAGCTCTTCAAGTGTAGAATACCGAGCAAGGCTGGGTATAAAAGCCATTTTCTAACCACTCTACCTAGGTTAGACGCCGAAGAAACCGATAGATTATCAGAAGATATCACAGCAAAAGAGATCGAAATGGCCATTGAAGACCTTAACCCTGGAAAATCGCCAGGACCTGATGGCCTAACAGCAGTTTTTTACAAAGCCCTTTGCTCGAAGATAGCCATCTTATTAGAGCGTGTTTTTATGGAGGCGTATCAAAAAGGTCGTTTCCCACCGTCCTTTAAAAGGGCGTATACAGTCTTGATACTAAGAAGCGATGACGCAAATAAACTTAAGTAACAGGCTACAGGCCAATTACGCTGACAAACGTAGATAATAAAGTTTTAATGAAGATATTTGCGCGGAGACTACAAGGGGTTATTGGTGCTTTAGTAGGACCGCTTCAGACCTGCGGGATAAGAGGGAGGTCTATATTTACTAATATCCATGTGGCTCGCAGCATTATTGAAACTTGTGATGCAGATTTTAGAAAAGTCGCTATGTTACAAATTGATCTAGAAAAGGCGTTTGACAGAGTATGTCACAATCTCCTGTTTACAATACTTGGTTACGTCGGTGTTGGATCACGTTAACAGAGGGAGTTAAAATGGCATACAATTTACAACTAACCTCATTGTCAACCATAAGCTAACTGAAAGGATTGAAGTGCGTTCCTCTGTTCGTCAGGGGTGCCCCCTGTCACCCCTTTTGTTCGCAATATATCTAGAGGCTCTCTGTAAAAGAATTATTGATAGTCCGGATGTGCGAGGATTCAGCCTAGAAGGATGTGAGGTATGTTTATTAGCTTACGCTGATGATGTTGCTGTTTTCTGTGACGATAAAGAGAGCGTTCGAGCTACCATGACAATTATGCGTGAGTTTTGTGACATGACGGACAACAATATAAACCTGAATAGGTGTGTCGGCTTGTGGCACGGCCGGTGGCAAACAACGCCGCGTGTTTTTGAAGGTATGCAGTGGAAGCTCACGCCTGGGATTTATCTTGGTGTACCATTAGGCACACATCAAGACACTAAAGACTTATGTAATGGCAAAGTGCAGGAATTAAAAGCTCAAACTGATAAGTGGGCCGGACGTGACCTCTCTACATTTGCACGTGCGGCTATCTGCAGAATCTTCTTGGTGAGCAAGCCGCGGTATCTCATGCAAGTCCTGAGCTGTTCCCGATTCAACTTCAAGAAATTCCATAGAGTATTTGCTGTTTTTGTGTGGCAGTCTGAATATGAAAGAACAAGCAGGAACAACTTGTTTCGCAAGATGGGTCAGGGGGGCTTGTCATTACAAAATTTATACTTAAAGCAACTGATTTCTAGATTTTTGTTCTTACGAGACACGACAAATTCTTTCTTGCGAACAGTTATTCAAGTCCGATTGAGCAATGTCTTACCTAACTTTGTTGTCACGATGAGGGAGGGTGGGTGTTACGCAACGAGTAAATTTTTACGTGAGGTGGTCGTAGCATTTAGATTTTTAAACCACCACTTTTCCATAGAATATTTGGCTACAGTCAGTCGCAAGCGGATAAGCTCGGATTTAATAGATAATATGTTCCCAGAACCATTATATCGATTAATGTACTTCGAAGGCCAAGGGAAAGATGTGCTAAAACGTGTGAAACGAATGATTGTACCAGGGGGAGTGAAAACATTCTTTTTTAAACTACATACTAATATCTTGCCTGTAAAGACATGGCTAGAAGAAAGAGGGGACTATTTACCATGGGGGACTAACTGTTTGATTTGCAAGAAACCAGAAACTATAGAACACGTTTTTCTGGACTGTTGGAGTGCGGTCTTCTTTTGGGATATTATGCAAACAACTATTAAAAAAATTACCGACGATTACGTTACTTCCTAATGCGAAATTTGAGCGCAGCAAATAAGCTGTTTCACCTTTTCGATAGATTGAGGCAAAGAAATCGAGCAACACATGTATGCGCTATCACAGAATTTTTTTTTTATTTTTCACACGTATTCCTTTAACAAAGACTCCACTAACAGTTCTTGACAGTCATGAAGGAAGCTTTGTGGTCGGAGAAATAGACTGATATATGTTCGACTTGGTACACCAATGCTTGATTCTCAAAGACGAGATCTATACAAGTGCCTCGCGAGGTTGTCACAGCCGTGGGACGCGTTACGAGCGAGAGGAACGGGATGTTCTCCCGCATAAGTGTTAGGAAATTGCTGTTTGTCTTTATGTCAACATTAAAGTCCCCCACTACTAACATCGGCGTGGATCGATGGACGGTTAATGCGAGTTGCAGGAAGTGCACGACGTCTTTCGTGAGTGCGGTAGCGGACTCACGAAAGCGGTATCAGTCGGTCGCTGCTAGCGCTGGGGGGATGAAAGGGGGGCGGAGCTGGTTACGAGGCCGACGATAACGCCGACGACGACGCGAAACCAAGGAACGGACGCCAAAGAGCCATTTGTGTAGCCAGCCCTCCTCCACAGTCTCTCCTCCTCCCTTCCATCATCCTCCCTCGCCCGGAGAGCCGACAGCGCGCATGCGCGGCGGCGGAGCAGATTCGTCGGCGAGCTGGTTACGAGGCCGACGACAACGCCGACGACAACGCCGACGACGACGCGAAACCCAGGAACGGACGCCAAAGAGCTGCGCTCTAAAATTGCCGTTAACAGCGCATGGTATCCGTTACCTACCCACAGTGCAAGACAGTATACCTTATGACATGTTCTTTCTTCTTGGCCTTCACAGTATCTGGAGAAACCGCATGGCTGTAAGGAATTGTGATATAAATGTGAGAACAGTAAACTCATATTTTGCTGAAAATATCAGTAAACTACGGGAAGTGCTTCAGAAGTTAGCGTATGACGATGATCTGTTGTCATTGATGGATGCCCTTGCCAAAATGAAAGTTTTGTAATCTCAACCGCAAGCTCCAAGCGCAGCGGTGGGAAAGTGAAAATTGTCAGGTGGTGGGAGCAGTGTGTATTGATGTTTTGTTGATTGCCTGGAAATAAAGAAAAAAATCGAATTCATGGCTGAGCGGTAGCGTCTGCGTCTCACACTCCGGAGACCCTGGTTCGATTCCCACACAACCATCTTGCAAGCTGTTTTTATTTATGAATTGCCTTCCGGGATTTTTCGCTCATGGCCGACGACACCGGCTTCTGTGCGACACGAGGTCCTTAACGCTATCGCGTTAGAAGCGAGCAGGCATCGTACAGACACTTGTAGCATTCCTCTCAAAGGCGCAACACTTTCTCACGATATAAAGTATTTATTTCCATAAATACTTGATGAGTATTTTTATATAAGTATATTCACGGTTGTTATTAATGTTGAGAAAATAATTATTCTATGGCGCTTAATCAGGAACAGAACTGCAAAAGAATTAACACCCTGGTCTGCCCTGGTGGGAAACCGTGCTTCAATCTCAAAGACATGCAAAGCTTATGTAATGTGTGTGCTTTACGTAAGATACTACCAAAAGAAAATTAGATTTTATGCCATAATATTTTAGTGTAACTTCGTTTGCTGCACCGCAAGCAAACGCCGCTACTCTAAATATCGAAGTCCATCCGAAGCCGGTACTTGCCATCATTCCCATGTAGGTTGAGGCAACGCTCAGGAGAGGCCCGTAGACAGTAGCGCCACATTTCCCACTAGGGTATTTATTTAGAAACTCTATGCGCCCAGACCACACTATATGTGGTGTACACAACATAGTCATTTTTGCAGGAAATATGGTGTACACAGTGGCGTAGCCAGAAATTTCGTTCGGGAGGGGCTTACGTTGCAGCTCGGCATCCTCCTTAAGAGGAAGCTTTAGCTCGGGTGCTCCTATCTAAATACACGTAGAACGGGAATTCGTTTTTCTCGGCAACCACTGCACCAAATTTGACGAAGTTTGTTGCATTTACAAGAAAAACTTGGAGGTGTGTGTGTGTGGGGGGGGGGGGGGTTCTAGCGACTGTTGGTTTCGAATTTATCATTTAGTTCGTCAATGTTTTATTAAAAATTGGCCAAAATCTCAGATTTTCAGAAAGCGAAACTATCAAGTGTAAAACTCTAACTCAACTCTGTAACTCAATGAAAAATGATATCACAATTCTGTGAATCTCATCTAATAGCACAGATACAGCGGACAAAATTGATGCGTTACACAAGAATCCCAAAAAAGTTAGTATTATGGAAACACGGCTTTTGCAGAACCCTTGTACACAACGTAACCAATTCACGTAAGATACAAATTGACATACCAAATTTGTCCACTTTGACTGTTATAATAGATGCCGTTGACAGAACCGCTATATCTGTTCAGGATGCAGAGCTGTTAGTTTGTAAACGTCGTGCTCCTATTTCTTTCGAACTTTCAAATTTTTCTATATATTTTAAACAAAATTCAGGCCCTAAATCGAAATTCTGCTTCCAACAGACATTACAATTTAACTTTCTCTCTCAACTGCAACAAATTTATTTGAAAGCAATCCAGAGGTTATCTCAGAAAAGCGTTTCTGCGTTTTACATGTATTTGAATAGGCCGCGTCCGAGTGGGGCCCAAGCTAAAGATTCCTCTTAAACAATTTGTCGAGGGATCAAATACATGAATAATAATTGCATTGCCATTGCCAAAGACGCTGTAAACGAATTATTGTACGCTACGTACCGTAAAAACAAGTAAAATACATCATTCTTCATACAAATATACTCGTATGTGCCAAAAATTGTGTCCGAAATAACTGATATCAATGCTTCCATATTTTTGTCCATTTAATAAGTAAAGAAAATATCACACCAACTTTAGAACTGTATCAGTTCGAAACCAGCAAAGCAGTGCATGCCACTAATATGAAAAATGTAAAGAGTATGAAATGGACAAGATGAGGACAAATATGTTAATGAAACTTTGTCATTCAAAAACCGTGTTTACATTCATGTACGTATGCAACGGCCAGTACAAAATATCAGTGACGTTGGCATTTGTTTCAATGTATCACGCAGGAGCAGCTGTCACCTGTCGTGTATCGTGAGCAATTGCACCGAAATTATAGTCGCAACAGAGAGCACGTTTAAAAAGCAGGAGTTCTGTAAAATATACGAAGGCGAGTCAAATGAAAGTGAGCGAATGCGAAAATGCGACAAACGGGGTGCCTTATTTAAAAGAAATCTTCATAAGCATTTAGACATTTGTCCCATTGACTAAGGAGTCACGTGATTCCGGTGTCATAAAATTCCTTGGGTGGCTGCTTCAAAAAGTCTGGAACTTACTCTTTCACGTCACCGTTCGACACGAATGCGGCTTCCTTGAGCAGTCTTTTTTTTTCGGTTTCCACAAAATGTGGGTGTCGCAAGGCGACAGGTGTGGGCTGTGTGGCGGATGTTGCAGCGTTTCCCACTTGAACGTTGCCAGTTTTGTATTAAATACATCAGTGATTTGGGGACGGGCATTGTCGTGGAACAAGATGACTCCATTACTCAATTTTCCACGTCATTTGTTCTTGATTGCAACACGCAGCCGTTCCGGCGTTTCACAGTATCGGAAACAATTGATAGTCTCTCAAGACTTAGCAAATTCTATCCGTAATGGTCCCTGCCGATCGAAAAAAAAAGTCAACAGCACCTTTCCGGCGGAAATGATGGCCTTTGCTTTCTTTGGGCGTGGTGAATTCGAATTAATGTTTCCACTGCAAGCTTTGCCGTCGTGTTTCAGGCTCGTAGTAGTGGCACCATGGTTCGTCCCCGATCACAATCGCAGACGAGAAGTCGTCACCCTCATTGTGATACCGGATTAGATCAGTCAAGGCAGCGCCGAACGTCTCCGTCTTCTGGCGGTAGTTCAATATCTTGGGCATCCATTGTGCACACAAAAGCCGATGACAGAGATGTTCATGAATTATGGCGTGAACCGAATCGTGACTGATGTTCAGACGCTCCGCCAGTTCATCGATGCTTATCCTCCGCGCTTGTCTCATCACCGCATCAACTTTTGCAATTTTGTTAAGGGTGATTTCACAGTGGCTTTAGTCCCCTCTTGGATTGTCTTTGCAACTTTCACGTCCTCCTTTGAACCATTTGCTCCAGCGCTTCATAGTGGCCAATGAAATGCCATGTTCAACGTACACGGCAGCCATACGGCGACTAACTTCTTTTTACGAAACACCTTCAGCAGTCAAAAACTTCATGGCACCCCGCTGTTTAACTTTTGGAGTTTCCAATATGTCACGCAACCATGTTCAACCGAATGTATGAGAGCATTACAGAACCTTTATCCTTACACCTACGTGTCACTTTTGTAAATAAGACATCCCTCTCTTGTACACACATGCCTCGCAGATAATAAACCGAACCATTATTGCGCGGTGTGGGTAGGTTCACTTTCATTTGACTAGCCCTCGTACATTAGAAATGGGAAGATACAATGGGATATGCAAATGCGAAGATAGAGCTTGATAAAGGGGAAAATAGTGTCACTGGAAACAAAGTTCACTGCACGTATACACAATATCTCCCCACAAGATATTTAAATATACGTATAAGTCTGCAATAAATGTACGGATCTAAGAAAAAGGCATGGTGTATAATGCGTCAAACGAATCAAATAAGCGCTTTAATCAGCGCTTGTCTGTGGTATTTGTTTTCTTGTGTCCTCGTCTTTTTCGCGCTGTTACACCTCAGTTCTAAGTATGAACCAACTAGCCCTCATCAAGATCTTACTAATGCAAATAAACATGTTCCGCAATCACAGATTCACATAATCCTAGATACCGCCCCCATCCCATCCACTCCCCCGGATGTATCACGCGCGACGGAAGATGACTAGCTTGCTCTCCGCTTTTCTCCTTTGCGCACACAAAACTGAGTCACCATCGTCGGCTCACCCATTCCAGCCCCCCCCCCCCCTACCCGTACGCTTTCAATCGCACATACGGCATGCGGTGGTCGGTAAAGATGTTAGCGCGCTTGGACTTTATACGAAACATGAGGGCGACGGTGACGGCAGGAATGCGCTTGGAGTGTCCATGTAATTGCTATCGCAATAATATAATAAGAGTATCCGGCAACTGAAGCGTCTCGTGGCCCATTACTTTCCGCATTGGAAGAAGTAACGAAATCGAACTTTCACCATGCAACAATTCGCTGCGCCGCAAAAATGTATTTTTTTTTCTTTTGAGGGGCGGGGGCACCGAAATTGAAAACACCAAGGAAAATATGTTGGCCACAATTGAATGCCTGCTTTGCGCACCTAATGTGGCTACCAAAGGAACATAAAAAAAAAGCGTGAGACGCTTGGTCCACAGAGAACGACACGCATACTGCTCGGTATCCTACACCGGCGAGCCAAGACTTTCTGGAGAGGTTGCCCTCAAGCTAACGCGGTGCAATCCGTTGAGTCCCCACAGTGATGGCGGCGAGCGATCATTGTTGCCTTTTTTCGTCTGCTAGCCAGAAAGCGTCTAAAACTCTGCCAGGCGAAAGTCCACTCGGCCAGAGCAAATCGAACACGCACCGAAGTGCTCCGCGTGGGGGTCAGGGCAACACGAGAACAACGTATCCGCTCTGGCTGCCTTTCGCAGCCCGCGGGTAGGGTAGCAATGACCAAAAAAATTGAAGACGCTCAATGTGCCTTAGCGAATAAAGGTCAAAGTGGGAAAAATAAATAAGAACGTAGTTACCTTGGCTGGCTTTAGTGTCTTAACATGGATGCTTTGGCGTAGATGAAAAAAAAAATTGATATTTTGTTTTGTGTGTGACATGACTGCACAAATGAACCACCACAACGCTTCGTCTCATTAGACCTCGCTGCGTCCTTTGTCAACTTGTCTAATAGTGTGTTGATTTGGCTTGTCCCGTTGTATGTTCCAATGCAAGACTTTAGAAAAGTCAATGCACCTTTGGCGTCAAATGTTTATAACAGCATTGGACCCACAAAGTTCCGCAAATGAAACTCTAAAACACTACTTGGGAAATGTCAATGCACTTTTCACGTCAAACGTTTATGAGATTTATACCCATAAAGTTTCGAAATTGATATCCATGCGCTCCGTAGATTCCACGGCCTCCACGAGATGCCGCGGTGAGCCCGTTTGTCATCAAAACGCCATTGAAACTTTGTGCTCGGATGGGGCTGCTTGCGTTATGTAACTCCCGGTACATGGGCGTTGCCACGAAAGCAAGCCCGAGTTTGCAATTTTCGCCGTGAAATGTCCTTTCGAGCACCAAAAAGACATTCTAGACGAAACCCCGAATGATTTCTGGTGCCGGGGGTTGCTTTGGTCGGCGGTGCATTGACAGCACGAAAAAATTTCGGGGGGGGGGGGGGCTGAAGCCCCAAAAGACCCCCCCACGCCCTGGCTACGCCCCTGGGTGTACACCATGTTATGGGACGCACACAGCTGCGCACAACAGGAACGTTAGCGTTTGTGCGCACAACTCTGCCCTAACTCTGCTGCCGAGTCGATGGAGGCTAGCGTCCTCTTGGCATCGTCGTTTTTTTGCCCACATACCACACTGCGTGCCTCTCTTGTCCCTGGAGACGATTATTGTATAAAACTCTATGTGCTGAACCGCCCCGATTGCAGCTCCCGTAGACGCTAGCTTTAGAGTTCTCTCTAGTAATTATTGTATGAAACTCTATGCTGGAGACCTTTTAGCTCTCCCCTAGCGCACCGCACGTGCTGTGAAAGCACGGTGGCAGCGGCGGCGCCAACGGCGCGAACGCACATCCATTCTCCAATAAAACTGCTGTAGCTGTAATACACCCGCCGAACAGAGCTTAAATTTAGGACAAATTTGTTATTTTGTGGCGCAATGGACAAATACGGCCAAAGAGCGCCAGGATAGTGTTGATGAGTTGGCAATTTAGTTACGAATCATGACAGGCTCATGTGACGTGGCTATGAAGGGGCCTTAAAGCAGTCGCTGTAGAATGCGTCAAATGTACATATGTAACCAGATTATGCGCATGACTTACAAAGTGTACTAATAACACGAAAGATGTACAGCAAAAGGCTGCTATGACATGCTAAAATAATTCAGCGGTAAAAGTTTGTGAGAAGCACTACCGCCTTAACAGAGTCCTTTAAACCCAAGGGCCTCGAGGCACAGGCATACAAAACCATTGTCGCAGCAGCATCCTCCGGCGAGAGGATGCGCTACAAACTTTTTGGGTTAATAACATGTAATACAACATCATTCTAATAGTGGGTGTACGACGTTGTACACAGTGCTCCATGTCACGATCCACCCCAGGTCGTGAACAAGGGAGTGCTTGTGGCACCCTCCGATAGACGGACGCTCCGCAGCGTGGTGGGGCTGAACGATGACTGACCGGCAAGCAGCCGTGCTCGTCGGTTATTATTGTGGTGCGGTGACCAATGTTGCCTTCCGAGCTTTAGCAGGCCACCGAGTTTGAGCAGGCGAACCAAGATTATGCCCGAGGGGGCGTCACATACTTGCTACACCCCCTTACCCCCAGTTTGTTAAATGAAAAACAAACGTCAATGTTCACGCTCTGCCTCCACCCTAGCTGGGTCGACGGTGCCTGCTATCCAGGCGAGTAACGGTCTGGTGGCCTCCGCCGTCGAGTACACCACCTGGGCACCGGTGTTGGCGGGTCGGGTGTGGCAACACCGGGTGCTGCCTGAGCCAGCCTTGCTCCATCCGGAGCGTTCGTAGTGGTCGGCCTTGCGAGTGGTGCTGGGCTCGACACCGGTCCAACGGGTGCCGCACCACTGGCAACGGTTGCCGCCTCTGAGGTGGGTGGTGCTCTGCTGGGAGCGACTGGTGCTGCCGCTAGTCCTCCTGCGGGCTGGACCTCAGTGGCAGTCGAGGGTGCTGGCCAGGTCCCGAGGCGTGGCCTGACATGGTCGGCGTGTCTGTGCCACATGCCCCGTCTGGCATGCACACGAGCAGCGATGAGGCGCTGGCAGGAGACACCACCTGTCCGGCAGACCAGGGTGGGCCAGGACGGAAGTTCCTGGCAAAAACTCGAACTCCCGACTCTGGCAAAGGTCCGGGACGGCGCCCTTGGTCAGCAGCCAGCTTCTGCTTCAGCTTCTGCGTCTCTGATTGGGCCTCGCGCAGCTTGCGCTTGCTGCGGGAGACCTCGCTCTTGAGCTGCCTGTTGTGGCTCTGCAGGTCCTCCAAGCGCAGGGAGGCTGCTCCGCCCCCACCACCAGAGCCCCCAAAATCCACATGTAGGCGGGACCAGGGTCTCTGTGGGAACGGCCACGGGGTGCTTTCCACAATACGCGAGGCTCGCTGATGCTCCTGGCAGATTTGGCAGCTCTGCACCATATGGAGGCTGGCTTCTGGGTACTCTGGCAGACAAATGCCCAGTACATGAATCCAGTTTCGGCCCAGCAGCGTCGGCGACGACCCCTTTGTTAAGTAAAGGGGAAGGGTTGCCTCCCTGTCGCCAAAGCGAACGCTGACCTGTGCCTGACCCTGGACCTGGGAGAGCTGCCCGGAGGAGCTGTGCAGCATCACGCCCGAAGCCTCGACGGACACGCCGGCGAAAGTACGCTTGAAAAGCTTCCCGGCCATTACAGACGCGCTGGCCCCTGTGTCCAGCTCCATGGAAATGGGGTGCCCGCAGATTTCGACGGTCAGCATGTATGGCGGCACAGACGACGGTACAAAGCCTGTGTGCCACATGTCGAAAATCGGCGGGTCCTCAGCCACGAAGGTGGAGCCTGGCCGCGGAAGAACTTGAGCCTGCTGCCACACGCTTCCGCCGCATACGCTTGCGACGGCTACCCTGGCCGTGAGCTTGTCTGGTACCTGGGCTTGAATCAGGCTGCTGCTGCTGCTGTTGGCTGTTCGTCCTCCCCCTTCGGCATACACGTGCCAGGTGCCCAGTTTTCCCGCACGTAAAGCATTGTGCTCGAGAAAACTGGCACTGTGAGGGGGGTGCGCACCACCACAGCGACCGCAGGTCCTTTGACTGCCCTTTGTCGCGAACTTGTTGACCGCCGCTTCCTCCGACGGTGAGCCAGTCGCACGGGCAATCTCGCCGGCGCCCTTGGCGGCAGCTTTCATTGCCAGCGCTGCCTTCACGGCGTCGTCCAGCGAGGGGTCGGGAAGCTCCAAGAGTCGCGTCTGCATTGTGGGGTTGTTGATTCCGCAGACGAAACGGTCCCGCAGCAGCGAGTCCAGCTGGTCTCCGAAGGCGCAGGCACTCGCTAACCCTCGTAGCGGAGCAACGAATTGCCCGAGGGTCTCTCCTTCCCGGTGGCTCCGGTTGTTAAAGCGGAAACGCTCCATTAATGTAGACGGTGCTGGGTTAAAATGTGAGCGCAGTATGGCAAGCAGCTCACCCAGCGTCTTAACGTGCGGCGTGGCTGGCTTGAGAAGGTCGAGCAAGAGGCTGAAGAAACGGGTCCCGCAGCTGGCCAGGAAAATGTCCCGCTGTTTGGCCTCGGGTGTGTCGCTTGCCCGGAAGAACACGTGGACTTACTCCTCGTAAATTTGCCAGGCGGACCCGTCTCCCTCGAATGGCTCGAGCCATCCGTACAGCGGCATGGCGACAGCAACGGGGGGCGGTGTTTCGGCGCTCGCGGCGGCGTGGAACGCTCCGTAGGTACTCGTCGCCAGCCTCGTCAGTGTCACGAGGATCCCATCCTCGTCGCCAGTGTCACGATCCACCCCGGGTGGTGAACAAATTAAGGGAGTGCTTGTGGCACCCTCCGATAGACGGACGCGCCGCAGCGTCGTGGTGCTGAACGATGACTGACCGGCGAGCAGCCGTGCTCGTCGGTGTTTATTGTGGTGCGGTGACCAATGTTGCCTGTCGAGCTTTAGCAGGCCACCGAGTTAGGCGGGCGAACCAAGATTATGCCCAAGGGAGAGTCACACACTTGCTACACTCCACCACTTGTCAAATGAATCATGTGAATTCACTGGTTACTGCAGTATTTGTTGCACTGATCTGAGTATTGTCATGCTATTTTGTTTGCCTTCCTCGCTCTGTATTCTGATGTGTTTTATGCGAAGCATACTAGCCGCACAACCACGCTCTTCCTTGCTGCGCCGCGCGCGGCCGCGTAGCTACCATATGACATCATAACACCTGCAAAGCGGTCGCATAAGCTTCGCGTTCAAGAGTGGAACGCGACAGCTTTCCCGTCGACCCGCCAAGGGGTGTAAGACAATGGGCTACGGCGCAGCAACTACGCGCCCCGCATCGGATGCGGTGAGCGTCGAGCAACGCAGCGTTCGGCGCGACAACGAAATGTGCGCCTGAGCAAGCGACGCACGCCTGAGCCTTAGAAACAGCTCGTTTCTAAGGCAACAACGCGTTCACTAGAGGCGCTTTTGTACCGCTTTGAAGCATCGAACTCGTGGCTCAGTGGCAGATCCGCCTTACTGGTTGGGTATTCTTGATGGATTAGTGAATTTCAAGAAATTTTAGCTTGTCACGTTGGTCCAAGTAGGCCAACATGTTTTTATGTATGTATGTCATTTTGTGAATAAAGAAAAAAAAACTCGTGGCTCAGTGGTAACGTCTCCGTCTCACACTCCGGAGACCCTGGTTCGATTCCCACCCAGCCCATCTTCCAAGTTATTTTTCATTCATGAAGTGCCTGCTGAAATTTATCGGTCACGGCCTACGCCGCAGACGCCGACACAGACGCCGACGACACCGGCTTTTCTGCGACACGAGCTCCTTAACGCTGTCGCGTTAAAATAAAGGCTAGTATGCTTCGCATCCTGGGCTTAACCTTAGCAAAGCCACAGCCATTTTTTTATATGTAACTTGGGTTCTGTGTCTCTCTTTATTTTGCCACTACTTATTTCTACGTTCCGTAATATTTAATGTGCGCGCATGCCTGTGTGTATATCTGCCGGTTCCGCTGCCTGTCGGGCTCTGCCACTCAAGCCCAGTGAGGCTTTGGCTGGCCGGATGTTTGTACATTTTTAGTACTTGGCGCAATAAAGTATTATTATTATTATTATTATTATTATTATTATTATTATTATAATTCAAGGAATATGGAAATTCTTTAGCGTCAAAACAGTCAGCCAGAACCGTGTAGCCGACGTGGCGTCGGCGATTCCTTCGCCGGCTCTCGTGCGCGTCAGACGCTGGGATCATGTGCTCTCTGCGAGCGGTGTCAGCGGCCGCAGCCCGTTCTACAGTTTCTCCTGAGCACTACAAGATTACTCTGCCCCAACTGCCAACCTGAAATTATTCCCTCAACACTGTTTTTCTGCATTGTGATGTGTCTGCCAGGCAATACCGAATCAAAGATTTTGAAGAAGGAATTGAGCGCCTACCAGTAGTCAACGATGTAGCGTCGATAGGTGCCTACCAGATTAATCACGTCTGGGCGCTAACCACATGTTCAATGGCCGCAAAGCAAGTGCTCGTAGAAGCAAACGAACTGTGCATCAAAGGTAAAAGATGTCATCGATCCGAACGACAGTCAGGTGAGGGTCAAACTTCATTAGCTTCCTTAGCATATCAGTGACGATGCCGTACGCAAAGCATTGGAACCATATGGAAAAATTGAAGAAATGAGTAGGGAAACATGGCTGACCAGGAAATTCAATGGTGCCCATACCTCACCTAGGTCGGCGATTTTGAGACTGAAACGCGGATTTACTGTGGGATCGCTCCCGCATCAGATTCATATTCAGGGCAGCAACACTGGATGACCAATCTAGTGTTTGAGATGCAAGAGATCGGGCCATATAAGAAAGGAATGTCGTATCCCACGGTGTTCTGCATGCCGCAAGTTTGGCCATGAAGCCGACGACTGCAAGAAAACTTACGCTACCATGACACGGGAGAATGGCGAGAACGACAACCCAGATGCGCTCATGGACAAGGATGAAGCTGTAGAAACACTGCAGCCTCGTAACCATAATATTTCCTCATGGGTGCCTGAACCTGAAACACCAGCCAAGCAACTGAGAATGCCGACTCTCCAGTGAAAGGCTGCGGCAGTTCTTCGCCAGCTGCCTCTGTAAAATCTGATAAAACTCGGAGGATCCGCAAGAAGCATGCAGTGTAGCGTTTCAAGCTACGTGCCCTTCAGTGTCAGTGGAGTCGGCGACGGCGTCTGAAGTGATCTACCCAGCAAAACTAGAACGCCCAGAGACGCCCATGGCGTCTGACGACGCGGTCTCCGCGATGGAAGCAGAGGCTGTGGTCCTAGGAGCAGAACGTCCCAAGACGTCAGCGGCTTTCGAAGACCCAAGCTTTCCGATGGTGTGGTGGTGGTACAAACTTTATTTAGTGGAGGCCAAAAAATGAAAAGAAAATTAAGATGCCGCCGTTCCTTGGGTGGCCTACAGGCTGCCGGTCGTGGCCACCAGATCATGCCTGGCCGCGACTTCCGCTGCCCAGATCGTTAGCCGTGGATGGACATCCTGCTCCGAGCTGGCCAAAGCAGCCTCCCACAGCTGCGGACTAGATACATGCCAAGAGGCAGGGGGAGAATGTTACGGACATGAATAGAGAATATGAGCATATTCTGTTCGTGGGTGTCTGCAGAGCGTGCATTCGGGTTAGAAGGCACCGGGGTGAATAACGGCAAGCCGGGCAGGAGAGTAAAGTGGGCCTGTAAATTGGGCCACGCGCTCTGTTGGAGCTTAGACAGGGATTTGTGAGGGCGATGGAGGGATAGGCGTGAGTTGCGGTAATGAAGGGTGATGTCATGGAAGGTGAGGATGGAGTCACGCGTGTCCTTCCCAGAGTGGAGGGGGGTAGCTTGGTCTGTCATCTCGCGAGCGATGGAATTTGCCACCTCGTTGCCAGGGTGCCCCGCGTGAGCCGGAAGCCAGAGGAGTTTGATACGACGAGAAGGCGGAGGGGAGTGCTCAAGGATGCTGAGCGCAGAGGAGGAGATGCGACCCTTCGCAAAACGTTTTGTTGGACTAGTTGGTGCATGTTACTGAATATATTATAGCGCCAAACACACGACACAAGAAGAGACACGGACGAGCGCTTACCCTTCCTAAAGTTGTGGACTGCAGCTTTGTTGTCGCTGAATATGAAACGGGCCGGGGCAGTGGCAATGGCGAGCGCAATAGCCACTTCCTCTGCGGCAGCGGAGGTGGAAGCAGGTGTAGTGGCAACGGTAAGGGGAGGAAGTGTATGGGAAGTGGTGGCAAGGGCGTAGGCGGGGTGGGAATTGTGCGGCACCGCATCGACATACGCAGCATTGGACTGTGTGCAATACAGGTGCCAGATGATGGAGGCGCGGGCAGAGTGGCGGGAGGCGTGATTCTCAGGGCGCATGTACCTAGGAACAGGGTTGACAGTTAGCACGAAGATACAGAGAGGGTAAGGGGTGGGTTACACAGGCAGGGGTCAAAGGGGTCAAGCGGGATGGAAAAGACAACGCTCTACCAAAAGGGGGTGCGAGAAAGGCGGTCGAGTTGTGCCGTGCGATGGTCTTCCACAAGCTCTGAAAGGGTATTGTGGACGCTTAAGTTACCTTAGCGTAAGTCCACTCGGAAGGCAGAGTGCTTTCATGCCACTGTTTGTTAAAGAGGTCAGTGATGGCCTTGACGGATGGGGTGCCAAGATTACGGAGGGCCTTGTTAGAGATTTGGCCGGCCCCCGGTGTGGAGGTGTTGCGGAGCTTCTGCAGCGCGGCACGAACCTCGCCGAGGGTAATATCTGAGTCGAGCGCAGAATTAAGGTTGCCGGTGTAGGAAGGGAGAGAGGAAGGGAGGTTGGTGCAGATATAGCGATCACGAAGAGCAAGAAGAAAGTCGGAATAAGAGAGTGGAGATGAGTGAAGGAGGAGCGTCACGTCCCTTCTGTGCGAGGCCTTGGAATGCGACGGGTCAAGGAGGACACGCAGGAGAGCCAACGTCTCATACACCAGCGCATGGCCCGTGGTTACCAGCCATGCGCTCGCAGGTCTGGCCCCACTGCTGCCTGGTGAGAGAGGAGCAGTGCTCCTCCATGTCCATTGCCAGGCGAGCAAGGCGGAGGCGCAGCGAGCGGTTGTGTTTCTGGAAAAGCCAGCGGCGGTGCAGGTAGTGATACGCCTCCCAGAGGTGCAGTAGGGGACTATGAGCCGTGTAGGAGTGAGGAGAAGTGGGGAAAGAGGAGGTGGCAGAGGAAATATCCTGAAGCAAGTTGGTGGTCCACTGAGAAAGGTCTGAGATGAAGGTGCAGGCCCGTTGCCGCGACTGGCAGAGGCGATCCCAATCCACCACCTGCACCAGGCGCTTGCGGGAGGAAGATAGGGTGGGAAAGGAGAAAGAGACGAAGAGGATATAGTGATCACTACCGAGTGAGACCCAAGCGCTCGTCAACACCGATCGGGGATATTTTTGCAGATGCCAATTAGTGCCCCGTTGTACGCTGGAGCCAATGCGGGTGGGTTCCGAGAAATCGTTAAAGACGGTCAACTCTTCCTTCTGCACGAAGGTCCATAGCGGCAGACCCTTCCTGCAATTCTTGGAGTAGCCCCAACTTACGTGATGAGCGTTGAAATCCCCAAGAATCAGGAGTGTGTTCCGGTTCGCGCGTGAGATGGCGTTGCGAAGAAGGAGGAGGAGAGGAGCTGCAGTTGTGCGAGGAGGGCTCTATACATTAAGGACAAAAAGGCTGGCATCTTGCCGCCTCCGAGGAAGGAGTTCCAAGAAGAGGTGAGTGCACTCCGGAACGTCGAGCGGATGCTCGATTGCCATGTGGGCGTGATGAACTAGCGTGGCAACGCTCGGAGGTGAAGGGGAAGCAGGGTGGAAAGCTGTGTAGTCACGTAGTTTCACTGGGGAGAAGGTTTCTTGAAAGGCGATGATAGCGGGAAGGTCGGAGGGAGGGATGCTCTGAAGGTGGAGCCGCAGTGTGTTCCGCTTTGCGCGGAAGCCGCGGCAGTTCCACTGCCAGAAATTAAGGCGCGGAGGGTGTCTGGCCATCTTGAGGCCGGGGTGCCCCTGCTGGTGCACGGTGTTTGGGAGATGAGGATGAGGGGAGGAAGGATGAGACATTAATGGTCATCTGGGCAACATCGGCCTCGAGGGAACTCTCGCGGGCCTCAATTTTGGCCACGCGGTTATTAATTTGAGCCATCCAGGCCTGTCCGTACGCAGTGCTGTAATGGCCGCCATGAGGCGTCGTTCATGTGCCTCGAGGAACGAGGCCGTGTGGCGGATGAGAGCCTCCATCTGCGGGGTGGGGGCACGTTCGGTAGAGGAGCGCCTCTTATGTGGAGGGCTGCGAGAGGGGGAGGCGGCACGGCAAGACGCGGCCGAAGAGGAGGCGGACATAGGGGCGGGAGGTGGTGGCGTTGGTGACGGGAGAGCAATGGGTTGTGAGGTTTGGTGAGGAGAAGAGGTGGGGAGGTGGGGGGGCGCGAGCAGCGCCTGCAGTTCCTGCAGCTGTCCTTTTAGTAAGGCAATCTGGTTGCTCTGGGCTGCGATTTGAGCTTTGAGCTTTTCTTTTTCGGGGTCGAGTGTGGCAGGCTGCGATCACCAGCTCACCTGGGAAGCAGTCGATGGGTGCCCCGGTAGCGATGGAAATGAGACGGAGCGGCGGTAATTGAAGCGGGGACGCCGGAGGCGTACCATTCCCTGGAGTCTGAGCCGGAGGACGGAAACAATAGGGCTACAAGGATGCCTGGGCTTTGTTCGGACGAGGATGAAGGCACGTCAGGGAACCTCGCAGATATGAGAAGCACGGTGCCAAAAGCGAAACCGAAAGCGGCCATGAAGAGGAACTGCGTAAACACGGCTCCTCGGATACAATCCGTGGAGAAACGTCACAAACGCTCCTTGTAGCCTGTGAAGTCACGCCTCAAAAGTATGCATCATTGGCCGGAGTAACGGCAGCTTTAGCGGTACGGCTTAGTTAAAGCTAGGAACCTTCAAGTGCGTGAGCTTGGTCGGAAGCAGGAGAAGGCAATGGTTTCTAAATCTACTACGGGAAAAAATGTTGACATTGCATTTAATCTGGACACAAAACATTCATCGAGTGCGCAGTTGGAATAGATGGACAACTTCGTTCGCAACCATTACGCGTGTAATTTTTCGCCTGCTTGTAGATGCAATGGAGCGACGCCAATTCTGGCAAAGAAACATTCAGTAGTACTAGTACACCAGGCCGCGACTTGATCCCGTGACCTCGTGCTTAGCGGCGCAACACCATAGCCATTAAGCCACCGCAGGGGGTTGAGCAAGCGTGCTCTCAACCTCACAGCTACCATTCACAGTGCAGAGTAAAGTTGGCGCTGCGGTCGCTTGTTAACGCATTATCGCCAGTTACATGTGTGACGTGCGCGAAATGTAGTGTGATGCCGCATACTTGTATTCGTGTAAGTGCGGCTAATAGAAAGGCAGCAAGCTTGCCTTCATTCAAAGCCGGTAGTCGCTGAATACAATTTATGCGCTCGAGTTTGCCTGAAGCTTAAGCGAAAGGGACATGTATACCATATTCATACAAACACAATGTAATTATCGTCAGCCGAAGTTTTTTAGGCCACAGAATTTTCGAAAAACGCCTGTGTCAGGTAATTCTAATCTTTAGTTGGGTTACTCCGAGACGAACAAGACATGCATGACAAATTGAAATTCATAATTCACGATTTCATGCAAATGTACTCATTATCATAATCATCATCATCATCAACCTGGTTACGCCCACTGCAGGGCAAAGGCCTCTCCCATACTTCTCCAACTACCTCGGTCATGTACTAATTGCGGCCATGTTCTCCCTGCAAACTTCTTAATCTCATCCACCCACCTAACTTTCTGCCGCCCACTGCTACGCTTCCCTTCCCTTGGAATACAGTCCGTAACGCTTAATGATCGTCGGTTAACTTCCCTCCTCATAACATGTCCTGCTCATGCTCATTTCTTTTTCTTGATTTCAACTAAGATGTCATTACCTCAGGTTTGTTCCCTCACCCAATCTCCTCTTTTCTTATCCCTTCACGTCACACCCATCATTCTTCTTTGCATAGCTCGTTACGTCGTCCTCAATTTAAGTAGAACCTTCTTCGTAAGCTTCCAGGTTTCTGCCCAGTACGTGAGTACTTGTAAGACACAGCTCTTATATACTGTTCTCTTGAGGGGTAATGGCAACCCGCTGTTCGTGATCTGAGAATGCCTGCCAAACGCACTCCAGCCCATTCTTATTCTTCTGATTATTTCAATCTCATAATCCGGAACCGCGGTCACTACCTGCCCTGGTAGATTCCCTTACCACTTCCAGAGTCTCGCTACCTATCGTGCACTGAAGTTCTCTTCCGAGACTGTTAAACATTAATTTAGTTTTCTGCAGAAAAATTTTTAGACCCACCCTTCTGCTTTGCCTCTCCAGGTCAGTGAGCATGCATTACAATTGGTCCCCTGAGTTACTAAGCAAGGCAATATCATAAGCGAATCGCAAGTTACTAAGGTATTCTCCATTAACTCTTATCTCCAATTCTTCCCAATCCAGGCCATTGAATACGCCTTGTAAACACGATTTGAATAGCATTGGAGCGATCCTATCTGCTAGCCTGACGCCTTTCTTTATTGGGATTTTTTTTTATGGAGGACTACGGTGGTTGTGGAGCCGCTATTGATATCTTTCAGTATTTTTACATACGGCTTGTCTGCACCCTGATTCCGTAATGCCTGCATGACTGCTGAGGTTTCGACTGAATCAAACGCTTTCACGTAATCAATGAAAGCTCTATATAAGCGTTTGTTATATTCCGCACATTTCTCTATCACTTGATTGATAGCGTGAATATGGTCTATTGTTGAGCAGCCTTTACGGAATCCTGCCTGGTCCTTTGGTTGACAGAAGTCTGATGTGTTCCTGATTCTATTTGCGATTACCTTAGTAAATACTTTGTATGCAACGGACAGT
Source organism: Dermacentor albipictus (assembly GCF_038994185.2). NCBI lineage: Eukaryota > Metazoa > Arthropoda > Arachnida > Ixodida > Ixodidae > Dermacentor > Dermacentor albipictus. The sequence continues at coordinate 6,418,932 of NW_027225570.1, read as the reverse complement.
GCGCTGATCGGTATATCATTTTTCAAGTCTTTGGCGTCCCCTTTCCTATGGTTTAGGATTATGTTAGCGTTCTTCCGAGATTCCGGTACGCTCGAGGTCATGAGGTATTGCGTATACAGGGTGGCCAGTTTCTCTAGAACAATCTGCCCACCATCCTTCAACAAATCTGCGGTTACAGATCTGCGGTTACCCCGTTCGCATAGCTCCCAAGGCGTTCTTTATTTCTTCCGGCGTTGATTGTGGGATTTCAAATTCCTCTAGACTATTCTCTCTCACATTATCTTCGTGGGTGCCACTGGTACTGTATAAATCTCTACAGAACTCCTCAGCCACTTGAACTACGTTGGGTGTAAGGAGGCGACAGTGACGTGCTACATGTCCTGCACGGCCACAATAAAAACAACTCGGGCGATTGTCTTCCGTGCGCCAATGATCTTGAGGTCGTGCATACTGCACCAGTGGCCGGACTGGAGCGGATACGGGCGGGCGCAAAGGCGGGCGAAGGGGACCGTAGGTTTGGTGTGCAGGCCTCGAAGCGACTTCGGCGTACGTCAGGGGAGCGGCAACCGGAGCCTGATAGAGAGAAGGTGGAATGTGGTCGGCTACCTGCTCCTTGATGACATATCGGGGTGCGGGCGCCAACGGAGAATTTGACTGGCCATGTGTAAGGAGAATCAGAGAAAGCTGACGAGCCGCCTCTTCACGGACGAACTCCTTCATCTGTAGCAGTAGCGACGTGTTATCCGGGGAAACAGCCAAGCTCGACATTGAAGTCGCCTGAGGAGGAGATTGGTGGGTGGCTATGCGTTGTTTGCGGAGTTCGTCGAAGCTTTGGCAGAGACTGTCGCCGGATTTTTCGTCAACAGCATCTGGAAGGCGTCGTCTTCAATGCCTTTTAAAACATGGCGGATCTTCTCGGTATCAGCCATTGTGACGTCAATGCGGTTGCAGAGGTCGACAACATCTTCTATATAACTTGTAAATGTCTCCCCGCACTGTTGCGCACGACTGCGCAAACGTTGCTCGGCGCGAAGCTTGCGAACGGCGGGGCGCCCGAATACCTCCGTCACGTTAGTTTTGAAGGCTGTCCACGTCGTGAGATCACGCTCATGGTTGCGGTGCCACACGCTGGCTACACCGCTCAAGTAAAAGGATACGTAATTCAGTTTTTCGGTGTCGTTCCAGTGGTTGTGGATGCTCACCCGGTCAGCGAGCCAGTCTTCTACATCATGGTCTTCGGTACCGCTGAAGGTGGGTGGATCGCGTTGACGCAACGGGCCGGGGCAGACCACGGTAGTCACCGGGGCAGCGGGTTGTGGTTGCGGCGGTCCTTCTTCCGGCATAATGAAGACAGGCTGCGGTGTCCGGTCGCAAAGTAGTTCCAGAATTCCGGCTGTACCCCGCAGCTCCACCAATTGTAAAGGGGGTTTATTCGGGTCGTAGAGAAGCAGCGACCAACGCGGCAACAGCAGGTAGGGCGCAGCCAGCGAACGAACCGGGTACGAACTACGCGATGGCAACGGGGATTTTCAGCGTATCTCTATCACCTTATTGATAGTGTGAATATGGTCTATTGTTGAGTAGCCTTTACGGAATCCTGCCTGGTCCTTTGGGTGACAGAAGTCTAAGTTGTTCCTGATTTTATTTGCGATTACCTTAGTAAATACTTTGTAGGCAACGGACAGTAAGCTGATAGGTCTATAGTTTTGCAAGTATTTGGCGTCCCCTTTCTTATGGATTAGGATAACGTTAGCGTTCTTCCAAGATTCCGCTACGCTCGAGGTCATGAGGCATTTCGTATTCGTCATGTAGGTATTCGTATTCGTCATGTATTCGTCATTTCGTAGGTCATGAGGCATTTCGGCCAGTTTCTCTAGAACAATCTGCCCACCATCCTTCAACAAATCTGCGATTACCTGATCCTCCTCAGCTGCTTTCCCCGTTTGCATAGCTCCCAAGGCGTTCTTTATTTCTTACGGCGTTACTTGGGTGATTTGAAATTCCTCTAGACTCTTCTCTCTCACATTATCTTCGTGGGTGCCACTGGTGCTGTATAAATCTCTACAGAACTCCTCAGCTACTTGAACTATCTCATCCATATTAGTAATGATATGGCCGGCTTTGTCTCTTAACGCATACATCTGATTCTTGCGAATTGCTAGTTTCTTCTTCACTGCTTTTACGCTTCCTCCGTTCCTGAGAGCATGTTCAATTCTATGCATATCAAACTTGCTTATGTCAGCTGTCTTACGCTTGATGATTAACCTGGAAACTTCTGCCAGTTCTATTCTAGCTGTAGGGTTACAGACTTTCATACATTCGCGTTTTTTGAGAAGATCTTTCGGCTCCTGCGATAGCGTACTGGTATCCTGTCTAACGGAGTTACCACCGACTTGTATTGCACACTCCTTAATGATGCCCATAAGATTGTCGTTCATTGCTTCAAGACTAATGTCCTCTTCCTGAGTTAAAGCCGAATACCTGTTCTGTAGCTTGATCCGGAATTCCTCTATTTTCCTTCTTACCGCTAACTCATTGATCGTCTTCTTATGTACCACTTTCTTGCGTTCCCGCCTTAAGTGAACTCATTATGATTTTATTTATTTACTTTCCCGCACACATTGCAGTGCTCGTCCTTGTCGTCCTCTCTCCGTCCATGATTTCTTTTTAAGCGCTGCCGTCTTTTCAAATTCCAGCCGGTGACTTCGCAATGCGTATCCACTTGGAACGAATTTCGAAGATACCAGTTTCGAAACATCCATTCCTAATGTGTGCGACGAACTACCTGCGCAGTTTTATAAACGACACTTTTATAAAAACGTGAGTGCAACAATATTGCATTTTTAGCTTGAATTTCATTGCGCATACCTCGAATTCCATGCGATCCTTAGAATTTGTTTCAAGTGAATATTTTTTGCAAGCTCGCCGGCTTGAATTCATCAATTGCGATATGTGCCGTAACTAATTAAATTAAATGTTAATAGTGACTTATGGGTAATAAGATCATTTTGGGTTTCAAGTTCTCGTGCGATGTCCACCACTTTCAGTAATGCAGCTCCGGGACTTCAATTACGCTGTCTAAAGGGACTGTAAAAGACTGTATATATTCGCCACTTGCTCGCGTGAGGCGGGCAGTATTCACTAATATCATAGCACCTGCATTTATTCTTAAGCTTTAGGATGAAAGGGCGAATTTCCAGGAGAAATTGGGTTTAGCCATGCCTTTAAGAAAGAAAGGAAACTTGGCTGTGCAAAAGCCCGAAATTATCGGGTATTTACCCAAGAACGAAGGAGTCTGGTTACGCACAGAGGGTAGCAATCGATCGCCCAAGTCAGCTACTGGTGCTGTTATTTTTCCGGCGTGATTTGTTGCGAAAGAAGCTCTGCTAAGAGCTTAGGCGATGTTGATAAACACACGTAGTGAGTCGGGGTTCTTTTTTTTTCTCTTTTTCAGAATATACGCCCCTTCGGAGCCAGCCGTAGCAACTGAACACAAGATGCGCTTCAAGAAAAATCACTTGGAAGGCACGTCAACTGCGCGAAGAGCCAGCACTGTCGAACTTGGGAACTTGCTGTGAGCTACGCCGAATTAACGTTTAATACTATTAGGTATTGCTCCTGCATCAGTTATATCAAGCTAAAGGCACCGGGCACCATGCATATATTCATACAGGAAGAAAGCAACCCTCATGGGCGGAATTATGAGAATTTCAGGAAAGTACCAAAATCAGTCGATCATGCGTAAGCAGGAATACTATGTCAGGAAGGAAGACCACGACGAGACAACAAAAGGAGATTTTCTTTTTTTATATGTAAGACATTGCATGACGTGACGCTTGAGAATATAGCAACGAAAAGGAGACGCCGTTTCATAGATACCGTGTCTTAATATATGCCATACAATAAAGTGAAGCTCTAGCCAGCAAGGATGCTACATCGGGTTTAAGTGAAATTATTATACCATGAGGTACAAAATCTCGTTAGATAGCCAGCTACGTAAGGGTCGCGGAGTAAGGCAATTTGGCTCCAGAAAACAAAGGTCACGCAAGGCGTCCCGTACCGTGTCATTCGAGATTGCTGTGCGCGCCCTGAAGACCTCGGAGGCCATAGAAGTAGTCAGAGGGCCGGTGATGGTACAGCTCCCCTACTTTTATCGCAAAGCACTGTCCGAGAGCGCTGCTGTAGTTTTGACCGTCCAATACGGTCAGCGTTACAACGCGCATAAGAGGGGCAGGCAAGACAAAACACTGAATTATCAACGACACATGTTGATACTTCGGCGGCGTGCTTCTCTGGTCTTTCCTGTGTGCCTCGCACGTAGGTCAGCCGTGAAATTGGCCGAGCCAAATAGCGTAGCTGAGTGCCCAGGCGAGCATGCAGTCCTCCGCTGACGTTGAACACGCAACGAAACCTTAGTTAATTGCTGAATGTGTGCTGAGCATAGCCCTTATCGTCGTGTTGCGGACACGACGCCCATGAAAGTTTCTACCACCAAGATCACAAACAGTGGTGGCTCAATGGCCATGGCAATCCTTTGCTAAGCATGAGGTGGTGGAATCGAATCCCGGCCACGGCGGCCACATCTTTATGGGAGTGTGAACGTCAGTGAACCCCAGCTGTTCCCCATTCCCCCACTGCGGCATGCCTCACAGTCAAATAGTTGTTTTGGAGTGAACGTGGTTTGGAGTTGGAGTTTATTTCACCACAGTGATTCAATGTTTACATATTCATACATGAGGCAAAGATACAATGTGTGGTGTGGAATGCGGGAAAAAAGCTGCGACATAAACGCAGCTTGACTAGCCCCACACCCCAGCAATACAAGGCAGAAAAGTAACAGCATTCGTAGTCATGGAAACAAGTAAATAGGCACATAAATACATAGTGAAATTGGTATAATAAGAAAATATAGTTACACAAAAACGAAAAACGCATAAAAATTTGTATTCCTCGAGAAGACAAAAAAATGGCGGCATACATGGTTGTTTACGTTGCCATGGCAACAGCAACAGCAGCCGCGCGGCACCACCTCTCCCAAACGTTTTCTTTCCTTTTTGTTTTTATTAAACCGACCCGCTCCACTCCCTTTCCCCCATGCCGCGCGCGCCGCTCACTTTTTTTGTGTGTTTTTACCCGTAAGCGGCACGTTTTTTGTTGTTTTTTATAGCGCGCTTGTTGCGGCGCGCCACGCACCAGCTCGCAAGCAATGCGCGCGCCACGCCGCGCATTGGCATTGCTTGCGAGCTGGCGCGTGGTGCGCCGTGGGCTATGCGTTGGCACACACGCAGTCTTGCCCATACTTACATTATAGCAGCATGTGTCGGGACATAAAAAAAATTCCACTTCCAATACAACAGATGTTTAGTCTTGCTTTATTGACTTCGTTTCCGAAAGAGATTTTTCTTGCAACGTGGTGTGATACACGCTCAAAAAATGAGCAAAAGTGAAAGGTGCATGACATATACAAGAGTACTAAAGACAAAAGTTCACAGATGGTGAAATAAAAGAAAGCGCTAGAAAACGCGAAGGCCTTTTCATGTACTCCCATAAAAAAACAAGATTTTTATATGACGTCCTCAAGACGTAAATGTAGACGAGCTCCTGATATGTGCACTAAGATATTGCACAAAATTGGACGACGTGTATGACATAGTCATGACAACTATAAAAAGGGAAAAGTCACTGGTAATGGCAAAAACAATGACACGCAAAATACCTGAAAGATAGAATAAAATGCTAACATTGTTTGATTGAGAGCCATACTAAAAGAAAGCTTACTTCTAAATCTGCATGAAAGTGTATGAAATACGTGACATGTTCATTACTGCTGAACAAATTGAAAAAAACATGGCAGAAAAAAATAACATTGTACTAAAAACTGAAACACACATTATCACATTATTTTGCACTTGGCCACAACTTGAGTAACGGTGGCAAGGGGAACAGAAGATAGTCGGCTTTTGCAGCAGCACATAGAAAACATTCGCAGAAAGGCTTATTCCTCAATCAAAGACCAAGTAAAACAAGCCAACACGACTTTGCTTTCTACCCGAATGCAACGCTTAGCAATAAAATTACGTCACTTAAGGCACTAAGTCGTACCTACTGGGCTCTCCTTTGTATAAGAAACACGAACTGCAAAAATCTGCATGTAGGACACTTGCAATGCTCATGCTTTCCAGAAGAAAAAAAAAGCGTATCATGCCTACACATGAAGGTTGTTCGCGCGGTTTTCCCATCGGGGGCTACTGAGATAGTACACAAACACTAACAGTAATTTTTCAGCGGTTAGTAGGCTTGTAGAACGTGATACACAGAAAAAGCACTGAGGGCGGTATGGAAAGCCGGGCAAGTTACTGAAGGTGCAGAGTGAGACTTGGCACAGAAAAACACAAGTCACAGACCAGGTGACAATGAGGAGGAACATCTATTTGTCAGCTTTCTCTACCGGGAAGAGGCAAGTATAGCACAATCAAGGCGCAACGACGTCCGGAGCCTCATGGAGCACACAAATGGACACGGCTGTGTTCGTATACATGCGCCTTCTGATGTCCTTGGGTCTGAGCGCTCACCTGTTGTCTTTAGGCACCCGGAACAACCTTGCAGAACTTGTTTTTGAGGTATTTGTGCACCACTGCACGATGCACGAGTGGTACGAGTCGTGAAACGGGTGAAACATCGCGGAGCACAAGCACGCAGCTACCGAGGTCCACAGAACTGATGAAACTAGCCACGTCGGTCAACGCACAGCAGCGCACGCATGTCGATGGCAGTAGATAACAAAAAAATTGGAGGACGCTTAAGCTTCGCCTTCAAGAGTGGGACGCGACAGCGTTCCCGTCGACCCGCCAAGGGGTATAAGACAATGTGCTACGGCACAGCGATCACTTACGATGCGCCCCGCATCGGACTTAGCGCCCACCTATCACGCGGTGAGCGTCGAGCAACGCAGCGTTCGGCGCGGCAACGAAACGTGCGCCTGAGCGAACGGAACGAACCAAAGAACTCGGTGTCTCGGAGGGGAAACGATCTACGCCAGCCAAACGTCGCGATCGGCACGGGCAGAGAGATAGATAGTAATCTAAAGAAAGGACCGGGAGCACGGCGAAGCGTCGTCAGGGGAGAGGGAGTCCCGCGACGCGCCTGGCAGCGGTCCCAATGCGCGCGCGGTGCGCCTCCTGTCGGGGCAGCGCCGTACATTGAGAGGAGGGGGTCTTCTGTGTTTGCCGCAAGATGGCTCTGCGTGTGCGGAAAGCGCAGAAGAAATGCAGCGGAAACGCACTTCGCAACTCGTGTAATTGTGACTTCTGTACGTTACATGTTCATAATTACCGATATACACCGCAGTATAACTTTCCACGGCTCGTTTCGAAGGCAACACCGCATTCACTAGAGGCGCGTTTGCACCGCTTGGAAGCATCGAACTCGTGGCCGAGTGGTAGCGTCTCCGTCTCACACTCCGGAGACCCTGGTTCGATTCCCACCGGGCCAATCTTGGAAGTTGCTTTTTATTTATGAAGCGCCTGCCGTGATTTATCGCTCACGGTCAACGCCGCAAACGCCGACACCGACGCCGACGACACCGGCTTTTCTGCGACACGAGCTCCTTAACGCTATCGCGTTAATAAAGCGTTACGTAGCGGACTAAGCAGCAGCCGGGCCGGCGGGGACTGCACGGCGGCGCGAGCGCGTAGACAGTCGAAGGTGAGGTAGTTGCGAGGGTGTTACGAGAGAGGGCGTGGGGAGAGGAGTTGAGCGGGGGGAAGGGGGTTGGCCACCTGGATCGGCGCACATGCGCGCGACGATCTATGAGGCCATGCAAGGGAAACGGATTTTTGCGTTCGCCCATTACAGAGATGGCGCCAATTTCCTGTGCCACCGAAACCCGGGAGTGTACCCCCCCCCCCCCCTGAGTCAATGTCGAGATCAGAGCACTTCAGGCCTACTGCGCGCGCACTCCTCAAAAAGGCATCCCGCCTTTGTCTCTGCTCGAACTGCACAACTACATTTTTTTGTTTGGGTTGTGTGCCGTTGGAACTCTGTGTGCTCGTCCGATATCATTGGCTTGTAAAACACCAGCTTTTAATAAAATACAACTGAAGGGGCGTGTTTCGTTCGTTTGTACAATGCTTCTTTTTTTTTTCATTCGTTGACATGAGCTTGTGACAAGAACAATGTGAACGCGATATTTAAAACCCTATTTAGAGGCTAGCTGTGGTTCTGTTGTCAAGGGAGTATTTTGGCGAATAGGGCAGAAAAAGGAAAGAAATATGAAAGACACATAAACAGACCAAAATGCGTAATTTTTTAAATAACATATTCATTGCGTCAAATGCAGAAGCGATCCATAGAAACAGGGGGCAAAGACATCGTTCAGAAAAAAGTAACATCAGTTTGCGAAGTTATAGACACAGGAGAGAGTTTTGCCACCTAAATAGTCCAGAAGGATGGTCCTCGAACTACATGACAAAACTATATATGAATATACAGCATTTCGCAGAAAAAGAGTAAAGCCAAGTCGGCCATTGTCAGCAATGGACGGCTGCCCCTTACAATAATAATAACGTAGCACGCATATAATGTAGCAGTCGAGGGCTGTCATTTCGCCTATTGTGTAAGTTTTGTTCGTAAGTGCGATGGTTAAGAATTGATGGAATAAAGGACGGCACGTTTGCTGGCCACACAGGAGATCTCGGCGAGATGCACCAAGTTCGCTGGCGTTCAACTGGCAACCTGCTGGCGGACGAACGAAGGTAATGTCACAAAAAAAGATGACAATGTTTGGCGCCGTACCGGAAGCTGGCACTAATACGAGGGCGCACATGAAAAGCTAGCGTCCTTGTCAAACAATCCGCAATCACTGCGTGAGTGGCAAGTCGCCGAGACCTGCAGCAGACTCCCTATGCTCACGCGGGCCTATATGCAAAACAGCATGAGAACAGTGCTGACAATCGCTTTGTATCCTATCCCGACCGGTTTTGAGCAACAAGAATTCCAATTGCGTTTTTTCTAGGTGCAAGTTGCTTAGTCACTGAAGCACCAGACCTGTCGAAAACCGCAGCCACGAAAAAACTGGCTTTCCGTACGTTTTGCGCTGCTTTTTTGCATATTCGGGCAACACATTCCTTAGCGCCTACTTCATTTATACAGGGTGTCTTAACATGGCACCAAGATTTCAAAATATGCAAATGCCACATTGCTGGACAGAAACAAGGCAATGTTTGCCGTCGCTTGGAGATACTCAGAATATGTTATGCATTCCCCCTAATTACATAATTAGGCTTATTTAATTAATCAACTCCAACATTAAACTCACATGAAAAGTGTCACTTAGAAAATTGTAGAGCAACAGAGAGAAAGAAAGTGTTTGTAAACGAAAGCATCTCTTAATATTCGCCTCAGTGCCAACAAAGCGTCCTGTTGCCGACCTGCCATCTCTGAAGCCACGCTGGCAAGGATCTAGTATTCCATTTGTTTCTAAGAGATAGACAAAGTGCTGGTTTATGATCTTTTCAAAGTGCCTATATACATAGCCGGTCAAATCAACAGGTCTGTAGCTGCGAGGTAAGCATGGATCCTTGCTGTGTTTAGCTATGGAGATTACTATAGTTTCTTTCCAAAAAAAAATTAAATGTACCCAGCAGTTCACTTGACAGTAAAAAGAGAAAGGAATGTTTTTTTTTGTGTGTGTGTGTTTCAGGGTGTAGGTGCTTGATCATATAATAAATGATATGGTCACCGCCTGGTGGCGAGTTGTCACAACAACTGAGAGAAGTTTTAAGCTCGGCTAAACTTAATGGGCTGTTGCAATCTTCATTTCGTCCATATTTGCGATCAATGGGCTGTCACTCTGCGCGTTTAGGAATGTTTGTGTGTAATGCGATGCACTGGAGACACATTCTGTATTGTTCGCCCAGACGATCCGCCTGGTCTTCCAGGCTATCTACTTCTGTACATACTAAAGGTAGGGGGTTCGACTCCCGACCTTTCTATTTATTCAATCTAATCCGTGATTTCGCCTCGTCTTTGAAAGAATTTATGCCCAAAAAGGTACCCCTCCCAAATCTCTATCTTTGCACATCGACGTGTTCTTATGGCGTCACCTGTTTGAAATTAATAAGGTTTTCGGGTGGCTGAAGAATTGCGAAGCAATCCCCTAGATTTGGACTGATTGTTGCGCTCTTTCCTACCATCATCACTCCACCATGGGATGCACCACTCATTAGCCGGTCGGTTAGTTTGCTTAATACATTTCGTAGTATCGTCAATAAGGAAATATGTTGGGTATGCAACAGCACTGTCTACATAACAGGTGGCAATGTCATTTGGACCTAAATGAGTCAGCTCTCGCAACACTTTCCTGCTGACTGATACGACTTTCAGTGGCAGATGGTGTGGCGAAAGCATGCATCTTAATTTGTTATAATTGGGAAGTGGTCGCTTCCAAAGGGTCTCTTCAGAAATGACCTATCCAGGCACGGCATTAGTGTGCTCGAGACTGTGCTTAAATCTGTGGACGAGTAAGTGTTGTGTCTAACGCTGTAGCACTTTGGTTCTTTCTCGTTTAGTAAGCACGCGCCTGAAGGAAACACAATTTTCAACACGGCGCACTCGCGTAACGCAGCGAGATTCGCCACACATCACCAACATCACCAACGGCTATGCAGGACGGGAGAAGTTCATCACTGAAGCTTTGAAACTGTCTTGGAAAGTTGATAGCGAGGGAGGATGTAAATGGAACTAATCTAGACTAGCTTACCAAACAACACTGCTCGGACAGCAGATGCTTAGAGGGAAGTTCGGATGTTTAATTGCTGACATGTAACACTCTTATCGACTATTACGGCTACACCACCCGCTAAGGCGGGTGCATCGTCGCAGTCTTTGCAGAAAGTGACATACTGCTTTAGAAAATTCGTCTATGTTAATTTTAGGCGTGTTTCTTGGTCATACAGCACCTCTGGACTGAATTTGCGGAGGAGCTCTTTAACATCGCCGAGATAGTGCAGAACACCTCTCGCGTTCCATTTTACTAGTTGCCGTTCCACATTGAAAAGGGGTTTGTGCTGTGTGTGAAGGAAATGAAATTTAAATTCCAGAGCCCTTATCGGGCCCTGTCATACGGAGTTCTTCTATAGTACAAGGGAAATTTGGGCGAGTTGGTGCTCATTCGTATTTCGAAATGTGACTGCACTAAACAGACAAGGACGTAGGCAAAGTAGGATGCCAGTGTCGCGCGCTTCTGTGCCCATATCCTTGCTCGGAGGTCGATGGCCCCTTTTTCTGAGATGGCGGAGCAGCGCTAGCTGCACCCAACGAGGGTGCAGATGGCGACACCACCGGCTGAATACGCGCCTGCTAGATAGCCGCTGGTAACCGCTGTGGCGCAATGCCCTGCCGGCCCACTTCGGCAAAGCTGTTCTTCGGCAGGCCTGACAGCCACTTTCATACCTCTTTAAATGAAATATTTTCTTTCACTTTGACAGTTATAATTTCATTTACTTTCTTCGAAGACGGACAGGGACGCGAGTATGCGGCATGCTCCTCATCACGCTTTAGACAGCACAGTTATCACACGATTCACATATGTGTTCCTTGGCACTAGACTCAGCATACATCAGTCGGCCTCGACAGCTCTCTGAACCGTGGCTCAATCTTTGGCACTTGAAGCATCGTAGTTGGTTTGGCATGTACGGCCTGACATGCATTTTGATGTACCCGGCCTGAATGGTCTCCGGTAGTACACTTGAACCAAAATTAAGAAATAGTGTTTAGTCTGAATCTCCTTACCGTCGTGCCTCATCTTGATTCGCTTTTCAGCTAAAAATTTTGTTCTTTCAATCCTTACAAAAGTTCATCCTCGGTGAGCTCCAACAGGTCAACATAAGAAATAACACCGCAGGTGCTGCTCTTGGTGCACTGCGGCGTCAAAAAGTGTACAAAAGGCAATAGATTCTGCAGTTTATCATGCTGTTTCGTATGGCAGAGTTCCAGAGTTTTCAACATCCTTCCAGCTTGTCTCGGAAATGCCGAACGCCCAAGGATACCGCAAGCAGCTCACGACCGAACCTGCTGCAGCGTGTTTCTGCAGGCTTCAGCTTCTGGAAGAAAAACCACGCGAGCACCAGGAGTTGCGATGGAAATGTTGTAAAATGGCGTCGTTACTCGCACTAGATGAATTGCTCATAAGACGCATTGGCGCAAGATTTATGGGATCCACCAACAGGGTGGAATCTGCCATTGCGTTGTTGGCAGTTTGGAAGGACTCCTCGGCGTCGGACGTGTAGGACAGTCGAGCGGACGGAGCTTTACTTCTCGTGAGAAGCTCGGTCAGATATATAATAATGTGAGCGATATTAGAAAGAAAACGGCGGTGGAAGCAGCCCAAGGAAATCACGGAGCTCTCGCAGAAATATTGGGTGAAGAAACTCACGCAAGGCTTGAACTTTTTTTTCCAACGGTCCGATTCCTTCGGGAGTCACGCAGTATCCGAGGAACTCAAGGTCGTGGACGCCAAAGACACTTCACGGCATTGATCAGAAGGCGGTGCTCCTGTAGCCGTCAAAATAGCAGGCGCAGACGGTTGCTATGCTGCTCAGGGGAAATACCAGCCGCCAGGAGGTCACCAAGGTGTACAAAGACGAAGTCCGCAGAAGACCTCGTTGATAAAGCTATGGAACGTGTGCGTTTCTCAGCTCGAACAGCATGCGGACGTACTCAAAGCCCATATGGTGTCGCAACTGCAGTATTTCGAATGTCCGCTGGCTCTAAAGGGAGTTGATGGTAGCCCTTCACTAGATCTATCTGGCAGAATATTGCCGTTCCAGCTATGGCTGCGAAGTCATAAATGTGAGGGAGTGGATAGCGATCAGGGACGATGCGCGCCTTGAGCGCACGGTAGTCGTCGCACGAGCACCAATCCTGTGGGTTTGGTGCCATGAGCTGAAGACCTACTGCTTGGCGAAGTACGCATCGTGTCCAGTTGCAGTATGTGGACGAACTCTCTCCTTGCCATGGCAAGGTGGTCAACAGCGAGGCGTCAGGGTCGGCAAAACACTGGGGGGCCTGTGGCCACAACATGATGCGTGACGATGTGACGCACTGGCAGCTCGAGATTGGAAGCTTTCGTGATGGCTGGAAAGTGTGACTGAATTGAGGCGAACGCATATGATGGTGTTTGTGGGATTGCACTAGTGGTTGAAGTCATGCGCGCAACGATTCCTTGCATATACATCCTAATCGTCGTGTCCACGAGGCGACGAGCGCGGAGGCCAACAGTAAAGACCCACCCTACCCTCAAGGAGCGAACTTCCCTAACGAAGTTCGCGCGACATAAAATGTAGAGACGCGCCGCCACGGTTTCGCTTCACCGCCACCCTTGCGACGATCCAGCGGCGAACGCCGCCGAGCCGCTATCAATGTGGCCAGCCGTGACGAAGGGGATTACTGTTAATTAAATGTAACAGACAGTGAAGTCTAGTTTGTTGTGTCGCTTAATAAATCCATAAACACGCAACGTGTTTGAAAATTTATCCGCAGTTATTTCTTCTATTTTTTTTGACGCCTGGCGATTCGCAGCCTCCAGAAAGCGAAGAAAACAGCTAAGCTCGGCCAACATTGTGTTTATGCGGATACGGTGATTAGTGCGGACACAGAACACCTGCAACGTGCGGACAACTCACACACATCGAAAATTGTTTTTTTATTCCATGACACATCGGTGGACAGTCGAGGTTTCGTGTCGTGTTCTAGGATTGCTATAAAAGTCGTTCTGCAATGGGAGCCGTCTGGCGGCGTCTTTTATTGAAGCTACTCATCTTGAGAGAAAAAAAAAGGCAAGAAAGGAAGAAAAGGTTCTGGGTGAATCCAGTATGGATGCACTGCCAGTCAGGAGAGTTGCACATTGTGGTGAGTAGGCTTTTTTGAAGTGTTCAATTCTAGATGGTGTGCGTTCATTATTTAATACGAGATCTAGCGATGCGCCCGATGTGTTCTCGAGGCCGCCGCCTTTTTACGCATAGAAATCGAGAAATCCACGTGGTCGCAAAGCGAGGAAGAAAAGGATAGGCTGAAAAATGAGACGACGCGTTTCGCTCGTGCGGTCGGTGACAGTAATTGCTCTCGAGTGTTGCGTGGAACCAACAGCACGCGGTTGGCTACAAATAAAAAAAAATTATGGGGTTTTACGTGCCAAAACCACTTTGTGATTATGAGGCACGCCGTAGTGGAGGACGCCGGAAATTTCGAGCACCTGGGGTTCTTTAACGTGCACTTAAATCTAAGCACACGGGTGTTTTCGCATTTCGCCCCCATCGAATGGCGGCCGCCGTGGCCGGGATTCGATCCCGCGACCTCATGCTCAGCAGCCCAACAGCACAGCCACTGAGCAACCACGGCGGGTTCCAAATAAAGCGAGTTTCGCTAGAAACACTTTGTAGTTGCATGCTGATACAGCGCCTCGCATATTCTCTGCAAAAAATTTATAAGCTTTCTGCTGCGCTGTGCGGGGCGCTGTATCAGATAAGAAAAAAAAGTTGCGCTCTTTGTTTTTCATTGCATGTTTAGTATATTGAGTGGTGAGGGTTTCAACGTTGCTTCCTTTTTTTTTACAGCTGCAGGTGATGAAAGCTGACCCAGCCATGTTTTTCAAATACTACCGCATGACTCCGGAAAAGTTCAGTGACCTGCACAGTATTGTGAAGAACACCTTGACCAATGTTACGTTTCGCCTACGACGCGCGGTGTAGCCGGCGCAGATGCTACGGACCGGCGGGGCTTCTTTCAAAGCGGCGGACATTTTGGCCCGTTCGAAGCGGCCGCGACGCATCCCCGCCGAGCGCGTCCCGGCATGTTCAGTGCCACGTGTCTTTGTGTGTGCGTGTGTGTGTGTGTGTGCCCACGCTTGTCAAAGCGCGGCAGCCGAGGAGAGGAGCTCCCCCAGTGTGAAGCGAGGAGGTCTGACCGGCGCCGGCCCGGCTGATGCGTCACCTCCTTGTCTCTACATGTCTCTCAGTCCGTCCGTGTCTTGCTGTCACGTGGTGTCGTCTCGTGACCTTCCTTCTTGCCCGCGACGCCAAGAGTATAAGAGCAGCTGCCCCCGGACGCCAGGAGAGAGGCTCCGAATTCTTCCGTCGAGAGGCGTGCTCTCTCGTCTCTCCCCTTCGGTCGACCTGACCGGCCGCTCTTTTGCGATGCTAGAATAAACAAGTTGTTCTGTTAGCAGTCGACTCATGCTTTGCCAGGACCTCCGGATGCTTCCAGTGTGCCCCAGGCCGCCAGGCCAACGCTACCCTTGGGGCCTGCGACCCATTTGCAACAACGGGCGCCAGCGGTCCGATTGCAATAACGGGCGTCAGCACTGAGGTTCCAACAGCTGGTGGCAGCGCTGAGATTCCAACAGCCGGTGCCATCGGTGCGGTTCAAATACCAAGTATTTCTTGCGCAGAGAGCTAGTCTGCTCCGAAGAGAGGCTTGCCATCACCTTGAGGTGCAGTATTATTTAACCACATGAACCACGCTAAGGTTATTATGGTTAACGAAAACGTGGATTGCAAATTTGTGTTGTTCTTCAGGTACATCTCGTCTGGGATGGCAAATAAGGACGTAGCGATGCTGTTCCGGGCCGGCCATGAAACATGTCGAAGCATCATTCACCAGACACGCACAGAAATCTGGTAACAGCTACAGCCGCTCTGCATGCCTGTAAGAGAAACGACTCCTGCACGTTTCTACGAGTGTATAACAGTGCAGCTATGTGCAAAGGCAAATTTAAAAAAGAACTGCGCTAAAACTCTATCAACATCAAGTTAAATATGAAGGAACACCAACCTAAATTTGACTGGTTCACGGTCCTCAACACTTGGAATGAATCACAGTCGCTGGTGTCAAACGACGTACTGAATTGCCATTTTATCTTCTCGCATTTCTTTGTACTCTGCCCATTAGCAACACAAGCACAATATGCGTATACATATAGCAACATACGTTGCTTTTACACGTGTGTTCCTTCTCTTTAGGTACCAGGGTACAAGCAATGGCAGCAAATTGCGCATGCGGTTGGCACACGTTGAAATTTTCCCAACTGCAGAGGCGTTGTTCACGGAAAACAACTACTTCAAGTACAAGGTACACAATCTACTGAAAAGCTCTCACACTGATACACACTATTTGATCTAAGTCATTCCTAAATTTGCTTGCATGTGCGTAGATGCAATCAAATAATAAATATAATAAATGTAATATATTAATAAATACAAATATATATATATATATATATATATATATATATATATATATATATATATATATATATATATATATATATATATATATTGTAATGGGTGCACTGAACAGTTCCGAGGGTAACGTCTCCGTAACCGAGGAGGCAGGTGACGCAGAGCTGGAACAGCTGGTTGCCCGAACAGCTCACACTCGTGCCAAGCACTGGCGATCCGGCTGGCCGACTGGTTGCACAGCTGGCATGGAAGAGACGATGTGGCTGGCCTTGTTCTTGTGCTCTTCTTCTTCATTACAATTACCCCCGGCGCAAAAGCGGAGCCATCCTGGCGACTTACGACGTGGAGACAAGCGGGTCATGGAATTGTTTCAGGCGGCGCACGTGAACAACATCCCGTCCACGGCGGCGCTTGTCGGATGTCGATGTAAGGGGCTTTATGGCATAGTGACCGGAGAGGTGCGTTCGACGATGCGGTATGGTCCATCATACTGCGTAGAAGGCACGGACAACAAGACAAGGGTGCCGGGAGCGAAGTTCGGATTCATAGCGTCGCCATCACGATTGGCTTTTTGTCGTTGTTGGTCAGTGGAGGTGAACTTTCGGGCTAATTGACGGCAGTCCTCGGCGTAGCGGGTGACGGCTGAAACGGGAGCGCATTCTGACACGTCTGGTGTGTAAGGCAAACCGTATCGATGGTATGGGAAGGATCGCGACCGTATAGAAGAAAGTACGGAGAAAATCCTGTGGTACTTTGTGTAGCCGTATTATATGCGTACGTGATAAATGGGAGGATTATGTCCCAGTTTGTATGCTCCGATGAAACGTACATGGCGAGCGTATCACCAAGGATGCGGTTGAAACGCTAAGTCCGTTAGTTTGAGGATGGTACGCCGTGGTGGTCCGGTGAACTATGCTGCATTGAGCTAGCAGAGCTTCAACCACCTGCGACAGAAAAACACGGCCTCTATCACTCAGCAGCTCCCGAGGTGGGCCATGACGAAGAATGAAACGATGGAGCAGAAAGGATGCAGCGTCACTGGCGGTCGCTGCAGGTAGAGCAGCGGTTTCGGCATAGCGTGTAAGGTGATCAACTGCGACAATAATCCATCGTTTTAACGCGACAGCGTTAAGGAGCTCGTGTCGCAGAAAAGCCGGTGTCGTCGGTGTCCGCGGCGTTGGCCGTGAGCGATAAATCACGGCAGGTACTTCATAAATAAAAAGCAACTTCCAAGATGGGCTGGGTGGGAATCGAACCATGGTCTCCGGAGTGCGAGACGGAGACGCTACCACTCAGCCACGAGTTCGACGCTCCAAAGCGGTACAAGCGCGCCTCTAGTGAATGCGGTGTTGCCTTGGAAGTGAGCCGTGGAAAGTTATACTGCGGTGTATATCGGTAATTATGAACATGTAACTTACAGAAGTCGCAATTACACGAGTAGCGAAGTGCGTTTCCGCTACATTTCTTCTGGGCTTTCCGCACACGCTGAGCCATCTTGCGGCAAACACAGAAGACCCCCTCCTCTCCATGTACGGGGCTGCCCCGACAGATAGCGCGCCACGCACGCGTTGGGGCTGTGCGAGGACCGGTGCGAGGCGGGTCGCGGCCCGGACTCTCTCTCCCCTGACGATGCTTCGCCTTGCTCCCTCACGGGTTGCAGAATCAAGCGTCCTTCCTTTCTTTAGATCACTATCTGTCTATTTCTCTGCCCGTGCCGATCACGACGTTTGGCTGGCGTGCATCATTTCCCCCTCCGAGGCACCGAGTTCTTTGGTTCGTTCCGCTTGCTCAGGCGCACGTTTCGTTGCTGCGCCGAACGCTGCGTTGCTTGACGCGCACCGCGTCCGATGCGGGGCGCCTCGTAAGTGATGGCTGCCCCGTAGCCCAATGTCTTACACCCCTTGGCGGGTCGACGGGAACGCTGTCGCGTTCCACTCTTGAATTCGAAGCTTAAGCGTCCTCCCATTTTTCCAGCGGGTGTTAGTGGCAGCGGCCCGTACAGGTCAATTTCCACAGGGTCGAAGGCACGAGCAGGGCACGGAAGCGGCTGTAATAAACCGTGGGCTGGATGAGGCGGAGATTTGAGGCGTTGGCACTGCGGGCACGAGCGGACAAACTTTTGGACCAAAGGAAACATTCCTCGCCAGTAGTAACGTTGCCGCAGGCGGTCATACGTCTTCAAAATGCCTGCGTGTGCACATTGTGGTTCAGTATGCAAAGACGCGCAAATGTCGGAACGCAAATTCTTAGGGATAACCAGGAGCCACTTGCGACCATCGGGCTGGTAGTTGCGTCGATACAAGAGGTTATCCCGGACAGCAAAGTGGGCAGCCTGGCGACGCAGGGAGCGGGAGATGGGAGATGCAGGCGAGCCAGAAAGGAGATCCAGAAGAGAGGCCACCCAAGGATCCTTGCGCTGTCTTGATGCGAAGGTGTCGATGTCGACCGAGGATACCGCCTTAATGGTGGAGAGGGAGGCCGTGTCGGCTGGCAGCCGAGACTGGGACAGAGCGTCAGCGTCAGTGTGCTTGCGACCTGAGCGGTATATGACGTGTATGTCGTATTCTTGAATGCACAGAGCCCAGCGGGCAAGGCGTCCAGACCGGTCTTTTAAAGAGGATAACCAACAAAGGGCGTGATGGTCAGTAACCACATTGAAAGGCCTGCCGTATACATAGAAGCGAAACTTCCCGGGTGCCCAAACGATGGCCAGGCATTCTTTTTCTGTGACGCTGTAATTGCGTTCCGCTTTGGTCAGCGCACGACTGGAGTAAGCAACGACGTACTCGGTGTAGCCAGACTTGCGCTGCGCAAGGACAGCGCCAAGGCCAATACCACTGGCATCGGTATGCACTTCAGTTGGGGCGGTGGGGTCGAAGTGTCGCAGTATAGGCGGAGACGTCAGGAGACGGCGTAAGGTCACGAACGCGGTGTCGCATGCAGGAGACCAGGAGGAACGGTCGTTGGCGCCACTTAAGAGTTGTGTCAGAGGTGAAATTATCGAGGCAAAATTGCGAACAAAGCGCCTGAAGTAAGAACAGAGGCCGATGAAGGCGCGGAGTTCTTTGAGTGTCTTTGGTTTCGGAAATTCCGCCACGGCGCGAAGTTTTGATGGGTCGGGGCAAATGCCGTCTTGTGATACGATATGACCCAGAATCATGAGCTTGCGCACGGCGAACTGGCACTTTTTCAGGTTCAGTTGCAGGCCTGCGTTGGTCAAGGACGTCAACACTTGCCTAAGGCGAAGAAGATGCGTGCCTAAATCAGGGGCGAACACAACGATGTCGTCGAGATAGCACAAACACGTGCTCCATTTTAGGCCGCGCAAGATATTGTCCTTCATTTGTTCAAAGGTAGCAGTTGCACTGCATAGGCCATCTGGCGTAATGAATGCAGTTTTAGGGTGATAAACTGGTGACATCGGGACCTGCCAGTAGCCCGAGCGTAAATCCAACGAAGAGAAGAATTTAGCGCCTTGCAAGCTGTCCAGAGCGTCGTCAATGCGCGGTAGAGGGTATACGTCTTTGCGCGTTATCTTATTGAGACGGCGATAATCGACGCAGAACCGAATGGAACCATCTTTTTTTGTGACGAGAACCACCGGTGATGCCCACGGGCTATTGGAAGGTCGAATGACGCCGCGCTGAAGCATGTCGTCCACGTGCTCACTGATAACCTGACGCTCCTTGACGGATACGCGGTACGGGCGCTGCCGCAATGGCGCGTTGGAGCCAGTGTCGATGTGGTGGCTGACGGTTGACGTGCGACCCAGAGTAGGCTGAGCGACATCAAAAGAAGAACGGAACTGGGCAAGCAGGTGAAGAAGCTGGGAGCGCTGCTCGGAAGTAAGGTCAGCGGCAATGAAAGGTGTGAAGAAGTCAGCAGATGGGGGAACA
Organism: Dermacentor albipictus; assembly: GCF_038994185.2. NCBI lineage: Eukaryota > Metazoa > Arthropoda > Arachnida > Ixodida > Ixodidae > Dermacentor > Dermacentor albipictus. The sequence goes on along the minus strand of NW_027225570.1, from coordinate 6,398,801 downwards.
GAAGTGGAAAGTGCACAGAAGTCAGTGAGCTCTGTATACGAAGCATCCGGCACGTCGGTTATAAACATGTCATCAGGAGGCTGAACATGGCCAAGTGCTTCACCGCAAAGAGCCGTCAGGGGTGCAGGAAGCGGATTGCAGACAGCGATGGCGCTGAGTCCGGCTGAAATGTCAAGCGTGGCGAAAGGGAGGGGAACATCTTTGCGGGTTATGAAGAGTTCCGAAGGAGTGAAGAGGACAGTACCTCCAGAGACAGCGCCACAGAAGACGGGAACAACGGCAGATGAGTACGGCGGTATGGTGTTGTCTTCCCGGAGGACTAGCTTAGCGGGAAGAGATGTGGCGCCCACGAGGGGTACGTCACACAGAGGCGATAATTCGACTTCAGCACGTGCACAATTGATGACGGCGTAATTTAGCGAAAGAAAGTCCCACCCAAGTATCACGTCGTGAGAGCAGGACTGAAGAACCACAAACTCCACAATATAGAGAACGCCCTGAATAACAACTTTGCACTGGCTGAGCGCTTGCTGTGCGAAGAGAAAACCCAGAAAGTGGCGTCGTAACTTTTCGTAAGGCGCGAGAGAGGCGTTCGTTTAGGACAGACACGGCTGCTCCAGTATCAATTAGCGCAACGGTAGGGACGCCATCAACAGTAAGATCGACAACGTTCGAAGGCGACAATGGAGTCCTTGTACAGATCGATGGCGACGCAGTTCTTGCCTGCTGAACTGCGGCGCTTAGTTTTCCTCTAGCGTGGGTGAAGGGCGCCGACGCAAGGGGGATAACGAGCGGCGACGCGGGGAAGGCGAACGACGAGGAAGGACCGGGCGCTCGGCTGGTGGCCTGTTCGACTGCCGACTAAGATAAGGGTCTTGAAAAGGTTGCACGTCGGCGTAGGGAGGCGACTGCACCAACCCATCAGAGTGCAGCATGCGGCGGCGGCAGAGTCGTGCAACATGGCCGGGAATACCGCAGGCATAACATATGGGCCTGTTGTCTTGTGTGCGCCAAGGATTAGCAAACGCAGGAGCAGGTCGATGAACGGAATGACGAACGGGTGGTAGCGGCCGTGGATGTATCGCAACGAGTGGTTGTCGAGGAGGCTGCGCGGCGACGGATGCGTAAGTAGGTGGCGCGGCGTCAGGGTACAGCTGATGCTGCATTGGTAGAGCCTCAGCAACTTGAGGCTGCGCGGCGACGGTTGCGTAGGTAAGTGGCGCGGCGACAGGGTACTGCTGATGCTGCATAGGTAGGGCCTCAGCAACTTGCTCTTCAATGACCCGCCGGAGCGTAGGGGCGAGCTGTGTCGGAGGCTGTGACGGCAGCGGCTGCTGTTGGGGTAGTTCAGCAAAGGGCATTAGAGAGAGCTGACGTACAATTTCCTCCCGCACGAAAGCTTGGGTTTGTGTGAGCAGGGGGGAGCGATCAGGGAGGACGGTCATGGAAGAGAGGGCCTCGTCAGCCACTGAGGGGCGCCTGGTCAAATCGCGTTGCCTTCTCAACTCGTCGTAGCTTTGGTACAAGTTTATGAGCTCTGCTACGGTGCGCGGACTCTTGGCGATCAACATTTGAAAAATCTCATCGGCGATGCCCTTCAGAATGTGCTTTAATTTCTCATTTTCGGGCATGGAAGCATCCACACGTTTGCACAGGTCGAGAACCTCTTCGATGTAACAAGTGACTGTTTTACCGTGTTGTTGCGCTCGCGCTCGTAACCGCTGCTCGGCGCGCAACTTGTGGACGGCGGGGCGACCGAAAACTTCAGCGAAACTGGCCTTGAACGCGGACCAGGATTGAAAGTCGGCTTCGTGATTTTTAAACCACAGGTGAGCCACTCCCGCAAGGTAGAAGATGACGGCATTTAACTTGGCGGTATCGTCCCATCGATTGTGCAAGCTCACCCGTTCGTATGTAGACAACCAGTCATTGACGTCCTGCTCATCCGCACCACTGAAAACCGCTGGATGGCGTTGCGGGACAGCGCTAGAGCAGGCAACGGAGGGTGGCGGCGACGTCGGCTGGGGAGAGGCAGGTATGACGGGAGGCAGAGTCCGAGACCGGCGTTCCAGGGTGTAGATGTTCTTGAGTACCTCGCACCTCCACCAATTGTAATGGAGTGTTTGAACAGTTCAGTTGGTAGCGTCTGTTCGTAATCGAGAAGGAAGGTCACGCAGAGCAGGAACAGCTAATTGCCCGAACGGCTCACGCTCGTGCTAAGCACTGGCGATCCGGCTGGCCCACTGGTTGCACTGCAGGCACGGAACTGACGATCTAGCTGGCCTTGTCCTTGTGCTCTTCTTCTTCATTACAAAATAAATTAATTAATTAACGCAGATGACGCTTCGTTTTTTAGTAGTTTGTACGCCACCGATGACTGCGAGTTGACGACTGCGAGATCGTTCGCTTCCACGGAAACTTAGGCCTAGCGTAGAGGGATCGACATTTGGGCGAGTTGGTACTGGTTGAACACCTTGAAGGGGCAGCACAATATGACGAAGACTTAAGGCAGGAACACGCAGCAAAGCGCTGAGGATAGCACTCAGCACTTTCATGTTTCTTCCTGCCTTCTGTCTTCGTCATATTGCGCTGCCCGTTCAAGATGTTGAGGTCTAGCATGGCCGTTGAATCAGTCTACACGCTATCTGCACGTCTCGGCTCAGGAATCAATAAATCTAACCAGGATAAATCACTCTACATTTAAGCTGTCGCATCGGTGTTCTTACATAAACCATTTTTTCGTGTCTACAGTGTCGCCACAAGAAGCGATGAGCGCCGATGTGACGCGTTATAATCATACGTGCTTTGCCGAAAGCTGCCGGGACTAGTTTACGCTGCTTCTCTGGCGAAGATATCTGACTAGACAGACGTGTCGATTGAGGCACATCACTGAACTAAGAAACGGTCGCACATTTCTTGCACGAAGAACAAGAAGCGGCAATCAAAGTCGTCAGTAACAGCCCATACAGCGTCCCGGATCAGTGGTTTATTAAGGTCTTTTTTCAAAGTTAAAACACCAATCGCTAAAGGAAATCAGTGTTGAGGCACTTCCAACCATACTATTGAATACGGGCAACATTTTGTTTCTGATACAGGCGTAATATTTAGTTGTAGGGCGATTGCGCATCTATAGTACCTATGCGAGACGCGTTTGCGAAAACAAAAGTGCGCCTCGGTCTTGATATGGCAATTTATTCACAGCTTTCCCACTGCTGCCGTGGTCTAGTGATAAAGTACTGGGCTTGCATTTTATTTTTTCACATTTTTCTTATTGGACTAAAACACTCTCTGTTCCTTTGTGCATTAAAAGAAATGCATACGGTGGCCAGGTACCGCGTATTGTACGCGCGAGAGCTACTTTTCACACCAGTACCCAGCGCATGCCATGCGCCGGGCCTGGCCAGCGGCCCGGCATCCAGCGCGCCACACTGGGCACATCATCCGGCAGCGCACTGGACACTGGATACTGCGCTTTGTAAAAGAAATCGTATCTACTTTCAAGCGTATCACATCTCACGTAAGCAAGGCAATCCGCTGGAAGGCACCAAACAGGGGTAGTTTTAACGCGACAACGTTAAGGAGCTCGTGTCGCAGAAAAGCCGGTGTCGTCGGCGTCCGCGGCGTTGGCCGTGAGCGATAAATCCTGGCAGGGACTTCATGAATAAAAAACAACTTGCAAGATGGGCTGGGTGGGAATCGAACCAGGGTCTCCGGAGTGTGAGACGGAGCCGCTACCACTCAGCCACGAGTTTCTTCTTTTTTTTCTTTATTGCCGGAAGTTTCACCAAGCTAACACAAAGGGCATCATTTCTTCAAATAAGGTAAGTGATACATAAATACTATACACTAACACACATTCAACTTTGTGCGCATGCATATTGTGCGGTCAGTCACATTGTGGCTGGCCATGTCAAGTTTAAAATTCCTTTAATGTGGCGAGGGGCTCAATCCTCGCCAGCCAATCCGGAGGACATTCTTGTTCTTTAATTACGTCAATGAACTTGGAAATAGCTTCCCGGAAGAGCAGCCGCGCAGGCCGGCTGTCAGGCTCACAAAAGAAACCGGCCATTCGAGCCCTCCATAAACAGTGGAGGCCCATTGGCATAATCAAGTCCAATGGCATGCCGTCCTCATTTTCTACCGTCAAAAATCTAATACCTAATGGGCTTAAAGGCAATTCTTTCTGTAGTGTTCTTTGAAGAACGTCCCAAAAGAAAACCCCTGCCCAACAATGCAAAAAAAACATGGTCAATTGTTTCTAATTGTTTACATATAAGGTAGTTTGCTCCCCATGGTAAATAAAAACCCTTCTCTTGTAAAAAGGCCCGTACCGGCAAAGTTCCGGTATGGAACTTAAAGAAAAAGGATTCAGTGCTTGGCTGCACCTGCATTTTCTTAACATGCTTTAACACGTCGTTTCCCTGTCCTCCACTGTTTATGGCTCTGTACATCGGAACCGGCATAATCATGTCAACTACTTCCCTGTACAATTTGTTCCGCGACACCGAAAAGAGATAATCATTAGAAAAACGTACGGACAGAAAACGGACACTGTCAACGACTTCCCTTAGGTACCCTCGAAGAGCAATGCTTAAATTGCAGACCACGTACATCGGCAGATGCTTGCTCAGTCGTAACTGGCACATTGTGCACAGAAAGGGATCAAGAGTTCGATGCTTCAAAGCGGTACAAAAGCGCCTCTAGTGAATGCGGTGTTGCCTTAGAAACGAGCCGTAGAAAGTTATACTGCGGTGTGTATCGGTAATTATGAACATGGAAGTTACAGAAGTCACAGTTACACGAGTAGCGAAGTGCGTTTCCGCTACATTTCTTCTGCGCTTTCCGCGCACGCAGAGCCATCTTACGGCAAACACAGAAGACCCCCTCCTCTCAATGTACGGCGCTGCCCCGACAGGTGGCACGCCACGCGTGCATTGAGCATCTCGAGAGCACAGGCAGGCAAAGAAGGCGCAGTTGCCACAGGATGAAGTAACTAGTAAATGGGAAATATACCGGGAGAAAAAGTCTATGGTTCAAATACTGGTGCAAGCAAAATTAAAAGGTGAAAGTGAACGTTGGTTGTCAGAAATACGTGAGAAACAGAAGGTCGCACCTAGAATATTTTGGAACCACATAAAATTATTAGGCAGGAAGTCAAAAACAATACAACAACATATCCTCGACGAAGATTAAAACAGACTCGAAGGAGAAGCGGCAATAAATTACATCCGAAAAGCAACAGCCGAATCTTTCCAAGGCAATGACGAGGTTATACTTGTTGAAAAAAAGAGCATGAAAGAGACCCAAGGGGAAAAGCAGCTGGTGCTAACAAATTTAAACTGGAAGAAAGCGGAAGAGAAAATTCCTAAGCGTACAGCCACAGGGCTAGACGAGGCTCCCATTAGGCTGATAAATGAACTAGAACCAAAAAGTAAGGCAGCTCTAGTGAAAGCAGTGGAAAGAACTTTAAGAGATAGACGAATACCAGACAGCTAGCGACAAAGTAGAATGAATTTGAGTTATAAAGGAAAGGGAGAGATAGACAGAATTCACTCGTATAGACCATTGACCATTACATCGGTAATATACAGGCTAGCAATGCAGGCAATCAAATTAAAGCTTCAAGCATGGACAGAAAATAATGGGATTTTGGGAGAGCTTCAGAATGGTTTCAGAATAGGTAGGCGTTTGGATGACAACTTGTTTGTGCTTACTCAGTGTATTGAAATATCAAAAGCAGAAAGCCGACCGTTGTATGTGGCCTTTTTAGACATTACAGGAGCCTACGAAAACGTGGACCGCAACATATTGTGGGATATCCTGGAAGGGGAAGGCTTAGGTAACGATTGTATACAGCTTTTGAGAGAGATTTACCTAGAAAATACCCTTTGCGTTGAATGGGAAGGGATGAGGAGCGAGGAGAAAGTTCATATCAACAAGGGACTGAGGCAAGGATGCCCTTTATCCCCGCTGTTGTTTATGATGTACATGGTGAGGATGGAGAGGGCGCTAGAACGAAGTAATATCGGGTTTAATCTCTCATACAAACAGGCGGGTACAGTAATAGAGCAGCAACTCCCAGGTTTATTTTATGCGGATGACATTGTGTTGCTAGCTAACAAGCAAAGTGATTTGCAACGTCTGGCTAATATCTGTGGACAGGAAGGCAACGATTTAGGCTTGAAGTTTAGTGTTAGAAAATCCGGTGTTATGGTATTCAATGAAAACAGTGAACAGACAGTGGAGATACAGGGTCAGGAAATACCTCGGGTAACAGAATATAAATACCTTGGTATATGGATAAACGAAGGCAATGGATATATGGAAACACAGGAAAAAACCATAACAGTAAAGGGGAAGAGAATTGCAGCCATAATGAAGCACAGAGCGCTATGGGGATACAATAGGTACGAGGTCCTCCGAGGTATGTGGAAAGGTGTAATGGTTCCAGGACTTACTTTTGGAAATGCGGTTGTTTGCTATAAATCAGGGGTACAATCAGGACTCGACGGGAACCAAAGCTCAGTGGGTCGCCTCGCATTGGGCGCTCACGGGAAGACTACAAATGAAGCTGTGCAGGGTGATATGGGCTGGACTAGTTTTGAAGTGAGGGAAGCTTGCAGTAAAATTGAGTATGAAGAACGGCTGAGGAATATGGAAGAAAGTAAATGGGCTGGGAGAGTGTTCAGGTATCTGTACAGGAAAAAACATTGATTCACAGAGGAGGAAAAGAACTAGGAAGCTTACCAGCAAGTATGCGGCCTGTAGGGTGGACAACACAACAACAAAGGTGAAGCGGAAAGTCAGAGAAGCTGAATTAATCTCATGGGTGGCGACAATGGAAAAGAAACCTGCCATGAGTAACGACTTAAGAGGAAAAAACGAAATCAGGAAAGAAACCATTTATGATAACTCAAAGGGAAGCTCATTACTTTTCGAAGCGAGATCAGGATGCCTTAGAACACGCACCTATAAAGCGAGATATAAGAAGGAAAAAGCATGTGCTTGCTGTGGTAAAGCTAGGGAAACTACGGAGCATGGTTTATTAGATTGTGAAGACGTCTACCCAGCGGTCGATTTAGGCACCACTGGCCTCCTTGAAGCCCTTGGGTTCAGAGGGAGCAGTGGTAAAGCAAACATGTCCGCAATAGACATTAGTAAGAGGCGACTGGAGGATTGGTCGAAGAAAAGTAGGGAAACGACAAAAGACGGAGACGTACAAAAGCACAGTTCGCAATAGGGGATCAGAAAATTTAGGCGTGGTAGTTCACAGTGTTTTTTTTTCTTTTTTCATTGTTTAACCTAGGTAGAATATTACGCAGTATAGTAACAAGAGCTTGGTGGCGCAACCCACCGCCCCGTTCCAAAGGGGACGCTCATAACATCCATCCATCCGGGGTTGTGCGAGGACCAGTGCGAGGCGCGTCGCGGCCCGGACTCCCTCTCCCCTGACGACGTTTTGCCTTGCTCCCTCGCGGGTTGCAGAATCAAGCGTCCTTCCTTTCTTTAGATCACTATCTATCTCTCCGCCCGTGCCGGTCACGACGTTTGGCTGGCGTGCATCGTTTCCTCCTCCGGGACACCGAGTTCTTTGGTTCGTTCCGCTTGCTCAGGTGCACGTTTCGTTGCCGCGCCGAACGCTGCGTTGCTCGACGCTCACCGCGTCCGATGCGGGGCGCCTCGTAAGTGATCGCTGCGCCGTAGCCCATTGTCTTACACCCCTTGACGGATCGACGGGAACGCTGTCGCGTTCCACTCTTGAAGACGAAGCTTAAGCGTCCTCCAATTTTTATATGGAAAATGCGCATTTCAGAGGCACATGTAAAGGCATCAGTTATTATCAGAAAGTATTCGCTCCTGGATGACAACCGACCAACCAACCGACGGCGGCCACTGCCACAATGCACGATATCAAAGCAAAAACGCGGGCTTACGAAGTAGGCCGCTCGCGATTTATTTTGCGCTCCCGAGGGCAATACGCGCGTTGAAACGGCGTCTTTATTTTCCCGTAATGACATTAACGTCGGTAAGGTACATGATTCGCGGCATTAACGTAGTCAAGTCCACTTTGATGAGAAAGGCGTCGAGACGACCAGGCTCGGCTACCACTGCAGATGGCAACAGCTGCAGAAATGTTCATATCCTGGTACAATACACTACGCTTCCGTAAAATAAACGTTGCGTAAATTTGTGTAAGCGTACAAATGAAGGAGAACCTGACGGAATGTAGAGTGCATCATGGAGGTACTTTCACCGCATTTCTCAACGAAGCCGCAAAAGCAAGCTTATCGGAAGTGAGAGCGCTAACTTTCAAATATGACAATAACTGGCATTAGTTTCAAAAGCGTGGCAGTTTGGACGAGTTGGTATGTCATGACTTTTTTTTAGCCTTGTAGCGCAGCTCAGAAAGAGCAAAAGGAAGGTGGAAGGGGTAAAGAAAGGGAACGGAGAACAGAGTGAGTGCTAACTTCCAACTGGTGGATTATTTCGTGACACAGAAGGCTACTTATACACTCAGCGAACCATGTGACATCATGAGATTACACAAATCAAGCTACAAAACCAACAGTAGCCATGTGAAAACAAGTTCTGACAGCCTGTGGCTACAGTCGGAGATATGCCAATTCATTGCTTGATATTTATAATGAAGGTGAGCTTACACATGCATGGCCCAGACCTATGATAGCCTTTGCTTCGATGATTTCTCTTGTGAGCTTATTACGACTATGACCTAGAATGACGCAATACTCTAAGACAGGTTCGCAACCACCACATGTTTTGCAGTGCTGCGCAAGAAACCCCTCAGCTGTAATACAATTCTTAGCACTGTAACCGTGTTCCCGCGACCTGTCATTCAGACATCGGCCAGTTTGACCAACGTAACGTTTTCCACACTTGAGTGGAAAACAAACAACAATGTGTGCAATTAACTAACTACTTTTTGTGATTCTTATCACAACTAGGATGAGCCTCCTTATTCGGATTAGTGAGCTTTCAAATCTTCATAAGCTTGTTAGGGGCAGAAAACACTACAGGAATTAGCAATGCCTCTCTTGACCAACTTAGAATGTGCAGAATGAAACGAAAAATGGCTGTGGCTTAGGTAAGGTTAAGCCCAGGATGCGAAGCATACTAGCGTTTATTTTAGTTGTTGAACCACTGTTTAGCCTGGTGAACTGCTGTTGCTTGGCTATATTTGGTTCGGCTAGACGAAGAAACAACTCATGCATTACTGCTTCGCCTTCAAGAGTGGAACGCGACAGCGTTCCCGTCGACCCGCCAAGGGGTGTAAGACAATGGGCTACAGGGCAGCGACTACGCGCCCCGCATTGGACGCGGTGAGCGTCGAGCAAAGCAGCGTTCGGCGCGGCAACGAAATGTGCGCCTGAGCAAGAGACGCACGCCTTAGAAACAGCTCGTTTCTAAGGCAACACCGCATTCACTAGAGGCGCTTTTGTACAGCTTTGAAGCTTCGTACTCGTGGCTTAGTGGTAGCGTCTCCGTCCCACACTCCGGAGACCCTGGTTCGATTCCCACCCAGCCCGTCTTGCAAGAGTTGAGCCAAAGCCACTTCTCCTCTGTCGTGACGTCACGGTGTCACGTGGTTTCATGGCGACACCGCCGCGCCTGAGGAGCTGGGTTGAGCTCTCGTAATATGCTTCGCATAAAAAAGGATTTGTTAGCACGAGGTCCATAGTACCAACACGTGTGAATATCGGAACAAGCTAAGCGCAGATCCAAAAACCGGATCGTGTGATCGTGTGAGAGCTCGTAAGTAACGTCAAGGGGCGCAAGGCATTTTTTTACTACTGGCACTACCATGGCAACCTCAGTCTCAAGGTCAGCCGGAGAACACTGAATACGAAACAAAATCGTCCACATAACGAAATGTTTTAAAATCATTATTCTGATGAAGGTTCACTGACAAGGCGACATCTAGGCAAGCTAAAGATAGCTTCCCTTTTGCTCTTTCTGAGCTGCGCTACAAGCCTAAAAAAATAAAAATAAAAAGTCAAGGCGTTAGTTTGCTAGACAAGAAAATGAGCATTCATGCAAACGGTAGCATATGAGTTTAAGAGTATGCGATACGATAAATGTGGTATGCTTCCATTATATCCATGCAAACACGGCTCCAATGCTGCGTCCAAACGAAGCTGGCGCGTTTCCATGGGCCCTACGCTATGCAACACAACCGGCGATCATCTCAAACAGCTAGTCGACATTGGCACGGTAGACGTACCGTGGTTGCGTATCAGCATTGAGCGCTTACTTGAATTTTTCAACATGAAACTTCTTTAAAATCAGACAGAGGGGGTCGTTTCCTAAATATCCACGTGTAACGAAAATACGGGTGTAGCATTACCGCGTCTATCCTTGCTACCAACGCGCCGTACTTTGACGACTTTGGTTGGGAGGCCATGCAGACGCCAATATCGACCATGCATCTGTCGCGCCAAGTATGGCGCAATCGGAGATAAATTTAGCCTTTAGCTCGGCGTTCAGAGAGGCACAGTTTGGAAGTACATTTGCCGATCTGAGAGGAACTGGTCGTCTTTCAGAGAGCTCGTTAGTCACACTAAGTGTAATCCGTCAAACTTAAACCAGTACTCTTCAGGAGTCATACCACCGACAAGTGTGCAATTTTCGGCAGAAAATTCGCGCTTGCTTCGGTGTGGCGGTCTCGTGTTCGACACACGCTGTTGGGAAATGCATGTAGTAAAGATACTCGTGCAGCAAGACAGTGAGAAGCTAGTTCGCGCCTACCACCTTCATCCATGGTGGGCTCAGTCGCAAGATTACACTCCCCTAAGTTAGGCAGGTGCGCCTTCTAATGTGTGAACAGATGCGCGTGGCGTTGTTAATGTTTCGTACAGAAAAGAAGCCATTGGCGATCATGCATGTGTTGCGCCATGCATGATCGGAGCCAGATCTAACCACACGCGTGGCGTTCAGAGAGGCCCAGCACAGCAGTACGTTTGTCCCATCCGAGCTGGAATGGTCGTCTTTGAGAACCCTCACTACGCCACCGTAGGTATATAGCTGACGAAACACATGCTCCTGCTCGTCAGGATTTATAAGGGCTGCAGGTGTGCAACTTGTAGCAGAGATTTCTAGCTTGCTCGGCTATGTCACACTGCACTCTAAATTACGGCCCAGAAAAGGCGCCAAGAAGCTCGGGCCGCCAGGGTTTGACCGCGGCGGAGAGTGCGCGTCTCCAGGGAGAGGACAAGCGAGGGACAAGGACGAGCGACGCAAGGCAGCCTCGAGAGCTACAGCGGTAACGTCGATGCCCAAATACCCTCTGTCAAACAAGCGGCCCCACTACGAAGAGAGAGATAACGCGGTTGCAAAATTAAACCGTAAGACGCTCACCAGCTGTAACATAAGTTCTATTCTTACTAATGCGTGAATTTGCGCATTTGCTTAAACTTGTGCATTTGGTTGTGTCATTTGTTGTGCCCTAGTGGCCATACACTATCTGCAGCACACACGAGATGTTTCATGTAACCCACTTCGGCTGCATACCTGCTATAGCCTACCCGATATTTTTTTCTTTTTTGTGCGAGCTATTAGACAAGATATCAGCAGCCACGGTCAGGAGAGTCAGGGAGGGCTCGCAAGGAAGGCAAAAATCAATCTGCACTATTTCAGCAGATCACGTAGTTGTCGCGAGCGATACTTCTTCCCAATATTTCCTGAAATGATCATAAAATAATACAGAGTAAACCTAAAACGCTAAGAAAAACATACATTTTTAAGTTACCGAGTATAATACGAAGTATGGTAAAAAAGCGTAGGTTAGGGCGTGTTGATATTCCATGACTGAGGTTTTTCAGCGCACGAAAAGGGACGAAAGACAAGACGCGGACACAGCGCTATGTCCCCGCGCTCTGTCCGCGTCTTGCCACTGTCTTTCGTCCCTTTTCGTGCACTGAAAAACCTCAGTTATGGTAAAAAGTGTCGAGAATATCTCGTTTCTTTTCATTATAACCAGTTGCCTAAAGAAATAATTGAACATTCCGAAAAATGAAGCCAAAGAACACATTAAAGCATGGTTGATTTCTCGTTAAAATATTTGTGAGTTATTGTAGTTTTTTTTTCTTTCATAAACTGTTGCTCTCATTGCTATCAGTCTTCTTTCGTAAACAATGAAAAGATTGTGTTCGTGTTATGTATGTATATTTCAATATTTTTTAACAGCTTCCCGAAGAAATACCGGACACCATTCAAGCGAACATTTAAACTGGTTGTTTTCTTTATTCAATAATAACGGAGTAAAATGTTTATCCATGGTGCTCTTTTGAAGCTGATTGCTATATGTATGACGTATGTTGTACTTTTGTCTTGTAAGCAGCGAGCTAACGCCTCCTGTTTGCCATCAGCCACCCACAAGTGACTTGCGCTTATGCGGACACGAAATGTGTAAGAAGTTGTGAGCTGTTGAAATATGAATGTGTGTATGTACATTGTTACCGGGATGTTGCGAGTATATAAAAACTATATTTACGATATATATGAAGGATGAATCAAAAGAGCTAAGATGGCTGACCAACAACAACACGCAGCAGCCACCGTCTCCGATCTTCTTCTTTCTGTCTTCTCTCATCCTTCCGTAACAATATCAAGCAATCTTGATGGCTGCGTTCTTATGGCGACAGCAATTGTGTGGACACTCCAGGCGCATTTCCACCATCGACGTCGCCGTGATGTTCCACATAAAGTGCGATAAGACTTTGGGCCCTGTGCTGTGGGTGCGAGCGAAAGCGTGCGAAGATGAGCCGAAGATGCTGGCTCGATTTCGCGCGTGCAAAGGGACTTCCACTCCGGCTGCGTGCGACCGCCCCATCTTGAAAGCGATCTGCGCCGGGCACAGTCCTGTTGCATCTGGGTCGCAAGCCTCAAGGGTAGCGTTGGCCTGGCGGCCTGGGGCACAATTGGAAGCATCCGAAGGTCCTGGCAAAGCATGAGTCGACTGCCAACAGAACAACTTGTTTATTATAGCATCGCAAAAGAGCGGCCGGTCAGGTCGACCGAAGTGGAGAGACGGGAGAGCACGCTACTCGACGGAAGAATTCGGAGCCTCTCTCTTGGCGTCCGGGGGCAGCTGCCTTTATACTCTCGGAGTCGAGGGCAAGAAGGAACGCCTCGTCAGAGGCGTACGTGACGGCGGGGCACGGACACGCTGAGAGACACGTTGAGACGAGTAGGTGACGCATCCGCCGGGCCGGCGCCGGCCAGACCTCCTCGCTTCACACTTGGGGAGCTCCTCTCCCCGGCTGCCGCGCTTTGACAAGCGTGGGCACCAACATGCACACACACGCACACACGAAGACACGTGGCATTGAAACGTGCCTGGACGCGCTTAGCGGGGAGGCGTTGCGGCAGCGCTGAACGGGCCAAAATGTCCGCCGCTTTGAACGGAGCTACGGCGTCCGTTGCATCCGCGCCGGCTATACCGCGCATCGTAGGCGAAACGTAACAGTCCAGACGCGCCGGACAGCTTCGTGTGCGCTGCCTTCTCGCCGCTTGTTTCCCATTGAAGCGAGTGGCAGCGCGAATGTCAATGCGCTCGTTTTGAACGCGAGTGTCCGCTGTCATAAAATGAGATGTGCTCATGTTTACTTGTGCAAGCGGGGCCTCATGCTTGGTAATTTAGTTAGCAAGCGAATTTTTACAAGCTTATAAGACCGACAAAAACCGCTATGCTTATTTCGTATAGTCCTCTAATGGCTATCGCAATCGATGCTTCGCCCGTCGGACGAAAGTGCGACTGTTTTTGATACAGGTGTGCACATAAACGTCGCTGTGAAGTACACAGCGTCTTCACTAATAAATAAAGAATGCCCAAAAAACATACGCCGAAATTAATTTATCACCTATCACCTATTTAAACCTATCAGTGCAAGCCATTAATTGAATGACAACACAACGTTCACTTGAGGCGATTCAAGTTTCTCGCTTCACTGCCCAGCAAGAACTCAGTATTCTCATTCACACAATGCTGCGTTTTGCAATAGACACTTTCCTTTCGGTAAGTTAACACGTTTTACTAACTCTGCCATTTGTTGGGCGTGTTGGTAAACTGAAAGCATATTTAGCGCCAGCAAACAAGGACGGAAGGGAGACGACAACACAATGCGCATTGTGTTGTCGTCTCCCTTCCGTCCTTGTTTGCTGGCGCTAAACATGCTTTCAGTTTACTAACTCTGCTTTGCCAAGAATCCCTATATGCGAAAGTGATGGTGGCACCCGCAAGAATTGAAGAACACAGTCAAAGGTGTCCCCTGACGCTGTTATTTACATGCACTTTACATTTTTCAGATCGGCTCGTCTACGCACCTGTAGCTGCGGTTTAATCAATATTAGGTGTCACGAAAGCCAAAAAAAAATTTGCGAGCTATTGTGAACAAGTGTTAGGAGTGTTTGCGCGTTTGGCATTGTTTTACGTATACCAGTAGTGCGCTGCAATTGTTACCAAATTGTTTTATTAAACTGCTATCGTTAGCTAACTTCCCACTTGCAAAATTACTCTGATTTATTGGATAGAAATTTATATGGTCGGAAATTCGTGTCAAATGCCTACGATACGACATTCTCAGTTAACACAGGTTACGCTAAACAGGCACTATGAGTAACCATGCAGGAAACGACAGCGATTGTTTCAACATCATTAGGAGGCTAAACTGAAATTACACTCGTCACGCAGGCACCGCAATGGATTCAACGCACCTCAGCATGTCCAGATGCCGCGGGCCAGTGGCACCGGACATGCATCGATATGGAAGGAGGGTCCGGCACTTACTTTTTGGACATGACGTGGTCGACGAACCGAGCGAATGCCGGCTACGAGACCTTCACGTGGTCATCCAAGAAGACGGCGGACAAGCGCCTCAGCCGCACCTCCATTGCGGTCAGCGACAGGAAGCAGAAGCACAGGACGAAGCCGTTTGCCAATGAAAAGAAGATATCCAGGTCCGTTTCTAGAACCTCCACACACTCCAAGGCACAGAAGGGTATCACGACGAAAGTCTCATCGACAACGTCACAGAAGGCATCCTCAATGGCGCCACGCATGGTCTCTTCTGAAACGAAGACGACGGTCTCTCTGGAACCTTCCTGCGAGTTGAGCTCCCCTCTTGTGGCTCAAGCACAGGCTTCCAGGATATCGACCGCCTCTGGCCGGAGACTTCCAGGCAAGTCGAAGGCAGCAACACTGCTTTTGCAGCAGAAGGCGGCCGTGCCACAAACTAGTCGCGACGCCATAAAAGCGCCGCAAGCTAAAACAGCAACCGAGTTATCGTCTCCTCTTCACTCAGACACGAGCACAATTTCCATACAAAGTGACTTTTTCTCAAAAGGCTCCTCAAGAAAAGTATCCGCCGCTACAGCAAAAGTGGACGCTAAAAGCCCAGAGTACGCTACAAACGTAGGTTCACCCGAGAAGCTTGAGTCACGACGAAGTTCCAGACGACAGTCAGAACCCCGCGGCTCTTTACCGAGCATGTACGAGCTCTTTACGCAGAAAGATAGAAAGGCAAGTACAGCCAGCACTCGCCGCTATTCGACAGCAAAAGAGGCTGCAGCAGCAGAGAAGTCAGGAGAGGCTAAGACATTACAGGAACGCAAATCCATTGACAGTACCGCCGCACGCTTAGATGAGAAGACAGAACGGGCAAACAAAGCGGAGGGTGAAACGACGCGCATTGATAAGCCTAAAGTGGAAGCAGAATCAAAGACATCAGAGTCTGGTGCATCCAAAAAGGAAAGTGCTGCGATGGCAGCAGAGCACTCTGAGACGGACACTACGCCATCTGCAGCAGGGCGTATTCAAGACGAGTCCAAGTCACTTGCGGGATCTAAGACTTCTATGGCATCTAAAGCAATTACCCAAGGCCCAAATGCCACCTCCGCTGAGGTGTCTAGCATCAACGAAGAGCAACTTTCGGAGGCGGCAGATGAGCCGCCTCCGAAAGGCCTCCAAGGCCTCCCTCCCCCAGCTGAAGTCTCTGCTGAAGAACCTGACACCGAGAGCAAACAGGACATGGATGCGATACTCAAAGAACTCGAGAAGCAAACAACCGTAATGTATCCGGAAAGCAACCTGGTAGTCGTAATTGGCATTCTGTGTATTGTGTGGATTTGTGTAATAGCCTTCCTCACGCATCCCAAGTATGGGCCGAAGAGGCCGGGCTGGCCGAACCCCACCTTTCCGACCTGGCCCCCGCACTATCCAGGAACAAAGGGCCCTTCGGTGGTACCCCGGTCTCAAGTGTACATATGCTCGACCGACTTCTGCATCAAAGAAGGCGAACATGTTGGCGGGCTCTTTAGCCGCGACGTGTCACCGTGCGACAATTTTTACCAGTACGTTTGTCGTCATTGGGAACGCATGATGCATAATCCAGCGATGGGCATCGGAGTGGCAACATCGGTGGACACCATGCTACAAGACGCCATGCACACCAAGGTGCTCGAATACATACTAGACTCCTCGCACGATGATGTGACCGAAGCGAAGCGACTTTACGATGCCTGCATTTCTGCACATGGTGAAGCAAGTACCACTGAGCTCAGGCATATGTTCGCTACGTGGCCACCTCAGGGGCGCTGGCCAGTCGACAGCGCAGCATCTGTGAGCGAGTTCGACGTATGGTCCGTCGCTGCAAGGCTCACGCGAGATTTAGGCATTGGGGCTCTCCTCGGCGTTCAAGCGGCGCTTGACAAGACCTTCGGAAAACACGTCCTTGAACTCGAGCTTCCCCAGCCGCTGTTCTTTCGAGGCGACGACCAGCAGAACGCCATTATCTCCATGTTCACAGGCGCCATCACCGAATCGGCACAGCTTGTGCAGAATTCGGGCATGATCAACGAGCTCATGTCTGACGTCATGGCCGTCTTTAAGAGAATCGCTAAACGGAGGCCCGTCTTTCCCGGACTGGAGGTAAGGCTCGCTCCTTTGGAAAGCCTGCCCCAGGGCATTCGCACCTTCCTCACCGTTGTCTTCGAAGGTATCCTGGCGAGCAACACGACGGTGCAGTACAGGAATCCCGTCTACTTCGAGGACGAGATAAGCGCTTTGTTCAGCGAAATCGGGCCTCGGGCCATCATAAACTACTTGGGATTCCGCCTAGTGGTCCGCATGGCGCCTTTCCTACCCGACAGCACCAACTTGCTCCGGCTTCACAGCATCGAGTCCACGGGCCGCGTTCTGTCCCCGACACCAAAGCGGGTCCTCTGCTTGCGCGTCGTCGCCTCGGTGCTCCCGGTGTGCGTGGTCAAGGCTCACGCCAGGCTCACCATCGCCAGCGGCAGTGATCTCACTAGCCGCGCCTGGTTGTCTGAGCTGGAGAGCTTGTTCTTTCGCAGCTCGCGCCGCTACGTTTGGATGGACAGCGCGACGCACCGCGTGGCGCGCTTTGTACTCAGGCGCCTCCGGCTGGCCCGCTTCTACCCGCAGTGGTCCTTGAAACGAGACAATTGCGCGGGGAACATGCTGACAGCGACCGGTGGCCCGATCCACATGTGGCACGAGGCGTCCAGGGTCTACCAGAGTCAGCGACTGGCCCAGTTCACGCGCAGGACGCGGCCCCGCGACGTGGGTGACGCGTTCGGAACCCTTGCCAGGTAGGCTGCTACAGGAACAACAAGCACATAATCAATAGGCCTTGCCGTCGCTCCTCATCTTTCTCGTAGGAAAATAGCGTCGCTACGCCTGGATTGCAAAGCAGTGATAGTGTTAGCTAAGAATCTCGCAATTTCGTGATAGTTTTTTACTTCTCATTTACAAAGTAGTGATAGTGCTAGCTAAGAATTTCGCAATTTCGTGATAACTTTTTACTTCTCATTTATTTTAGAGCGCAGCTCTTTGGCGTCCGTTCCTGGGTTTCGCGTCGTCGTCATCGTCGTCGTCGTCGTCGGCCTCGTAACCAGCTCCACCCCCCTTTCATCCCCCCAGCGCTAGCAGCGACCGACTGATACCGCTGGATGCCGCTGACGCCGCTACAGAGTGAAGATAACGTGACTGCATAGAACGCCGTCGCCGCCATGCAGAAAGAGGAGGAAAGGGTCCCCCCCCCCCCCTGGTTCTTAGCGCTGCGGAAGCGAGGGTATCATATTGTTTGTGTCGGCATCGGCGGCGTTGTCCCTGAAACCAACTCCGCAGCTGGGGTTGACTCACTATCGGCGTCAGCGGCATCAGTCAGTCGCTGCTATCTCTTCCCTCCTCCCTTTATCGTGTTGTCCGCTTGCTGCACGCGCTTCTGCCCCCATCGTTTGCCGCTGGGTGTACACGCCGCCCCCTTCCCACCTCTTCCTGCGAGTTTCCGGTTGTCAAAGCGCCGGCTCGAACTTTGAAGTTGGCGAACTGTGCGCCGCAAAGTTGCCCAACGGCTTGCTGGTAGTAGCTGCCTACTTCGCCCCTACCGCACTCACGAAAGACGTCGTGCACCTCCTGCAGCTCGCATTAACCGTCCATCGATCCACACCGATGTTAGTAGTGGGGGACTTTAAAGTTGACATAAAGACAAACAGCAATTTCCTAACACTTATGCGGGAGAACATCCCGTTCCTCTCGCTCGTAACGCGTCCCACGGCTGTGACAACCTCGCGAGGCACTTGTATAGATCTCGTCTTTGAGAATCAAGCATTGGTGTACCAAGTCGAACATATATCAGTATATTTCTCCGACCACAAAGCTTCCTTCATGACTGTCAAGAACTGTTAGTGGAGTCTTTGTTAAAGGAATACGTGTGAAAAATAAAAAAAAAATTCTGTGATAGCGCATACATGTGTTGCTCGATTTCTTTGCCTCAATCTATCGAAAAGGTGAAACAGCTTATTTGCTGCGCTCAAATTTCGCATTAGGAAGTAACGTAATCGTCGGTAATTTTTTTATTCCATTATTTCACCTCCACTATCTCATCATAACCGTGCAATTCAGTCCAAGATGTGTGTTAAGCAGGAACGGCATGGCGCGTTTTTCGCAAGCGAAAAACGCGACTCGCGGCAAACGCCCGCGATGCCGCCGACGCGCGAGCACCCGCACAAAAAGAAAGGGAGCGGCGGTTTCGCGTCGCGTTATCCGGGTTGCCAGACAACATAACTCCCAGCGACATGAAGTGTCTGTGTTACCGCATATATAATATGCCCTTAAACTTACGGAACACTGCAATAAAAATAATCTTAGTGCAGTTAGAGAGCGACATTTTTGTCCGAAGTGTATTTATGAAGCCTAATTTTAAGCAGCAATATTGTGTGCGAAACTGCGACTATGTACCTTCCGCATGGTGAGAGGCCGCTGCTTGTTTGCAACTTCACATAGAAAATAGAGTGTCGGCCGCTTACAACCGAACAGAGGAGGCGATTGCTACTATTAAGGAGGATGCTGAGGGCATCTGCTATACCGTCTACGCTTAGGGTATCTGCAATAGCTCGCCGAGCCTGGTCACGTTTGATGTTGTCCGTGTAATTGCGGTCGCGTACGTCCCACAGGACGCGACGCTTCTCCACTTCAGTTATTAGGGCCTCATTGACGTTTTTTTTTTTTCATTTTAGGTGAACACCATGCTCGGATCAACACGGTGCGCGAACTAAATCACGGCCTTTCTTTGGGTCACGCGCCAGTTCTGCCGAGCGAAAAAAAATTGCACCGGAGAGGTTCCGTCGAGATGCGCAGAGAGCAGGGCTATCTGGTGGCGAAACCAAAAACCGAAATGCCACGTGACCAAACGCCACGTGACTTACCTGAACTCTGATTGGCGGACGCGCCGCGCGACGCGTTTCTTTTTTTTTTCTACTCCAAACAGCAGCACGCGGCGGCGCGATTTCGTGACGGATCATGCTGGGCACGCGTCAAAATGACGCACGCGTCCCACCATCCACGCGTCAATCACGCCTGAAATCGCGCCATGCGGTTCCGCCTTTACAGTAAAACAGAAGCAAATGCTTGCATAATACACTACAGCGGTGATCACGTCATATGTTCGCGATTAAAATTAGCCTCACAAAGCTTCTTTTTTGCTTAAATCAATGAAGCGTTAGCGTTGTCAGTATTCTTTCTGGCTGTTTTGTGCATGTACTAACATTTGCCTAAGCAAAAGCAAGCATGCTTGCCGTTGCGGCAAAGTCAATTGTGGCAGTTTTCTGCCACAACAGCGCTGAAGCTACCACTTCTTAAAACTAGCTTGTTGCTCGTAGAGCATTGTGACGACAGTGTGCACATGCCGATAGCGTTCACGACACGGCAAGCCTATAATGAGGCTTGCGCCTTCAAGATCTATTGCATCGGTTCCTGTTCCCACCAAGGCAGCTGCTTTCCTCAGACGTATCGTGGCCAATATTTTGTTAAATAACCTTAGAAGCAGCCACTTGAGTCTACAGCAAACAACGGAGAGCCGTGTTGTTCGCGAAGTGTGGAGAAAATTCGTGACTTCAGCGAATGGAGAAATACGTCGATTTACGGATACACATGCCATGACCAAACAAAGAAGAAAGTTAACAGACAATTACGATACTTCCCAATGCAAAAGTTGAGCGCACCTCTAAACGTGTTTTCATTAGGCGATATATTGGATGGCGCAGGAAATATGTCTCGTGCGGCACGTTCCAAAGGGAGCGAAATACGGCGCGACGCGTCTGCCTCCGTAGCCGGGAGATCGCGAGAGGCAGCGCGTAGGTTGGGTTCACAGCTGCCGCAGAAAGACTTCCGCGCATGTAGCACTTTGTTTCCATACAGACGACGCGCGCTACTCTGGCGGCATATCAAATGAAATCAATCTTATTCTGCAGTTTACATGCTGGATATTCATTTTGGGCTAAAAGCTACACACGTAGGCTGACGTGACCATCCCCACCGTAACCGCACAGCCCGTCTTGTGCAGCACAACGCTCTTTTCACACTTTCGTTTCACCAACTACGAGAGCTACCCTGCGTCGTAGGGCAGTCGTGCCCCCAGTATCAGCGGCGACAGCGCCCAAGGAAGCGTCACATCCAGCCTTACTCCCAGTCGCTCGACATCGCCACTTGCAGGAACAGTCATCCCTGTCACGCTGGTACCGCGGACTGACAGCAGCTGACCGCGTGGAATAGCGTAGCCCTCCCCACATGATGGCACCCTCCCCCTCCCGCCTTCGGAAGTGCAGATGAAATCGCCCCCAAGGTAAATATGCCTGGTAGCGTGGGCCCATACGTGGGCCGTTCCAAAATATAGTTCAATACCGGCACGACCTGCGGGGGAGGTGAAGCAGGTGTTAAGCCCTCGAAATTCGTTGGCCCATTCTAAATATAGTAGCCTACCGACCTAACCAGCCGCGGTGGTGAAGCAGGCGTTAAGCACTCCCCTACGTGGGCCTATCGCAATTATAGTGCAATACCGGGAAGACCAGCGACGGGGGTGAAGGAGGTTTTAAGCACGCCCCATACGTGGGCCGATACCAAATATAGCGCAATACCGGCCCGACCCGCAGTGGAGGTGAAGCACGTGTTAAGCACTCCCCATACGTTGGCCGATCCCAAATATACTACAATACCGGCCCGACCAGCCGCGGAGGTGAGGCAGGTGTTGAGCAGTCTCTATACTTGAGCCGGTTCCAAATATAGTGCTATACCGGCCCCAACCGCGGCCGAGGATAAGCAGGCATTAAGCACTCCACATACGTGGGCTGATAAATATACAGGAATCCGGCCCGACCTGCGGTGGAGCTGAGGCAGGGGTTAGGCACTCCACATACGTGCGCAGATCCCAAGTATAGTGCAACACCGGCCCGGCCCTCGGCGGATGTGAAGCAGGTATCAAGCATTGCCCATTATGCAAAATATAAGTGAGGCGTGCAGATAGGACACAAGAGTAGAGAGGCGGACAACACGAACGCCGTCCACCTCTCTGCTCTTGTGTCCTGTCTGCACGCCTCACTCCAATTGAGCATAATGAATCCTTACCAACTACCTCAGCTTTCTGTCGTTCTAAGCATTGCCCATATGTGGCCGATTCCGAAGATAGTTCAATACCGGCACGACCCGCGGTGGAGGTGAAGCATGAGTTAAGCAATCCCCATACGTGGGCCGATCTCACATACAGTGCAATACCTGGCCGACCCGCGGTGGTAGTAAGCAGGTGTTAAGCACTCCCCATGCGTTGGCCCATTCCAAATATAGCGCAATACCAGCCCGATTCGCGGCGGAGGTGAAGCACGTGTTAAGCACTCGCCATACGTGGGACAATCCCAAATATAGTGCAATAACGGCCCGACCTGAGGCGGAGGTGAAGCTGGCGTTAAGCACTCCCCATACGTGAGCGGATCCCAAATATAGTGCTATGCCGGGCCGACCTGCGCTGGAGGTGAAGCAGGCGTTAAGCACTCCCCATACGTGGGCTGATCCCAAATATAGTGCAATACTGGCCCGACCAACGGCAGAGGTGATGCAGGAATTAAGCGCTCCGAATTCGTTGGCCGATCCCCAATATAGTTCAATACCGGCCCGATTCACGGCGAAGGTGATAAGCACGCGTTAAGCACGCGTTAAGCGCCCCCCATACGTGGACCGATCCCACACATTCTGCCAACCAGCCTAACCAGCCGCGGAGGTGACGCAGGTAATAACCACTCCCCATACGTGGGCCAATCCCAATTATAGTGCGATACCGGGTCGACCTGCGGCGGAAGCGAAGCAGGCGTTAAGCACTCCCCATACGTGGGCCGATCTCACATACACTGCAATACCTGGCCGACCCACGGCGGTAGTAAGCAGGTGTTTAGCACTCCCCATAGATTGGCCCATTCCAAATATAACGCAATACCGGCCCGACCCGCGGCGGAGGTGAAGCACATGTTAAGCTCTCGCCATACGTTGGCCAATTCCAAATGTAGTGCAATACCGGCCCGACCTGCGGCGGAGGCAAAGCAGGCGTTAAGCACTCCCCATACGTGGGCGCATCCCAAATATAGTGCAACGCCGTCCCGACCCGGGGCGGATGTGAAGCAGGTGTCAAGCACTCCCAATTCGTTGGCCGATACCAAATATAGTACAATGCCGGCCCGACCAGCCGTGGAGGTGAAGCAGGTGTTGAGCAGTCCCCATACATGTGCCCATTCCAAATATAATGCAATACCCGCCCAACCAGCGGCGTTAAGCACTCCCTGTCTGTGGGGCGATCCCTAATATAGTTCAATGCCGGGCGAACGCGCGGCGCAGGTAAAGCAGGCGTTATACACTCCCTGTACGAGGGCCGATAAATATAGTGCAATACCGGGCCGACCCGCGACGGTCGTGAAACAGGTGTTAAACACTCCCTGTACGTGAGGCGATTCCAAGTATAGTGCAAATACCCAACCTACCGGTGGCGGAGGTGAATCAGGTGTTA